>NW_018742225.1:600000-1070749 GCF_001683475.1 Chenopodium quinoa | reverse complement strand
ATGACCTTCATGAGGGACTTCAAGGGAGAGATTCAAGAGTTGATCAACAAAAAGCCGCCTGCTTCAGTCAAAGAGCAGTCGGCCAAAAAACCTTCCACTTCACTGAAGAGGAAGCCAGTTCAAGGGCGAGAGGCGACTCCTCATCCTAAATCCAAGAAGCGGGAGCCACCTGCTCTTGATTTCACAAAATTCCGTTATCCTACGGGAAATAGGAAACCGGTTCGTCATATTCAGGCGGACGGGTCAAAGCAAACGTTCACAGATGCTCGGCTAATGCTAGAGCAGAAGAAGAGTGACGATTGTAAGAGTCGGCTTCTACTTCAAATTTTTCAAGACAGTTTGCGAAATGCCTCGATGAGGCATACTCAGTCGTACCATGAGAGTCAGTCAGGCGGCACCTCCCGTCAGTCCGGCTTTCATAGTGCCCAGGCGGTACCAAAACTTACCATTTGTGCCGCAACAACAGTATTTTATGCAGCCACCTCCATTTGGTGGACCTGCAGCAAAAAACGTCCAACCTATGGACTGGCAGCTACGGTTGCTTAGGCTTGGTGAACAGCCGTCGGCCTTCTCCAAGGAAATTACTGAAGCCGCTCAGCCGGCCAAAGTAAAAAATGTACTAGTAGGCGCCTATGACGGCACTACTAAATCCAGAAGACCATCTGATGGCATTCACCAACCTGATGTACCTTCAAGGGTTGGATGATCCCACTTGGTGCAAGTGTTTCCCAGCGACTCTCAAGGGAATCGCACAGCAATGGTTCGGCAACCTGCTGACTGGTTGTGTAAACAGCTTCAGGACGCTTGCTTACTTATTTGCCTCCAACTTCGCCATGAACATCCCTGCGAAGAAAACGACCCTTGATTGGGAACAATTCAGCAGGGCGAGAAGGAGGGGCTTCGTTCTTACATCAGGCGGTTCAACCTGATGAGAATACAGATTCAAGGGTTACCGGATGAGGTAGCTTATACTGACTTTTTTTAGAGGTCTCAAAGACGGGTCTACCTTCAAATTTGATTTAGTTCGAAAAAGGGTGGCGACTCTTCAAGAGGCCTTGATTGAAGCAGAAGCCTATATACAGGCGACTGATCTGTGTACGATAAAACAGTCGGACGGGAAAAGGTTCGACAAAAGAGAAGGACGACAGAAAACAGTCGTCTAACAAAGATGAGAAAAGAAAAGAGGTCTGGGCGGTTGATTCCTCTAAACAGCCGGCCCAGAAAAAGAAAAAAGAATTCAAACCATACTCCCCAAAGTATGTGTTTAACAAGGATAACCAGTTTATCCTAAAAGAAATAAAGGGACGGTTCTCAATTGAGAAGCCGGTCCCCATGAAGGGTTCTGCAAACAACCGGAACCAAGACAAAATCTGTGCTTATCATGATGACGTTGGTCATCACACCAATGACTGCATCAGTCTCATGCGGTACCTAGACCGCTTGGCTGAGCAAGGTGATCTTGACACTTATGTCAAGAAATCTACGGGGAACACTTCCTCAAAAAAGCAGTCGGCCAAAAAAGAATCAACAGGCCGACAGTTCCGATACAGATGATGCAGTCGTCTACACCATTGCAGGCGGCTTCTCAGGAGGCGGCCCCACTATTAGGGGCAACAAAGATAATATAAGCGGTTAGATGTAAATTTCGTTCACCAAGAACGGCCGTCCAAATATACATTTCCTGAGATTGTCATCACTGAAGAGGATATAGGAGGGGTAAGGGGGCCGCATGACGACCCTCTCGTTATTGAATGTAAAGTGGCCAACCAGAGAGTTGGCCGAATCCTCATAGATACCGGGAGCTCCTCAGATCTCATCAGCAGCAAAATGTCTGTCAAAACTGAAATATCAGACGGACTGCATACATCCGGCCTCCCACCCTTTAATAGGGTTTGGAGGAGGAGTCGTCCACCCACTGGGACGAGTAGATTTACCCATTCGCCTGGCGAAAAAAGGGGAAGGACGACACATGGTAGTCCGGTTCCTAGTAGTAGAGGAACTCTCGGCCTACAACATGATTCTGGGTCGACCAACCCTGAATAATTCCAAGGCTGTTATAATCCCGTCTCTTATGCTGCTTAAGTTTGAGAGGGATAATGGAACAGTCGGCTCCCTAAGGGGAGATCAGAGGATGGCCCGAGAGTGCTATCTCTCGGATGTCAAGCCCACTGTTATGGCCACTGGGTCAAGTGGAGAAAAAACAGACCTTGACAATGTCAAGGAGAGTGCGCCTGTTCAAGAAACAGGCGACAAAAAGAGAAAGGCGTCCCAGACAGAGTCCGCAAGAAAAGCAAGAAAATAGCAATCATTGGCAGAGGAGCGGCCGGATGAGTTCCGCCCTCAGCCGGCTGGTGAGCATGCGGACCTGATCTTAGACGACTCACGTCCTAACCGAACAGTCAAAGTTGGGACGACTGCTCTGAGAAACCTTGGTGACGACTTTCACAACCTATTGAAAGAATACAAGGACATCTTTGCATTTGAAGTCCATGAAATGCCAGGCATTAGTCCTGATCTGGCAGTACATAAACTCGCTGTGGATCCGAAAAAAGAAGCCGGTACGGCAAAAGAAGCGGAACCATGGCGAAGAAAGAAGTCAGGCGGCAGCCGCCGAAGTTAAAAAATTACTTGATGCAGGGTTCATTCGGCAATGTTACTTCCCAGACTGGGTTGCAAATGTGGTGCTTGTTAAAAAGCCGAATGGCACCTGGCGAATGTGTGTAGACTACACAGACTTAAACAAGGCGTGCCCCAAAGACAGTTACCCTCTGCCTAAAATTGATAACCTGGTCGACTCAACAGCCGGCCATGCCTTGATGAGTTTTATGGACGCCTATTCTGGTTTCCATCAAATTCCTGTATGGAAGAAAGATCAGGAGAAGACGGCCTTCGTCACTGATCAGGGGTTATACTGTTACACGGTCATGCCGTTTGGTCTTAAGAATGCCCCGGCTACCTTCCAACGAATGATAAACACAGTGTTCTTTGATCAGATTGGGAGAGAAACGTCGAGGCATATATTGATGATATGATTGTCAAGACTAAACTTCAGAAAGATCATCTGACGGACCTCCGAGAAACTTTCGCCACACTCAGGCGGCACCATGTCATGCTCAATCCCAAGAAATGTGTATTTGGAGTTGAGTCTGGGAAATTTCTCGGATTCCTTATCAATCAGAGAGGAATAGAGGCGAACCCTGAGAAGGTACAGGCGGTCATTGACATGCAGTCGCCTCGTACCATCTGAGAGGTTCAGAAGTTAACAGGTTGTCTGGCGGCCTTGGGGAGATTCCTAAGCCGATCAGGCGACAAATGCCTATACTTTTTCCAGGCAACTAAGAAAAAGGCAAGGTTTGAATGGGGCCGGATGCTGAGGCCGCCTTCCAGAAATTAAAAGTTCACTTGCATTCCTTGCCGAGGCTGTCAGCCCTTTGCCCAAAGAGGATCTCTACATGTACCTGGCCGTCTTTGATCATGCGTTAAGCGCTGTGCTCCTTGCTGAAAGGGACGGCTGTCAGCTCCCGGTCTACTTTGTCAGTCACGTACTGAAAAATGCCGAGTTGAGGTATCCCCTAGTGGAGAAATTTGGTCTTGCACTCTTCATGGCTGTTAAAAAATTGAAGCCCTACTTTTTGGCACATGCAGTCGTCGTGTATACCGACCAACCAATCAAGCGGCCCCTTACCATCATGGAGTCGTCGGGACGAATGATCAAATGGGCCATAGAAATACAGAGCCTCGAAGTTACTTTCGAGCCTAGAAAAGCAGTGAAGGGGCAAGCCTTTGCTGACTTTATTGTAGAGATGACTCGTCCTCCTGACTCTCAAGTTCCAGACCAAGTCTGGAAGGTATATGTGGACGGAAGCTCTACTTCAAATGGTTGTGGAGCAGGCGTCGTATGTCAATCTCCAGAGGGCGACAGGTTCGAGTATGCTCTACGCTTCAGTTTTCAGGCTTCAAACAATGAGGCAGAATATGAAGCTTTACTAGCCGGGATCCGCATGTGCAAGGCGGCAGGGGCAAGTAAAATAGACGCCTGTTCTGATTCACAATTGATAGTGAGTCAGTACAATGGCGAATACGAAGCAACCCATCCGGCCATGATCAAGTATTTACAGGCGGTCCGACAAGCAGTCGGCTCCCTTGAGGATTTCCATCTGATCCAAGTGACGAGATCAGAAAACAACCAGGCAGATGCACTGTCAAAATTAGCATCATCCGCCTCCTCCGATACTCCTCGAACTGTTTTTTGGGAAGTAATGGAGAAGAGAAGCATCGAGGAAAACCCTATTGGAATCCTAGACAGAAGCTCAACCTGGATGGATTCAATCAGGGCATATCTGACAAACGGTACACTGCCGGATGATCCTCAACAGGCGGCAGCACTGAAAAAACGAGCCTCCTGTTTTGAAATGATACAGGGAGAACTTCACAAGAGGGGGTACCTTCAACCCTTCTTAAAGTGTGTTACTCCTGAAAAGGGACGAGAGATACTAGATGATCTTCACTCTGGTTACTATGCTTCTCATATAGGTGGTAGGATGCTTGCTCAAAGGGCAAGGCGGCAGGGCTACTTTTGGCCTACTTTGGAAGCAGATGCAATGGAGATGGTGAAAAAATGTGACAAGTGCCAAAGGTTTGGCAAATTAATTCACCGTCCGGCTACTGACCTCACTACCATTCACAGCCCACTACCGTTTGCTAAGTGGGGCATGGACATTCTGGGTCCATATACGCCTGCTACAGGCGGCAGAAGGTATATACTTGTTGCCGTTGACTACTTCACTAAATGGGTAGAGGCGGAGGCTGTAAAGGGAATCAAGACGAAAGATGTAATTTCATTCATTTGGAAAAACGTCATCACTCGGTTCGGGGTTCCCATGTCTATGGTTTTTGATAATGGTCCCCAATTTGAGACGCCTGTTCTCAAAAACTGGTTGGGAGACCAAGGAATTGCACACTACTTTGCATCTGTCGGCCGTCCACAAGCAAACGGCCAGGTAGAAGCCTTTAATAAAATCATCTCAGACGGTCTCAAGAAAAAGATTGAACGAGCAGGCGGCCTATGGGCGGATGAACTACCACATGTTCTCTGGGCCATTAGGACGACTGAAAAAGGGGCGACTGGAGAAACTCCATTCCTCCTAACTTATGGTGCGGAAGCTGTTCTTCCAATAGAACACTACGAGCCGACTCTTCGAGTAATGCTATATGACGAAGAGGCAAACTGGGAAGCCATGCGCCTGGCATTAGACTCACTTCCTGAAAGGAGGGGCAATGTTGTTTTGCGCCATGAGATTTATCGCCTGAGAATGACTAGATCATACAACAAAAAAGTACACAGGCGTCCACTCAAAGTAGGGGACTTTGTACTTAGAAAAATGGAAGCAGTTGGTAGGGCTAATGAGTCTGGCAAACTAACTCCCAACTGGGAAGGACCCTACCGAATCTATGAGGAAGTCAGGGACGGTACCTACCATCTGGAAACACCAGACGGACAACCGTTGCCTCGAACTTGGAATGTAGATAACCTTAAAAAATACTTCTTCTGAATGATGTAAAGTAAAGAGCTACTTAAAAAAGTTTGCACTTACTATTCAATTTTGTATTACGAGGGGCATGCCGTCTGTACCTTTACAGTCGGCTACTCTCCATTGAGTTTTTCACTCTATCTTCAAAGGGGCATGCCGTCTGTACCTTTACAGTCGGCTACTCTCCATTGAGTATTTTACTCACAATACTTAGCTAAAAAGATTAGGGCCTGGCCGACCCTGTGTCTAACAGGCGGCTACCCTTCTTTTACTTAGCACCTACGTTCACCAAGAACTTACCAAGGCCACCGGCCGAATGATCAGACCAGGCGCCAAGCCACCTGATCAAATCTACAAAACTAATACGATCTGTCCCAACATCATAGCAGGCGTCCGACGGCATCCCTCCGGATGAAATTCGTCGCAGAGAGCAGCTCCCTTTTGGGTGGAACATTGTTCTATAAACTAATTACACGGCACCTATACGACTGTCCCCAAGGGCAACCACGTAGCCGTTTTTGAGACAAGGATAACTCTATCACTAACCAAACCAGTGGTAGCAGTTGACATCTGAGTCAGATGACCGCCTGTATTACTTGGGATAAATGCAGGGGGTACCTATTGAGTTAATAGCCAACAAACATTGGCGAATCAAGGGGTCTAGCCGGCCTACGCCGCCTGGTACCTCTACTACTCAATCTAGATTGTGACGAAGACTAAGTAACTCCTATGTTAACTTAATAGTCACTCAAACTTAGTATGGAGCCTAAAAGGTATGAGTCGTCCGCCTGCTTTTAATAAACAGGGGCTCTCAACCACTACTCTTGCTAGGTTAACAAATTACGAGTTAAAAGCCAACATTGGCAATAAAGGGAAACAACCGGTACCCGCCGCTTGTTATCCTACTTAATTCCTTGGCGACTAGGTAATACTATTTACTTGGTCAGACCGATTGAATAAATAGTTCGAAATACCGATTGAATAAATGGCCGACTGATCGTCTATCCTGGAAACAGACAACCAGTCGTCCAGGGGCATAGGCGGCGTACTTACTATTTGTACATGTCTGCAACGTTCGGCCATGTACAACAGTCGGTCTAGTGAACAATGGGATATTAGATATGGAATACTTAGACAAATTTGAATCAAAACAAAAATTTGATTAAAAATAAGCCGGTCATCAAAGACCAGCAAAATATTCAAAGCCCCGGCCCCCTGGCCGGGTAAATACAAAGCAAACGGCACGCAGGCCGTGGAAAAAATACTTTAAGCTTAAGAAGGGGGCAGTTCAGTATTAGCAGCTGCCGCCTGGTCAGCACTCTTCTTGCTGGACTCGGCTTCAGCTGCACCCTCTTTTGATGCCTTACCCCCGAGTGGCACAAGCGCCACAACCGGCTCTTCCTCCTCCTCCAACGTATCTCCCAATGCCTCTTCTTCAGCAGCCGCCAGGATCTCTTGATTATATGTTTCCGAACACTGGCGGTACGTTCTTTCCCATGAGGCAAAGTCGGCATTGGGAAACAGGCGGCCCCAGGTCATGCGCTGGATTTGAGCAGAGTCTTCCACCATCTCCCGGACGAGCTCTTTCTTCTCTTGCTCGGCCTTTTCCGAGAGCTCTTGGGTAAGACTCTTCTCTTGGCTCACCAGGCGTTCTTTTACGTTGGCCAAAGATTTCTCCATGGCTTCGTAAGAGTGCATTTTTTGGCGAAGAGGCTTCAGCTCGGCCTTAAGATTTGTGACGGTCGCCTCCAGCTCGTCATTCTTCTTCTGGGCCGCCTCTAACTGAGCCCGAACAGCGGCGGTAGCCTGCGCCTGATAATAAAGAATATCAATGGTCAGTACTTCATTTTGGGCAATTTGAAACATTGCCTTATCACAGTTGGAGGCGGCCATAGCTTTTGCGGCCTTTACCTCTTTGTTTTTCCGATCAATCGGCTTGCGAAGGCTGTTAACTCGGAGCAGGGCCTAAGTACAAAAAAAAAACAGGCGTCAGTTTCCAAACACAAAAAAGATAACAGGCGTCCTGGAACTCAAATACTCAAAAATATGCTAAGTATACCTCAGCAAGGACCCCTGCAATCCCATCAAGGTCAAGGGTGCCGGCACCCCTGACCGCCTCCCTTTCAGATGGAGGAACTGCTTTGATCATGGACTTGGCTACCTCAACCAAGTCAAGCCCCTGAGGGCCGGCTGCATCAAGCGTAAAAAAGCAAGTTAGACCTAGTCAAGAAGGAAGCAAGTGTGAAAGTTTTTACAAGTGATTGTCCATACTTCTAGGCGGCCCCGCCGGGGTTTTAGAAGAAGTGGCCGGCTGCTTCTCAGCCGCCACTGTTTTCCTGGAAGACCCAGGAGAGCTTGCAACAGTCGTCCTCCGGGCCTTGGGGTCCGGCTGTTGCGAGGAAGAAGCTCTTGGAGTGCCAGACTGAAAACAAAAAGAGTTAGTATATGCATAAGACAACTCCCAAAAGAGGAAGAGTTTTCGAAGCCTACCAAAGGTGCCCCCTTGTTGGGGGAGTTGGCACAAGACTGTTGCATGAGAGAGGCCCGCAACATGGCCGCCGCAGTCTTGGATGCTGTTATTTTACTCATGGCGTCAGCTGCAAAAAATAAACAGCAAAGTTAGTAAAGATCCCAAGTAAACAAGGCGTGAAAAAAAAAAACAGAGTATTTGTCAGGCCGGCTACCTCTAGAGCACCGACTGCTGAGGCCACAGGCGGCCAAAAAGTACTCGTCATAGAGCCACTTGAAGCTCGGGACGCAGTTTAGGGGTACTTGCTCTCGTACCCCTGAAGTAGAGTTCACCCTAGTCTCTACTTTGAAGAGTCCTCTGTCTAGGATCTCTCTTTTAGCCTTTGGGGGAACAGGCGGCATGCTACGGCCGCCTGCGAGAAGAGGCGGATCCCTATTCCACTTGTTAAAACGTTGGTTCAGCTCCGTGTCTGAACCCTCAATGATAAGGAAGGTGTTCCGCCAATCCTTCCATTTGTTCGCCTTACCTCTCGTCATGAGGTAACCCCTATGGCTTGTTAATTGATACCAGCCGGTACCTCCCGACTTAGGGGTCCGGCTGAGATAGTTCATGTGGGCGAAAGCCTCAAAGCTTGGCTCCACCCCGTACATTTCGCACCCGGCCACATAGCCGAGTACGTTTACCCAAGAGTTGGGGCTAACTGCCATAACCCCAAATCATACCCATCTAAAATCCGCTGAACAGCCGGATGTAATGGGAAGCGCAGTCCAGCTTTGATGGCCGCCACATAGCAGCCAAAGCAGCCATCATCATAGCTGGTACCAGCCGGCCAGACGACAGTGTCTTCTGGATCCGGCACGAACAGTAAAAATTCCGGGCCCATTCTGTGGTTAGCAATAAAGCTCTCCACTTTGTCTTGCATGGTTGCGATCCGGCCCCGGGGTACCATGCAGTAGTAGGGGGCGTTTTCCTCTCTGTAAGAGGCGGACGGCTCCGCCCAATTGTCCCCCTTCTCAACTGCATGAGAAAGTCTCGCCTCTTGTAGGCGGCTATGTCTTTCTTCTGAGCCTGGAGAACTGTGGCCAGAAGAGCTGGACTCGGACTCGTCCTCAGACGAGCCCGAAGAGGACGACTCCTCCCCTCTCCCAGAGGGGCCCGCCTCCTCTCCCTTAGAAGGAGCAGGAGGAAAATTAGACATATCAACGGTAAGATGGGAAGGGACCACCTTGGCCCCTCTCTCAGAACTGTCGGCTTGGCAGCCGCCTCGTTTCAATTCTACATCTGGCGCCTGGTCAGATGTTTCACTAATGAGCACCCTTTGGGAGGAGCCGTCTGAGTTTGATATCATAGCAGTCTTTTTTGTTCTGGCCATCACGTTCTGCATAGACACAGATACAGTCGGACTTTGTATAAAGGGCAAAGATGGGTCCAGAAAAGGGCAGGCGGCACTCCTAGTCCTAGATTCAGCCGTCCCCGGTGACCGGCTGATCACTAACTTAGGTCGTGTCGTGTGCTTCCGTGGTGCCATTTCAAAAAATAAAAAGAAAATTAAGAGTAAGAGAACTGAGTTACCTGAACGAGTGACGGTTGGTGAAGTTCTGGAAATCCGGGTCAGTCGGCTTGTCAGAACAGGCGGTAGGCAGAAAAGGTCCGAAATGTCAGAGCAAGTTCAGGGGTCCGAATGTTCTCGCAAAGTTCTCAAATGTGAAAATGACCGAAGTCAGCACTTCCTTATATAGGCAAAGTGAGAAGGCGAAGGGTCGCTTCCAAATTCAAAATTTGGGCGGGAAAATCTCTCGGCCGTTTGCAAGGTGACACCTGTAGCAGGCCGTCGCCTGTCACCGTGCGACACCTGTCACAGGCGACACGTGACCAGTCACGTGCCACCTGTGAGGGGCAAATGATTAGGGGATTTTTATCCACCAATCACCGTCTGACAAGTGGACCAACCAGGTTCCGCCACGTGTCCTTCACGAAGGCCATTAGGAGCCTGCCACGTGTCAATCACAGATACGTCCTCTACGGACCAATCGAGGCACGCCACGTGTCCACCCATGCCAAATGGGAAAACCGGCCAACAAGGCCCAATCCTGTCTAGAGGCCCGGTCAGCCCTAGGTTTACCCTAAACCTAGAGAGTGGCACGCATCTCAAGACTATAAATACTTAATTAATCCTCATTAATTAAGAAATGAAGAAATCAAGAGAACATCAAGCAATTGAGAAGCAATTAATCTCACCTGAAGAACAGAGAAGAACAGAAACATTACGGAACACTAATAACCGGCTAATCTCGCTAACAAAGCAGATTACCAACATTAAACACTCTCACCTAGAGAGGTCTTATTACTTTAATTTCCGTATTAATTACTCCTTAATCAGGTACTAACTTGACCGTTGGAGGCGGAGCTCTCAGGAGTCTCCGTTATTTTGCAGGTACAGGCTTCCGGTTCCAGTCTCGGAATTGTAACTCTCCCGCAGGACATCAGAAAACCCCAAAACAATAGCCTCTATGTTTCCACATTAGAACCATATACTAGGAGGTACTATTAAATAACAATCGATAGTAATGAATCTCAACTAAGTCAACTTCCGTTACTTGTTAGTAAAGACTCATCTTTGATCAACTAACAATGTGCACTTGCAAGAAACACCAAAGAATATCAAACATGCAAAGACTTTAATCACCATTAACATAACCCCAACATTAAAAGCATGAACAATTAGCAACTACACCATCCCCACACCTTTGGCTAGATGACTATTCAAAAATTATATTGAAAACAATATCAATCATCAAATCAATAAGCATCAACATGATTAATAAGCAAAGAAGAAAAATAAAAGAAAATAAGCAAAATAAAAAACAAAGGTAAAGAGAAAGAGTAAGAGATTGCTCATTAATTGAAGATGAAGGTCTACAAAGGATTGAACAAGCTCCTTCTTCAAGATCCAAGTTCATTAATGAAGAAAACCACACTTTCTCTCTCTACCAATGAAGACTAATCCTAACCTAACCTAAAACTAATTATAGAGAAGAATATATAGTTGTTGAATGTCCTCTAATTACCCCAAAAATTGGGTATTTATACTAAGCTAATAAAATAAAAGAGAAATAGAAAAATAAAGAAAGAAAAGGAAAAATAAAAAGAAAATAAATTAGAAAAGAAATAAAAGAGAAAAGAAATAAGAAAAAGGAAAAGGAAAAGAAATAAAAATAAAAGAAAAATAAAAATAAAAATAAAAAAAAAAACCAAAATCCCCAAAACAATCAGACGTTTTTATTTCTTCTTCCCCTTCACATTGGCTGCTTCAAGTTGAACTCCATTGAAGCTCATCTTATCACCACCGTTCATCAACCATCATCATCAAATCGAGGTCGTTCGATCCTCATTAAAAGCCATGTGCATAGCTCGTGAAATGGTTCGATCGAACCGTGGGTTGGTGCGGCCGAACTACGGGGTTGGTTCGGTCGAACCATGGGTATGTTCAACCACAAACGGTATGCTCGAACTTGATTGATTTTCAATTTGTTCTGATTTGCTTAATTGAGGGGCCGAATTGCTTGTGCGAATTGGTTGCTTAATTTTTGCTGGTTTAGGTGCGGCTGATTGCAGGTGTAAAGCAGGCTGTTGTGAGGTGAATTGCGGTTGCTGTAATTGGTTGAGGGAGTTTGATTGCGGTGGCTGGGTTGCGTTGGTGTTGGTGGTGTTGGGGATTGCGTGGCTGTTGTTGTGGGGCAATGGTGCAAATTGGAGCAGGGGGAAAAGGAGGTGAGTGGTGTGTGCTGTTGCGACTGGTGGTGCTGGTGTGTGTGGTGTTTGCGGGGTTGCAGTTGGTGGTCAGATGCGTGTGAGTGGAAGAAGAAGGAATTGTGATGGTGGCTGTTACGGGGTGTTGGTGCGGATTGGTAGTGTGTGGTGTTTGGTTGTGTGTGCTGGAAGTTGGACTGGTGGTGAGTGGTGTTGTGTGGCTGGTGGAGTTGCGGGGTGAAGCAGGGGCAGCGAAGTGCTTGTGTTGTTGGTGTGTGTGTGGTGGAGGATAAGGTGTGCGGTGTGGTGGAGGATAAGGTGTGCGGTGTGGTGAAGGATAAGGGGCAGCAAAGAGGTAGCACAGCACAGTTTGCTTGGCTCAAAATTTGTGCCTCGAACCTCGGACTTCGAACTTGATTTGAACATGGAAATCAAGCGTCAACCCGAACACACCTACAACCAAAAACCAAACATGAGGGGATTATCAAAAAGATAAAAATAAAAATAAAATAAAATTAGATAAATAAAGTAAAATAAAATACTAAAACTAAAGAAATAATAAAATTAAATGAAATAACATAAAATAAAGAAAACAAACTAGAAACTAAAAGAAAATAAATAAAAAGAGAGAAACTAGGAATTATTAACTAAAAATACGAAATAAACCAGATACCAATTAAATAAAGAAATTAAAATAAAACATACTAAACTAAGAAATAAACTAGAAACTTTATTAAAGAGAAAACAAGAGAAAGAAAGGGAAAATAAGATAAAATAAACACGAAAATGACTCTAAAACTACTCCCTAAGAGTGACATAAATGTCACTCATCAGTACTCAAAATAAAGACAAGACCAACATTCCTAAACTAGATGAAGTAAATCTCTAGACTCCCATATGCTCATTCATGACTCCACCTGAAAATAGTCAACACTGCTTACCATTATGGTAAACAAGGCGAACCAAAACAAATAGGAAATACGGATTAGCAAAATATTCTAAGTACAATAAGTGCAAGATAATGTAAAATCAATTTACTTGCAAACATACTTTTAAAACCAATTCCGGTAATTAATACAATAAATTCAAAACTCATGATTCAAAACCAATACTCAATATTCCAATATCAATAATCAATAAAACCAATACCAATTATTTTAAAAACCAATTCCTCATATTAAAAACCAATTCCTCATAATAAACCAATTAAACCAATTCCTCTCCCAAGTGTGCACACCTCCCAAGCTATTCTCCTTATATTACAAGGCTATTATTGAGGAAAGACCCGGTCATACAAAGTACAAGGCCTTATCAATAAACCAAATCTGCATAGTAGGATTACTAACATGTTTATAAAGCATTAATAATAATAACTCAATGGTTAATAAATCCTTTTAATATCCAATAGTTCCAATATAATTCAATTATCCTTTTTAATTAATTCCACATGCTTTCAAAATCAAACCTTGTAAATAAATACTTGAGAATATAATCTCATATTAATAAATCAATAACTCTTCCTTGAAAAAAGCTTTATATAAATTCAACAAACCTTTAAAATCAATTCCTTTATTTAAACACGATAAGTAATCCAAACCATTCAAAACATGATTTAAAAATCAATCATTCAAAATACTTTTATAAAAACAAATTAAATATTAAAATCAACACCTCCAAATCTAATTCAAATCAATTTTATTCAATCTCCAATAAAATCATGTAAAACATGTTATTCAAACTAATCACTTTCAAAGGTATCTAGCCACCTACACGTACCTTGATCCTTGCTAGAAAAACCACACAAAAAGAACCTCAAGAACCTTATCGAACACACCCTACAAATAAATATAACCTTAATCAATATAAGCTTAACAAATAATTAAAAACCCCCAACTATATGTACATTAACCTTTTAAATTAATTTCTCATAAACATCATTAAAAAAAAACTGATTTTATATTATTGAAACAACTCATAATAATTATTTATAAATCCCCCATAATAATAGTAATAATAATTGAATAAGAAAAGAGAATAAGAAAAGACAATAAACCAAGCAAAAGAGAAGAATTGGATTTGCGTTGGAAAAAGTAGGCAGAACTTGCAGAGTCTATAGTTCCGTTTGATATAACTCCGAATTGGTTAATTCTTGAGCCTAACCTCAAGGATTTTTTGAGGGGAACAATCTTCTAGGAAACGTCAATTCCCCAAAACTGACCAGAAGTTCCTGAAAATTAGCTTCAAAGATAAATGGGATAATTTGTGTAAAATTCAGGAGAAGAAAAGAAGAGAATTGGTGTGAAGAATGCGAGAGGTATAAAGGGGTATTTAAAGGCTAGCTCATGCAAGAATAGGAAGAATAATGGTAAGTATGGTTGAAGGGATTTGTTGGAGAAGTGAGTAAAGGAATTAAGGAAAGTTTGGATATTAAGGTGATTGTGTATACTTGAATATGGAAGGTATGTATGTCACGAAAAATAATAAGGAAATTAGAATTACTTGGGGAATAATTAAGAAGACTGAATGGCAAGAAAATATGATGATTAGATATTAAAAAGATGGATAATTAGAATTAAGGAAAATTAGAGATTTTGGGAGATAATTAAAAATATAATTTTACCAATTAAATTCCACAAAATAATTCAATAGGGCCGAAAATATTGAGTTTACCATAGCTCAAATTTTTGGACTTCTATAAATATATTTAGGACGATTTTGCTCAATGTTTAAGGAATAAAATAATTGTATAAATAATGTAGAATAAATTATTAAATAATTAATTAATTAATTACTAATTATTTACCAATAAATAAGCAAGAAAAAAAATCAGGTTTTCCATACATGGAAAATCCGAAAATTCTAGCTATTATTGGAAAATTTCGACGATAATAAAATAATTAATAAAATATTATTTTGCTTTAATTAAAATATCCAAAATATGTAAATAATCTTGTTTTTAAAATAGGATAAATGGATAATATATCTTATAAAAAAAATTATTAATTTTCAAAATACTTTTGGCGCTAAAATTCAAATATTATTTTGGCTCCAAATAATAAATTTACTAAAATACCCTTTTATAAAATAATTCTTAATTAATCAATTAGAAAGTACGTATGAAAATACGGGGTATTACAGTCTACCCCCTTAAAATTAGTTTCGACCCGAAACTTAGCCAAAAGAAGCGAAAATCATTTTGAAATTATTGGTTCATGCACAATCCTAACTTGAGTCAAGACTCTAACAAAACTCAAGAAAGACTCAAAATTACTCAAAAATGACTCGAAAAGTAGATGCGCGAAACTCAATCGCCCTCTACCCCTCCTTAAAAGGAGTTACGCCCCCGTATCTCGACCAACACATTAGCTCACTAAATAAATCATCTATATTAACAATTTATCAACAATCAGCAAGAAAAGTAAGGAAAACTAGAAAGTTTTAAACATCCAAAGAGCTTAGGTTTTAAAATGATTTGAATACAAATAAAAGTAGTGATCGAGTAAACTTGAAAAATATTTATATAAGTCATTATATTCGAAAAATTATTTAAAATACTTACATTAAGAGAATTTGTTGTAAAAGTCTAAGATATAATTACAAAGTATGAACTGAAATAAAAATATTTAATAAAAGATTTTAAAATATCTATGAAAGTTTTCAATCCAAACAACTATTTAAAAACAAAGAATACAAAACTTTATTTTAAAAACTGTGTATTTGAAAATTCATTTTGCATACTTTTAATAAAATACTTGTTTCAATAAAAGTCTCACTTTTTCATAAAGAAACTCTATAATTACAATAATCACGTATTCAATTTCATTGCAACACTGTCGTAGGTACCAAGAAAAAAAGGAACACATCCTATCTTGATCCTCTTATCGCTCGTAGATTAGTAATTTGTCTTAAGGTATCTTCCAAAAGTATTAACAATTTCCCCAACACATTCACAAATCCTGGTAATACATCCTTAAATCATAATCATTAACTCTTGGTTACATCATAATACTTCGTTTTAAACATTCAAAACTCGATCATATTTCTCATAACTTCCAATTCCTCAATCTGGTTGTTATAGTCCATAACTCATCTTTAAGGCAACTCATTAATATCTCAATGCAATCATTGATTATTCCATCATTAATAACTCCTCACCCATATCAATTAACTTTGTCATCAGTCCCTTAGAGTAAAATCCTTTGAGTAACCATCCAAACAATAATTCCTTCAACTAACTTCAATAAATCCCTTCACAAGATATTATTTCTTCAGAATATACTTCAATTTAAAATAAATACCTTTATCTCAAATATATCCTTTCACTTGAATTGACTTAAAATCCTCTAACTTTTGTATTAAGTTTCTTCAAAGATTCAACCATTATCCGTAATAACCACAATACTCATCCTCACACCATATGGATACTTTCCACTATTAGATACAAATGATCATAAATTAATACTAATATCCAATTCATATCTCCCAAATATACATACCTTACTCCACACTTATATAGAACTAATTCAACTCATCATTACCACGAATAATATTTCTTTGCTTAACATAAATCATATTCCAAAAATTAGAAAAGACATGATAGCACAAATCCTCCAAATATTCATAATAACAATCCAAAATAACTCCTCATTTATCCCATAGTAATCATCAAATCCTTTAATCTCGAAAAAAAAAAATAACAACTCAACCATATTGACCACATGTAACACTCTTATGATCCAAATACTTGCCACAGATCACATATCCAAATTATACTTCTCATTAAGGTTTAAGGCCAGAGTGATAATTCCAGTTATGAACTCACTAACTATGACTCCATTATCTTTCAAGTAATGAAAGTTAAAGTAATTTTGTCTCATTACATTAATTCTTTCCATCTCTTTCACACACAATGCAAAACAATTAATTAAATGTTGAATCAATAAACAATTCAATTCAAAATCCATTTGCAATAAGAAATTTATAATTCAATAAACCAAGCATAACTCAAGATCACCCAACCATGGGTAATAACTCCAAAATTTCGGACCTCTTGACCATTCCCTAAGGTGTTTTAACACCAACTTTAATGCATACATAATCACAGACTCAAGTTTCAAATAATTTCAATTCTTTTTATTTTAGAAAATAATAGATATGTACTTGAATCATGATTATAGGACGGTCGAGCTCGCGTCTCTCAGGAAAGTTACCTACGACGTTGAGGAGAGTCTTTCCTAGACAGAGAGTCGTACCCATTACAGGCCTCCGTGGAGAACTCGAGCATAATTTTCTCATTCATCTTTCCACAAATACAAAAATAGTTTTATATAAAAATAAAGCTTTCGACTCTCACACAAATGCGGAACTCTATCTATCCTATATGCCCTTCTTAAGTCTACCCACTATTTTTATTATTAATCCAATTTTAATCTTTTTAGGACCGTTGAAACTGATACCACTTTGTAACACCCCCAAATCTCCCTCTACAGAAATACTAGTATAATACTCATAATTATACTGTAGAGATAGACTTGGGCATATTACCACCGCGTGATTACGCAAGGCTACTCAAAATCCTTAACTCAACAACAAAACTTGCAGCGGAAACTCAACTTTCTTTTATTAATACTTATAAAAATAGTAACACTATTATGAGTACTCAAAATAAAGACAAGACCAACATTCCTAAACTAGGTGAAGTAAATCTCTAAACTCCCATATGCTCATTCATGACTCCACCTTAAAATAGCCAACACTGCTTACCATTACGGTAAACAGGGCGAACCAAAACAATAGGAAATACGGATTACCAAAATATGCTAAGTACAATAAGTGCAAGATAATGTAAACTCAATTTATTTGCAAACATGCTTTTAAAACCAATTCCAATAATTAATCCAATAAATTCAAAGCTCATGATTCGAAACCAATACTAAATATTCCAATATCAATAATCAATAAAACCAATACCAATTATTTTAAAACCCAATACCTCATATTAAAAACCAATTCCTCATAATAAACCAATTGAACCAATTAAACCAATTCCTCTCCCAAGTGTGCACACCCCCCAAGCTAGTCTCCTAATCAATATTACAAGGCTATTCTTGAGGAAATACCCGGTCATACAAAGTCCAAGGCCTTATCAATAAACCAATTCCGCATAGTTGAATTACTAACATGCTTATAAAGCATTAATAATAATAACTCAATGGTTAATAAATCCTTTTAATATATAATAGTTCCAATATAATTCAAAAATCCTTTTTAATTAATTCCACATGCTTTCAAAATCAAACCTTGTAAATAAATACTTGAGAATATAATCTCATATTAATTGATCAATAACTCTTCCTTGAAAAAACCTTTATATAAATTCAACAAACCTTTTAAAATCAATTCCTTTATTTAAACACGATAAGTAATCCAAACCATTCAAAACATGATTTAAAAATCAATCATTCAAAATACTTTTATTAAAACAAATTAAATATTAAAATCAACACCTCCAAATCTAATTCAAATCAATTTTATTCAATCTCCAATAAAATCATGTAAAATATGTTATTCAAACCAATCACTTTCAAAGTTATCTAGCCACCAAAACGTACCTTGATCCTTGCTAGAAAAACCACACAAAAAGAACCTCAAGAAACTTATCAAACACACTATACAAATAAATATAATCTTAATCAATATAAGCCTAACAAATAATTAAAAACCCCCCAACTATATGTACATTAACCTTTTAAATTAATTTCTCATAAACAACATTAAAAAAATCTTATTTTATATTATCAAAACAACTCATAATAATTATTTATAAATCCCCCATAATAATAGTAATAATAATTGAATAAGAAAAGAGAATAAGAAAAGACAAGAAACCAAGCAAAAGAGAAGAATTGGATTTGCGTTGAAAAAAGCAGGCAGAACTTGCAGAGTATATAGTTCCGTTTGATATAACTTCGAATAGGTTAATTCTTGAGCCTAACCTCAAGGATTTTTCGAGAGGAACATTCTTCTGGGAAACGTCAATTCCCCAAAACTGACCAGAAGTTCCTGAAAATTAGCTTCAAAGATTAACGGGATAATTTGTGTAAAATTGAGGAGAAGAAAAGAAGAGAATTGGTGTGAAGAATGTGAGAGGTATGAAGGGTTATTTATAGGCTAGCTCATGCAAGAATAGGAAGAATAATGGTAAGTAGGGTTGAAGGGATTTCTTGGAGAAGTGAGTAAAGGAATTAAGGAAAGTTTGGATATTAAGGTGATTGTGTATACTTGAATATGGAAGGTATGTATGTCACGAAAAATAATAAGGAAATTGAATTACTTGGGGAATAATTAAGAAGACTGAATGGCAAGAAAATATGATGATTAGATATTAAAAAGATGGAGAATTAGAATTAAGGAAAATAAGAGATTTTGGGAGATAATTAAAAATATAATTTTACCAATTAAATTCCCCCAAAATACTTCAATAGGGCCGAAAATAATAAGTTTACCATAGCTCAAATTTTCGGACTCCTATAAATATATTTAGGAAGATTTTGCTTGGTTTTTAAGGAATAAAATAATTGTATAAATAATATAGAATAGTTAATTAATTAATTAATTAAATACTAATTATTTACCAATAAATAATCAAGAAAAAAAAAATCAGATTTTCCATACATGGAAAATCCGAAAATCCTAGCTATTATTGGAAAATATCGGCCATAATAAAATAATTAATAAAATATTATTTTGCTTTAATTAAAATATCCGAAATATGTAAATAATCCAATTTTTAAAATAGGATAAATAGATAATATATCTTATCCAAAAACATGATTAATTTTCAAAATACTTTTGGAGCCGAAATTCAAATATTATTTTGTCTCCAAATAATAAATTTACTAAAATACCCTTTTATAAAATAATTATTAATTAATTAATTAGAAAATACTTATGAAAATACAGGGTATGACAACCTCTCTTGGCCTCATGCATATTGAATCGTGCCAGTACCTTATCGATGTAAGTACTTTGGATCAATCCAATCATCCTCTTAAATATATCCCTGTAGATCTTGATGCCTAATATGTATTGTCCCTCTCCCAAGTCTTTCATTGAAAAACATTTTCCAAGCCATGCATTTACAGACTCTAGCATTGGAATGCCGTTTTCAATGAGCAGTATGTCATGGATATATAATACTAGGAAAGTGATGTCACTCCCATTGACCTTCTTGTAAACACAAGACTCATATGGATTTTTTATAAAACCAAACTTATTGATGGATTCATCAAATCGCATATTTCCAACTTTTGCTTCAATCCATAAATGGACTTTTTAAGCTTCCATACCTTCTCAGTATTGTTTTGGTCGACAAAACCTTTAGGCTGTGTCATATACACAGTTTGTTTTGAAAATTCCATTTAGGAAGGCAATTTTGGTGTCCATCCGCCATATTTCGTATTCGTAATATGCAACAATTGCTAGAATAATCCGGACGGACTTAAGCATTGCGATTCGAGAAAAGGTTTCATCATAATCAACACCATGAATTTTCCTGTAACCTTTTGCTACCAGTAGTCTAGCTTTGTAAATGAATACATTTCCATCTTTGTCGGTTTTCAATTTGAAAATCCATTTACATCGGATAGGTGTGTAACCTTCGGGTAAATCAACAAAGTCCCATAATTGATTTTCAAACATGGAGTACATCTTAGATCTCAAGGCTTCTTGCCATTTAGTAGGGTCGGGGCTTGCCATAGCTTGCTTTTAGGTTGCAGGTTCGTCTCCATCCACAACTAGGATGTCTTGATTCTCGGTTAATACGACACCAAGATTTCTATCAAGTTGAGACTTAGGCCTCTACGACCTATGTATGGTAATGGATTGGGCATTTGCATTGTTAGTTTGACTTTGCACATTTTTACCAACGTCAACAGATGCTATTTGAGCACTATGACTATTAATTAGATTTTGTTTCTCGTCCTCTCAAACTTCATCAAGTTCAATTTTCCTCCCACTTGTCATTTCGAAAAGATGTTCCTTCTCCAAAAAGACACCTGTTTCGGGGTTTTCTGATGTCCTGCGGGAGAGTTACAATTCCGAGACTGGAACCGGACGCCTGTACCTGCAAAATAACGGAGACTCCTGAGAGCTCCGCCTCCAACGGTCAAGTTAGTACCTGATTAAGGAGTAATTAATACGGAAATTAAAGTAATAAGACCTCTCTAGGTGAGAGTGTTTAATGTTGGTAATCTGCTTTGTTAGCGAGATTAGCCGGTTATTAGTGTTCCGTAATGTTTCTGTTCTTCTCTGTTCTTCAGGTGAGATTAATTGCTTGATCAATTGCCTCTCAATTGCTTGATCTTTTCTTGATTTCTTGATTTCTTGATTAATGAGGATTAATTAAGTATTTATAGTCTTGAGAAGCGTGCCACTCTCTAGGTTTAGGGTAAACCTAGGGCTGACCGGGCCTCTAGACAGGATTGGGCCTTGTTGGCCGGTTTTCCCATTTGGCATGGGTGGACACGTGGCGTGCCTCGATTGGTCCGTAGAGGACGTATCTGTGATTGACACGTGGCAGGCTCCTATTGGCCTTCGTGAAGGACACGTGGCGGAACCTGGTTGGTCCACTTGTCAGACGGTGATTGGTGGATAAAAATCCCCTAATCATTTGCCCCTCACAGGTGGCACGTGACTGGTCACGTGTCGCCTGTGACAGGTGTCGCACGGTGACAGGCGACGGCCTGCTACAGGTGTCACCTTGCAAACGGCCGAGAGATTTTCCCGCCCAAATTTTGAATTTGGAAGCGACCCTTCGCCTTCTCACTTTGCCTATATAAGGAAGTGCTGACTTCGGTCATTTTCACATTTGAGAACTTTGCGAGAACATTCGGACCCCTGAACTTGCTCTGACATTTTGGACCTTTTCTGCCTACCGCCTATTCTGACAAGCCGACTGCACCGGATTTCCAGAACTTCATCAACCGTCACTCGTTCAGGTAACTCAGTTCTCTTACTCTTAATTTTCTTTTTATTTTTTGAAATGGCACCACGGAAGCACACGACACGACCTAAGTTAGTGATCAGCCGGTCACCGGGGACGGCTGAATCTAGGACTAGGAGTGCCGCCTGCCCTTTTCTGGACCCATCTTTGCCCTTTATACAAAGTCCGACTGTATCTGTGTCTATGCAGAACGTGATGGCCAGAACAAAAAAGACTGCTATGATATCAAACTCAGATGGCTCCTCCCAAAGGGTGCTCATTAGTGAAACATCTGACCAGGCGCCAGATGTAGAATTGAAACGAGGCGGCTGCCAAGCCGACAGTTCTGAGAGAGGGGCCAAGGTGGTCCCTTCCCATCTTACCGTTGATATGTCTAATTTTCCTCCTGCTCCTTCTAAGGGAGAGGAGGCGGGCCCCTCTGGGAGAGGGGAGGAGTCGTCCTCTTCGGACTCGTCAGAGGACGAGTCCGAGTCCAGCTCTTCTGGCCACAGTTCTCCAGGCTCAGAAGAAAGACATAGCCGCCTACAAGAGGCGAGACTTTCTCATGCAGTTGAGAAGGGGGACAATTGGGCGGAGCCGTCCGCCTCTTACAGAGAGGAAAACGCCCCCTACTACTGCATGGTACCCCAGGGCCGGATCGCAACCATGCAAGACAAAGTGGAGAGCTTTATTGCTAACCACAGAATGGGCCCGGAATTTTTACTGTTCGTGCCGGATCCAGAAGACACTGTCGTCTGGCCGGCTGGTACCAGCTATGATGATGGCTGCTTTGGCTGCTATGTGGCGGCCATCAAAGCTGGACTGCGCTTCCCATTACATCCGGCTGTTCAGCGGATTTTAGATGGGTATGATTTGGGGTTATGGCAGTTAGCCCCCAACTCTTGGGTAAACGTACTCGGCTATGTGGCCGGGTGCGAAATGTACGGGGTGGAGCCAAGCTTTGAGGCTTTCGCCCACATGAACTATCTCAGCCGGACCCCTAAGTCGGGAGGTACCGGCTGGTATCAATTAACAAGCCATAGGGGTTACCTCATGACGAAAGGTAAGGCGAACAAATGGAAGGATTGGCGGAACACCTTCCTTATCATTGAGGGTTCAGACACGGAGCTGAACCAACGTTTTAACAAGTGGAATAGGGATCCGCCTCTTCTCGCAGGCGGCCGCAGCATGCCGCCTGTTCCCCCAAAGGCTAAAAGAGAGATCCTAGACAGAGGACTCTTCAAAGTAGAGACTAGGGTGAACTCTACTTCAGGGGTACGAGAGCAAGTACCCCTAAACTGCGTCCCGAGCTTCAAGTGGCTCTATGACGAGTACTTTTTGGCCGCCTGTGGCCTCAGCAGTCGGTGCTCTAGAGGTAGCCGGCCTGACAAATACTCTGTTTTTTTTTTCACGCCTTGTTTACTTGGGATCTTTACTAACTTTGCTGTTTATTTTTTGCAGCTGACGCCATGAGTAAAATAACAGCATCCAAGACTGCGGCGGCCATGTTGCGGGCCTCTCTCATGCAACAGTCTTGTGCCAACTCCCCCAACAAGGGGGCACCTTTGGTAGGCTTCGAAAACTCTTCCTCTTTTGGGAGTTGTCTTATGCATATACTAACTCTTTTTGTTTTCAGTCTGGCACTCCAAGAGCTTCTTCCTCGCAACAGCCGGACCCCAAGGCCCGGAGGACGACTGTTGCAAGCTCTCCTGGGTCTTCCAGGAAAACAGTGGCGGCTGAGAAGCAGCCGGCCACTTCTTCTAAAACCCCGGCGGGGCCGTCTAGAAGTATGGACAATCACTTGTAAAAACTTTCACACTTGCTTCCTTCTTGACTAGGTCTAACTTGCTTTTTTACGCTTGATGCAGCCGGCCCTCAGGGGCTTGACTTGGTTGAGGTAGCCAAGTCCATGATCAAAGCAGTTCCTCCATCTAAAAGGGAGGCGGTCAGGGGTGCCGGCACCCTTGACCTTGATGGGATTGCAGGGGTCCTTGCTGAGGTATACTTAGCATATTTTTGAGTATTTGAGTTCCAGGACGCCTGTTATCTTTTTTGTTTGGAAACTGACGCCTGTTTTTTTTTTGTACTTAGGCCCTGCTCCGAGTTAACAGCCTTCGCAAGCCGATTGATCGGAAAAACAAAGAGGTAAAGGCCGCAAAAGCTATGGCCGCCTCCAACTGTGATAAGGCAATGTTTCAAATTGCCCAAAATGAAGTACTGACCATTGATATTCTTTATTATCAGGCGCAGGCTACCGCCGCTGTTCGGGCTCAGTTAGAGGCGGCCCAGAAGAAGAATGACGAGCTGGAGGCGACCGTCACAAATCTTAAGGCCGAGCTGAAACCTCTTCGCCAAAAAATGCACTCTTACGAAGCCATGGAGAAATCTTTGGCCAACGTAAAAGAACGCCTGGTGAGCCAAGAGAAGAGTCTTACCCAAGAGCTCTCGGAAAAGGCCGAGCAAGAGAAGAAAGAGCTCGTCCGGGAGATGGTGGAAGACTCCGCTCAAATCCAGCGCATGACCTAGGGCCGCCTGTTCCCCAATGCCGACTTTGCCTCATGGGAAAGAACGTACCGCCAGTGTTCGGAAACATATAATCAAGAGATCCTGGCGGCTGCTGAAGAAGAGGCGTTGGGAGATACGTTGGAGGAGGAGGAAGAGCCGGTTGTGGCGCTTGTGCCACTTGGGGGTAAGGCATCAAAAGAGGGTGCAGCTGAAGCCAAGTCCAGCAAGAAGAGTGCTGACCAGGCGGCAGCTGCTAATACTGAACTGCCCCCTTCTTAAGCTTAAAGTATTTTTTTTTTCCACGGCCTGCGTGCCGTTTGCTTTGTATTTACCCGGCCAGGGGGCCGGGGCTTTGAATATTCTGCTGGTCTTTAATGACCGGCTTATTTTTAATCAAATTTTTGTTTTGATTCAAATTTGTCTAAGTATTCCATATCTAATATCCCATTGTTCACTAGACCGACTGTTGTACATGGCCGAACGTTGCAGACAGGTACAAATAGTAAGTACGCCGCCTATGCCCCTGGACGACTGGTTGTCTGTTTCCAGGATAGACGATCAGTCGGCCATTTATTCAATCGGTATTCGAACTATTTATTCAATCGATCTGACCAAGTAAATAGTATTACCTAGTCGCCAAGGAATTAAGTAGGATAACAAGCGGCGGGTACCGGTTGTTTCCCTTTATTGCCAATGTTGGCTTTTAACTCGTAATTTGTTAACCTAGCAAGAGTAGTGGTTGAGAGCCCCTGTTTATTAAAAACAGGCGGACGACTCATACCTTTTAGGCTCCATACTAAGTTTGAGTGACTATTAAGTTAACATAGGAGTTACTTAGTCTTCGTCACAGTCTAGATTGAGTAGTAGAGGTACCAGGCGGCGTAGGCCGGCTAGACCCCTTGATTCGCCAATGTTTGTTGGCTATTAACTCAATAGGTACCCCCTGCATTTATCTCAAGTAATACAGGCGGTCATCTGACTCAGATGTCAACTGCTACCACTGGTTTGGTTAGTGATAGAGTTATCCTTGTCTCAAAAACGGCTACGTGGTTGCCCTTGGGGACAGTCGTATAGGTGCCGTGTAATTAGTTTATAGAACAATGTTCCACCCAAAAGGGAGCTGCTCTCTGCGACGAATTTCATCCGGAGGGATGCCGTCGGACGCCTGCTATGATGTTAGGACAGGTCGTATTAGTTTTGTAGATTTGATCAGGTGGCTTGGCGCCTGGTCTGATCATTCGGCCGGTGGCCTTGGTAAGTTCTTGGTGAACGTAGGTGCTAAGTAAAAGAAGGGTAGCCGCCTGTTAGACACAGGGTCGGCCAGGCCCTAATCTTTTTAGCTAAGTATTGTGAGTAAAATACTCAATGGAGAGTAGCCGACTGTAAAGGTACAGACGGCATGCCCCTCTGAAGATAGAGTGAAAAACTCAATGGAGAGTAGCCGACTGTAAAGGTACAGACGGCATGCCCCTCTGAAGATAGAGTGAAAAACTCAATGGAGAGTAGCCGACTGTAAAGGTACAGACGGCATGCCCCTCGTAATACAAAATTGAATAGTAAGTGCAAACTTTATTAAGTAGCTCTTTACTTTACATCATTCAGAAGAAATATTTTTTAAGGTTATCTACATTCCAAGTTCGAGGCAACGGTTGTCCGTCTGGTGTTTCCAGACGGTAGGTACCGTCCCTGACTTCCTCATAGATTCCGTAGGGTCCTTCCCAGTTGGGAGTTAGTTTGCCAGACTCATTAGCCCTACCAACTGCTTCCATTTTTCTAAGTACAAAGTCCCCTACTTTGAGTGGACGCCTGTGTACTTTTTTGTTGTATGATCTAGTCATTCTCAGGCGATAGATCTCATGGCGCAAAACAGCATTGCCCCTCTTTTCAGGAAGTGAGTCTAATGCCAGGCGCATGGCTTCCCAGTTTGCCTCTTCGTCATATAGCATTACTCGAAGAGTCGGCTCGTAGTGTTCTATTGGAAGAACAGCTTCCGCACCATAAGTTAGGAGGAATGGAGTTTCTCCAGTCGCCCCTTTTTCAGTCGTCCTAATGGCCCAGAGAACATGTGGTAGTTCATCCGCCCATAGGCCGCTTGCTCATTCAATCTTTTTCTTGAGACCGTCTGAGATGATTTTATTAAAGGCTTCTACCTGGCCGTTTGCTTGTGGACGGCCGACAGATGCAAAGTAGTGTGCAATTCCTTGGTCTCCCAACCAGTTTTTGAGAACAGGCGTCTCAAATTGGGGACCATTATCAAAAACCATAGACATGGGAACCCCGAACCGAGTGATGACGTTTTTCCAAATGAATGAAATTACATCTTTCGTCTTGATTCCCTTTACAGCCTCCGCCTCTACCCATTTAGTGAAGTAGTCAACGGCAACAAGTATATACCTTCTGCCGCCTGTAGCAGGCGTATATGGACCCAGAATGTCCATGCCCCACTTAGCAAACGGTAGTGGGCTGTGAATGGTAGTGAGGTCAGTAGCCGGACGGTGAATTAATTTGCCAAACCTTTGGCACTTGTCACATTTTTTCACCATCTCCATTGCATCTGCTTCCAAAGTAGGCCAAAAGTAGCCCTGCCGCCTTGCCCTTTGAGCAAGCATCCTACCACCTATATGAGAAGCATAGTAACCAGAGTGAAGATCATCTAGTATCTCTCGTCCCTTTTCAGGAGTAACACACTTTAAGAAGGGTTGAAGGTACCCCCTCTTGTGAAGTTCTCCCTGTATCATTTCAAAACAGGAGGCTCGTTTTTTCAGTGCTGCCGCCTGTTGAGGATCATCCGGCAGTGTACCGTTTGTCAGATATGCCCTGATTGAATCCATCCAGGTTGAGCTTCTGTCTAGGATTCTAATAGGGTTTTCCTCGATGCTTCTCTTCTCCATTACTTCCCAAAAAACAGTTCGAGGAGTATCGGAGGAGGCGGATGATGCTAATTTTGACAGTGCATCTGCCTGGTTGTTTTCTGATCTCGGCACTTGGATCAGATGGAAATCCTCAAGGGAGCCGACTGCTTGTCGGACCGCCTGTAAATACTTGATCATGGCCGGATGGGTTGCTTCGTATTCGCCTTTGTACTGACTCACTATCAATTGTGAATCAGAACAGGCGTCTATTTTTCTTGCCCCTGCCGCCTTGCACATGCGGATCCCGGCTAGTAAAGCTTCATATTCTGCCTCATTGTTTGAAGCCTGAAAACTGAAGCGTAGAGCATACTCGAACCTGTCGCCCTCTGGAGATTGACATACGACGCCTGCTCCACAACCATTTGAAGTAGAGCTTCCGTCCACATATACCTTCCAGACTTGGTCTGGAACTTGAGAGTCAGGAGGACGAGTCATCTCTACAATAAAGTCAGCAAAGGCTTGCCCCTTCACTGCTTTTCTAGGCTCGAAAGTAACTTCGAGGCTCTGTATTTCTATGGCCCATTTGATCATTCGTCCTGACGACTCCATGATGGTAAGGGGCCGCTTGATTGGTTGGTCGGTATACACGACGACTGCATGTGCCAAAAAGTAGGGCTTCAATTTTTTAACAGCCATGAAGAGTGCAAGACCAAATTTCTCCACTAGGGGATACCTCAACTCGGCATTTTTCAGTACGTGACTGACAAAGTAGACCGGGAGCTGACAGCCGTCCCTTTCAGCAAGGAGCACAGCGCTTAACGCATGATCAGAGACGGCCAGGTACATGTAGAGATCCTCTTTGGGCAAAGGGCTAACCAGCCTCGGCAAGGAATGCAAGTGAACTTTTAATTTCTGGAAGGCGGCCTCAGCATCCGGCCCCCATTCAAACCTTGCCTTTTTCTTAATTGCCTGGAAAAAGTATAGGCATTTGTCGCCTGATCGGCTTAGGAATCTCCCCAAGGCCGCCAGACAACCTGTTAACTTCTGAACCTCTCGGATGGTACGAGGCGACTGCATGTCAATGACCGCCTGCACCTTCTCAGGGTTCGCCTCTATTCCTCTCTGATTGATAAGGAATCCGAGAAATTTCCCAGACTCAACTCCAAATACACATTTCTTGGGATTGAGCATGACATGGTGCCGCCTGAGTGTGGTGAAAGTTTCTCGGAGGTCCGTCAGATGATCTTTCTGAAGTTTAGTCTTGACAATCATATCATCAATATATGCCTCGACGTTTCTCCCAATCTGATCAAAGAACACTGTGTTTATCATTCGTTGGAAGGTAGCCGGGGCATTCTTAAGACCAAACGGCATGACCGTGTAACAGTATAACCCCTGATCAGTGACGAAGGCCGTCTTCTCCTGATCTTTCTTCCATAAAGGAATTTGATGGAAACCAGAATAGGCGTCCATAAAACTCATCAAGGCATGACCCGCTGTTGAGTCGACCAGGTTATCAATTTTAGGCAGAGGGTAACTGCCTTTGGGGCACGCCTTGTTTAAGTCTGTGTAGTCTACACACATTCGCCAGGTGCCATTCGGCTTTTTAACAAGCACCACATTTGCAACCCAGTCTGGGAAGTAACATTGCCGAATGAAACCTGCATCAAGTAATTTTTTAACTTCGGCGGCTGCCGCCTGACTTCTTTCTTCGCCATGGTTCCGCTTCTTTTGCCGTACCGGCTTCTTTTTCGGATCCACAGCGAGTTTATGTACTGCCAGATCAGGACTAATGCTTGGCATTTCATGGACTTCAAATTCAAAGATGTCCTTGTATTCTTTCAATAGGTTGTGAAAGTCGTCACCAAGGTTTCTCAGAGCAGTCGTCCCAACTTTGACTGTTCGGTCAGGACGTGAGTCGTCTAAGATCAGGTCCGCATGCTCACCAGCCGGCTGAGGGCGGAACTCATCCGGCCGCTCCTCTGCCAATGATTGCTATTTTCTTGCTTTTCTTGCGGACTCTGTCTGGGACGCCTTTCTCTTTTTGTCGCCTGTTTCTTGAACAGGCGCACTCTCCTTGACATTGTCAAGGTCTGTTTTTTCTCCACTTGACCCAGTGGCCATAACAGTGGGCTTGACATCCGAGAGATAGCACTCTCGGGCCATCCTCTGATCTCCCCTTAGGGAGCCGACTGTTCCATTATCCCTCTCAAACTTAAGCAGCATAAGAGACGGGATTATAACAGCCTTGGAATTATTCAGGGTTGGTCGACCCAGAATCATGTTGTAGGCCGAGAGTTCCTCTACTACTAGGAACCGGACTACCATGTGTCGTCCTTCCCCTTTTTCGCCCAGGCGAATGGGTAAATCTACTCGTCCTAGTGGGTGGACGACTCCTCCTCCAAACCCTATTAAAGGGTGGGAGGCCGGATGTATGCAGTCCGTCTGATATTTCAGTTTTGACAGACATTTGCTGCTGATGAGATCTGAGGAGCTCCCGGTATCTATGAGGATTCGGCCAACTCTCTGGTTGGCCACTTTACATTCAATAACGAGAGGGTCGTCATGCGGCCCCCTTACCCCTCCTAGATCCTCTTCAGTGATGACAATCTCAGGAAATGTATATTTGGACGGCCGTTCTTGGTGAACGGAATTTACATCTAACCGCCTTATATTATCTTTGTTGCCCCTAATAGTGGGGCCGCCTCCTGAGAAGCCGCCTGCAATGGTGTAGACGACTGCATCATCTGTATCGGAACTGTCGGCCTGTTGATTCTTTTTGGCCGACTGCTTTTTTGAGGAAGTGTTCCCCGTAGATTTCTTGACATAAGTGTCAAGATCCCCTTGCTCAGCCAAGCGGTCTAGGTACCGCATGAGACTGATGCAGTCATTGGTGTGATGACCAACGTCATCATGATAAGCACAGATTTTGTCTTGGTTCCGGTTGTTTGCAGAACCCTTCATGGGGACCGGCTTCTCAATTGAGAACCGTCCCTTTATTTCTTTTAGGATAAACTGGTTATCCTTGTTAAACACATACTTTGGGGAGTATGGTTTGAATTCTTTTTTCTTTTTCTGGGCCGGCTGTTTAGAGGAATCAACTGCCCAGACCTCTTTTCTTTTCTCATCTTTGTTAGACGACTGTTTCTGTCGTCCTTCTCTTTTGTCGAACCTTTTCCCGTCCGACTGTTTTATCGTACACAGATCAGTCGCCTGTATATAGGCTTCTGCTTCAATCAAGGCCTCTTGAAGAGTCGCCACCCTTTTTCGAACTAAATCAAATTTGAAGGTAGACCCGTCTTTGAGACCTCTAAAAAAGTCAGTATAAGCTACCTCATCCGGTAACCCTTGAATCAGTATTCTCATCAGGTTGAACCGCCTGATGTAAGAACGAAGCCCCTCCTTCTCGCCCTGCTGAATTGTTCCCAAATCAAGGGTCGTTTTCTTCGCAGGGATGTTCATGGCGAAGTTGGAGGCAAATAAGTAAGCAAGCGTCCTGAAGCTGTTTACACAACCAGTCGGCAGGTTGCCGAACCATTGCTGTGCGATTCCCTTGAGAGTCGCTGGGAAACACTTGCACCAAGTGGGATCATCCAACCCTTGAAGGTACATCAGGTTGGTGAATGCCATCAGATGGTCTTCTGGGTTAGTAGTGCCGTCATAGGCGCCTACTAGTACATTTTTTACTTTGGCCGGCTGAGCGGCTTCAGTAATTTCCTTGGAGAAGGCCGACGGCTGTTCACCAAGTCTAAGCAACCGTAGCTGCCAGTCCATAGGTTGGACGTTTTTTGCTGCAGGTCCACCAAATGGAGGTGGCTGCATAAAATACTGTTGTTGCGGCACAAATGGTAAGTTTGGTACCGCCTGGGCACTATGAAAGCCGGACTGACGGGAGGTGCCGCCTGACTGACTCTCATGGTACGACTGAGTATGCCTCATCGAGGCATTTCGCAAACTGTCTTGAAAATTTGAAGTAGAAGCCGACTCTGACAATCGGTCACTCTTCTTCTGCTCTAGCAGTAGCCGAGCATCTGTGAACGTTTGCTTTGACCCGTCCGCCTGAATATGACGAACCGGTTTCCTATTTCCCGTAGGATAACGGAATTTTGTGAAATCAAGAGCAGGTGGCTCCCGCTTCTTGGATTTAGGATGAGGAGTCGCCTCTCGCCCTTGAACTGGCTTCCTCTTCAGTGAAGTGGAAGGTTTTTTGGCCGACTGCTCTTTGACTGAAGCAGGCGGCTTTTTGTTGATCAACTCTTGAATCTCTCCCTTGAAGTCCCTCATGAAGGTCATGAGTTCGTTCCTTGTGATGGGAGCAGACCCATCAGTCGGCTGTTGCCGAGCAGGCGGTGCGCCTGCTGGCTCGCTTCCTGTTTGAAGATGCTCCCGTTCCCTCCTTTCGGTATGACGGGTACGTCGGGCCCTTAGGGTCCCGTCTGGAGCTGTATGAGTTTCCACTTCAAATTCACTTTCGGTATCATGGTCCGACTGAACTTGAGGGTCGTTTAGGGGACGCCTCTCTTCAGGAGTCGGTACAGACTTGGATGCCATCTCTGAAGTACTCTCCCCACAGACGGCGCCAAATGTTTCGGGGTTTTCTGATGTCCTGCGGGAGAGTTACAATTCCGAGACTGGAACCGGACGCCTGTACCTGCAAAATAACGGAGACTCCTGAGAGCTCCGCCTCCAACGGTCAAGTTAGTACCTGATTAAGGAGTAATTAATACGGAAATTAAAGTAATAAGACCTCTCTAGGTGAGAGTGTTTAATGTTGGTAATCTGCTTTGTTAGCGAGATTAGCCGGTTATTAGTGTTCCGTAATGTTTCTGTTCTTCTCTGTTCTTCAGGTGAGATTAATTGCTTGATCAATTGCCTCTCAATTGCTTGATCTTTTCTTGATTTCTTGATTTCTTGATTAATGAGGATTAATTAAGTATTTATAGTCTTGAGAAGCGTGCCACTCTCTAGGTTTAGGGTAAACCTAGGGCTGACCGGGCCTCTAGACAGGATTAGGCCTTGTTGGCCGGTTTTCCCATTTGGCATGGGTGGACACGTGGCGTGCCTCGATTGGTCCGTAGAGGACGTATCTGTGATTGACACGTGGCAGGCTCCTATTGGCCTTCGTGAAGGACACGTGGCGGAACCTGGTTGGTCCACTTGTCAGACGGTGATTGGTGGATAAAAATCCCCTAATCAACACCATCTCGAGCAACAAACACTTTGTTCTTGGATTTATTGTAAAATTAATATCCGTTGGTTTGTTTTGGATATCCTACAAAGAAACACTTGCCAGATTGGGGTGAAGTTTGTTCGAAATAACCTTTTGACATATGCTTCGTAACCCCAAATCTTGAGAAAAGACAACCTAGGAGGTTTATTCGTCCATAATTCATATGGAGTCTTTTCTACAGCTTTTGACGGAGCGCGGTTTAATGTTAGTGTCGCGATTATAAGCGCGTGTCAAGAGAAAGAGATATGATGAACACTAATACCCATTGTAGATCGTACATACCATACTAAAAAGGTTCAATTTCTCTTTTCGAATACTCCGTTCCGTTGTGGAGTTCCTGGAGGTGTCAATTCTGAAAGTATACCATGTTCTTTTAGATGGTCATCGAATCATAGCTCAAGTATATTCATCACCTCGATCCGATCAAAGGGCTTTTATTTTCTTACCAAGGTGATTTTTAACTTCACTCTGAAATTTTTTTGTTTTTTTTCAAACAATTCAGATTTATTCGACATAAGGTAAACATATCCATAACTATTATGGTCGTCCGTGAAGGTGATAAAATATCGATAAATGTTCCTTGCAGTTGTGCTCATTGGACAACATACATCGGTGTGTATTAGGCCCAATAAGTCACCTGCCTTTTCCCCAACTTGGAGAATGGCTGCTTTATCATCTTGGCTAATAGACATCCTTTGCAATTTTTTAATGATTGCAAATCGAATTAGTCAAGAATACCTTCCTCTAGAAGTTTCTTGATGTGTTTGATGTTAATGTGGCCAAGACGACAATGCCACAAGTATGTCCAATTTGACTACACGGTCTTAGGTTTCTTTGCGGTATTTTCAACACTATATACGTGTTTGTCTTGATAGAGCTCACACAAACCATTTTTTTGAATATGCTATACCATATAAAATATTGCCGAAGTAAAATGAACATGCATTGTCTTTTACTCGAAAAATCAAATCCTTTGCCGTCCAACGCTGAAATATAAATAATGTTTTTGGTAACTTTAGGAACATGAGAGAAATTTCAAGTTCTAACATAAGCCCTAAGGGCAAAGACAAACTGAGAGTTCTAACGGATACGGTCGATATCTTAGTTCTATTGCCCACCCGGAGTTTAATTTCTCCCTTCTCTAGCTTCCTATCAATCCTTAGTCCCTAAGCATGAGAATAAAGGTGTAAGGTACATCCGGTATCTAATACCCATGATGTTTTTCTAGTGAGTTTTAAGTCTATAAAAAAAATACATGATTCAAAAGCAACAGTTTCGTTCTTCTTATCTTTCTTGAATTGGAGGCAATCTCTCTTCCAGTGTTCCTTCTTCTTGCACTAGAAACATTCGGAATCAGATTTAGAAGAGGCTACATTTTTCTCCTTCTTGTATTTGGTAGCTTTTGGATTAGGCGGAAAAGTCTTCTTAACCTTCCCCTTAAAAGCCTTTCTTCTTCTTGCCTGAGCGCTTGAAGGGCTTGCCCTTCTTGACCATAAGCATGTCATGCTTTCCCTCATCCTTGAGCGTTTGCTCGACTTGCCTCAACATTCCATGAAGCTCGGTGAGGGTTTTCTCCATGCTATGCATATTATAGTTCATCTTGAACTGATCATAGCCTTTGTTTAGCGAATGGAGAATAATGTCAATTGCCATCTCGGTCGAATACCCCGCATCAAGCCTTTCTATGTTCTCAAATAAACCAATCATTTTCAGCACATGTGGGTTGACCAACTCTCCTTTCTCGAGGTTTCTATCAAGGATCTGCTTGTAGGTTTTGAACCTTTCAGTTTAGCCTTCTCTTGGAACATATTCTGAAGTTCAAAAATGGTCTCAAAAGTTATCTCATTCTCAAAGAAAGTCTTCTGAAGGTCGGGACACATAGTGACCAACATGATGCACTTGACATCCTGATTGGCAGTTTGCCATTGGTTTAGGGAATCTTGAGTCCTTTCCTCATTAGGAGCCTCGGGCATTTCCTCATCAAGGACATAGTCCTTTTTCTCTTGCATGAGAACAATGTGTAAATATCTTTTCCAATCAAGAAAATTTGGCCCACTTAATTTCTCCTTGTCGAGAAATAAGCGTAATGAAAATTAGTTGTTTGAAGACATAATTCTACAATTGAAAGAATTTGAAATGAAAAAACTATTCATAATACTAAATAAGATTGAATTTTAAAGCATTCATGCTAATTTCAAACTTATTCAACGTCTTATTCACACATAGTTTTTCCGTATTAGGTTAGAAATGAGGTGATTCCAAGATCCAAAGAATCAATGAGTGATAAAGCATGCTTTGTCTTATCTTAAAACTTATTATTCTAAGGTAATCAACTTTTTGCTAATAGATCCAAGCCATTCTTGGTTTGATAAATTATCGCATCTAATGCTCTTTTGACAATTTATCCCTTTTTCCATGATATCTAAAGACTCCTTACTGATATCGTTGAGTCTAACTAAAATCAACGTGTATGTGTCGTCTTGCTTTGGCAAACCCATCAACATACTTTAACGTGTATGTGATGTCTTGCTTTGTCAAACCCATCAACATACTTAAGTTCCTAGGTAGATAGTGATGCCTAGCTTTGGCATAGCCCACCACTATGCACATTAGTTCCGTAAGTGTTATTTTGGAATGGCAAGTTGTACTCAATATTACATGCGCGCAGCAAGCCTCGCAAGCAATGGGGGTTGTTGGTGCACTTATGTGCGGCTGGTGTTGTTAGCATTGCTAGCGTGCTAGCATGCGCATGCAAGCATGCGACACCCCACACTAGCCAGCGCTACTAGTAGCCTCAGGTTGGTGCGGCGCACATGATAGCAGCCATGCCCCTAGCACTTAGTTTTCTCAGGGCATTATGATGCTAGGGGTATTTATAACTTGTTAATTTCTTTATTTTCACCGTCTTGTCGTGTTATTTATCCGACTCAACTTGCGACGCTCGGTCCCGACATTCCTAGGTCGATATCTGACGTCTATGCTCATAATACTCGAGTGACTCATTAATTCCTTTCGGATTAATTCGTCATTACGGATCGTTTATTTGCTTGGCTGTGACCCGAAGGGTTTAGTCAGATCAAGATTAAGTTGTAATATTAATTATACATTAGTATTACTTGTCGGAAGCGGCCTCTAGCTAGGCATTCCGATCACTTGACCTCACAGAATAATTAGCTTTCTAATAATTTCAAACCCTCTATCGGAATAATACACTTAGCTTGTTTGAAGGACGCCATTCCTATCATAGTTAGTGTGAGACATGACTCATGCATAGGTGCCACCTCGACATATCATGAGAACTCTTGTAGAAAAGTTTCCCGCAGACAATCCAAACATCAGGCATGTCTACAACTGCAAAAGTCCAATTCATAGTTTAGCCCAAACCCTTTTTAGTTCATTTCGTATTATTTTTTAATTGAGCTCGATTAATAAATAATAAGCCCGGAACTCTAAAACGACACCTAAAATCACCGTGCTTAATTATTAGAAATTAGGTTTAAAATGAATCCAGACTTTTTTTAGGCAAAACTGTACACCGTGTCACGGTGCCCAATACCGAGTCACAGTGGCCACTTGCGTGTCACGGTACACACACCGTGATGCGGTGCTCATCTAGGGGTTTTCCATAGCGCTTATCACTTTTAGGGTTTCGTGGAACACCCTGCTCATTTCCTCGGTTCATGGCAGAAAATCATTCTCTCTTCTCTCTTCTATGCTCTTGCCTAAACATTAGCCTACCTTATTCTTCCACAATACTTCCCTTAAGCACTCCAAGGAGTTTGTACTTTACCTGCACTACTACAAAACGAGTGTCTTCTCGACGCTTAGGCATCAGCGTTAGGTGATAAATACAATATGCGTGTCTTCTCGACGCCGACATTTATTTTCGACATAAATAAGAGTCGAGAACAACACGTGCAGGGCTCGTGAGTGCAATTTGCTCATTCCACAGTTTCAAAATTTTGGAAAACATAAAACCGCCCACATAAACAAAACTTGAAAACCCTTTCACTTCTCACATCTTAACCCTAACTATTTATCTCTCCTCCATCGTACTAAATTCTTCAAAGTGATTCAGAAAATCATGGATTTTAATTTCAGGTCTTCAATTCGTTCCCTTGCACTGCTCATAAATAATTTTGCTTGCTTAATTTTCTCTACTTGTAAGCTTTCAATGGTGTTTAATTTCGTCTTCTTTTTGCCCATAGAATTGAGGTACTTCCTTTCCTGTTGTCTTCAGTTTTCTTTGAATTGAGTCTTGTAGATTGTTTGTAGAGTTTTTTACACAATAATTTTAAGAAATTATGGTCTGAAATGGGTTAGATTCATGAAAAACAGATATTTTAGGGTTTTGTTATGTATATTTATTATGTTCGATTTTTTGCTACTGTTCAATTAATATTCTGGAAAACTAATCTTCTTTTATTTTATGTTTGAACAAAGCAACACTTTATTTTGATTGTGTTAAACTTTTTTGAGGTTCTATTTTGCAGTTTTTAGGTAAAACTCTTATTTTACATATTTTTATGTTCTCTAAATTCAAATAGTCTACATATTTATATGATTTTGCATTAATTTTTTCCAAGGAGGAGAATTTGAAATCAATCGGCAATGATAAAGGACTTTAAGTTTTTGAATCATGAGAGATTAGTGGATGGTTTTGAAACAAATGGCAAATTTTGTTCAAAAGTTGTTTAAACTAAGTTAGCGGATTATGTTTAAAGTATCGTTTTTCTTGATTGCTATGTATACGTGATGAACAAGGATTCAAGGAACAAGGGGTATTATAGTTGAATAAAACAAGGAAATTGCATGCATCTCAGCATTCAATAATTGATAGAGAGAAAGTGAGAAAGGTTACTATTGAGGAATGTAGTGCGCAGTGAGGAAGGGGAGGATATGTGCTATAATTGTACTTCTAGTGTAACTTGGTGAAGTAGATTATTTAGTTATGGATTAGATTGGCTTAATATAGATGTCTCATAAAAAAAAAATTATTTTCACTATGGATATAAGAATTCTTTTATTAGTGAGGTTTTGGTACTGAGTGAAAAAAGATATCTAAACGGTAAATTATGGATCAAGTTGTATAAGTTGTATATTTAATCTGATACCACTTTTTAGCCTTTTCTAATGGGTAATTTTTTTCTTTGATGTAGTTTAATTGATGAATATTTCAACTTTTTAGAGGTAAAAGTAAACGAATTAAGTGATGAAATAGTCGACAACAGTGAATGCCCATTATTTAATGGCACCAAATAGTTTAAAAGCAATTACTAATATGTTCTCCCTCTGTCCCAATTTACTTGCAACATTTTGGCTGGACACGGTTACCGATGCACATGTTTGACCGTTGATATCTTTTATTATATATTTATATAAGTTATAAAAAGTTTATATTAAGAAACTATACCTTAAAATAGACCCAATAACATCTTACATGATTACATTGATTTTCATATACTAATTAAAAAAGATGGTCAAAGGGAGATGTGTGAATAGTGTAAAAAGTTAAACCGTTGCGAGTAATTTGGGACGGAGGGAGTATTTTTTTCTTTATTACATTCATCGTTTACTTTTCAGGATCATATTTGTTATAAAAGGACTTGCGCTAGAACTCTAAATATCTCTCACATCTTTGTTTGAGCTATAACATGTATTATCTTTTCAAGTCTTTAAAGGTTACATTGTTGATGCTCGGTTTTTGAATGGAACTAACTTTACTGGAATTGTATTCTCTATCTGCGGATATAATCTAGATGTTTGTTATTGGTTTGATGTTGTGCTAGTTATTAGACAGTCTATGATATTGAGGAGTGTATAGATGGGATCCATCTTTTGATGCTCTTAACTATTTACTATACTCTGGTGTAATTTGATTTTTTATCATTCTTATACCCCTTATACCATATTCTATTTCTTGTGCATTTTAATACTCTATGCGATGATTGACTTGTCAGGTCATGTTGTTGACATTATTGCAGTCCCTCTGTGGAAATTTGATTGATTTATCTTGTCATGCTCTTGACAGTTCTCATGCCTCTTAGCATTATATCCACACTAAACACTCTATACAATTTGTCTATAATTTTTTAATTGATGGAGTTGCTCTGATGTGCTTCGATGAATTAGTTGTTTCTTTTCTTTGGCAAGATGACTTGACTACAACGCTGGTACAACAATGTTGCCAGTCCCAGTTTACTATTCAGAGAATCATTGAGATTCCTGGTGATAATGAGGCAAAGTAGTCTTTTTTATCCTCTAAAGTTTAGAAATTAAATGGAGTGTGTAAAACTTAAATGGAAGTAGCCTTTTTATCCTAGCTCGAGTCTTGAGATACATGAAGGGTGAAGGACCATATTGCAACTTAAGAGTTCCCTTCATACAATAATTTTCTTATAAATTTGTACACTAAGATACATTGCTAAAGTTCTTTTGAAAAGTATACTTACATATTTACTTGTGCTTACTTTTATCTGTGTCATTACTTAATTTTCTTGCTTGTTAATTTTCCTGCCCATTATTAACATGAGAACTGCTCTAATGTGACCCATTTGGACTTGTTATTTGAGTGAAAAACCTTTGTTAGCTTCTAATAATACCTATTTCTAGACTTCTTATTTTTTCTCAGTTGCACATTATTTTATGTTTCAGGTTCCCGTGAATAATGTTGAAACGTAAGGCTATTTACGAAATGTACTGATGAAAAGGATCATTCTTGCTGCCTTGCATTTCTGGATTAACTCCTGCCGTGATTCTAGGTGCATTAATCTTAATATTTCGCTATTTTATTGTTTGATGTCTCACTCTTATAAATCTATTCTTGTGGTTATCTTAGAAATGTTGTCATTACTGAGAAATTTTTTTAAATTTGAAAATTTTATGCTAGTGTTATTGACTGTGTTACTACAAGATGTGGGTGAGCTCTTTAATCTTTATGCTCCTGATTCTATGCATTTGCATTGCTCTTTATCTTCTTCATTACCGCATAGGGTGCCACATTAAGCTCTAGGTAAAGCATATGAGCAATGCTTCTTTGATCAAGGTTCTAGTGCTTGCTTTAGAGTTAGAAAGGATTTGATTTGTTACTGGCCTGGTTATGTCAAATGTATACTTTACTTAAAATTTAAATCAGCATGTTGCTTCTTAAGCATTTTTTACTATATATACTGATCTTTGGGTTTTTTTTTTTTTTTTTTTTTTTTTTGTTTGTTTTGCTTTATATGTCTGATTGTATCTAGTCAATGTCATTTTAGATTATCTTTATTTTAGGCTAATGTTTAAAATTTTGTTTATTTTTTGTGTGGTAAGTCATATGGGAGCATCTTAAGCTACTACTCTTTATTTAAAATTAAAACTAGTAGGTGAAAGCTTAAAAATTCTGTGACTAACTTGGACACTTTATATAATGCTAGATATTGATATAAATTTTTTTGGATCTCAAACTCTACTGTGTATATAACCTTACATTAGATCCACTACTACATAAGGGTAAAATTGTTTTCAGCTAGGATTGCAATCCATTAACTATCTTTAAAGCTCTGATTTTGTTAGTGTAGTATATAATATATGATTGCTGTTCTGTTGGGACTATAATCCACTAACTAATACAATGTTTTACTCGACTAACAAAAATATATGGCAAAATTTTAACTTCTAGCTTTGACATGCTTGTTATTGGTGAAGGATATTGTTGTGATTATTCTATGTCCCAGACTACGTACGTCAAAGTTATTAATCAAGTGGTTCGATGAAGACATAGTAGCTCCAAATTAAATTCGATTGTGAGAAGCAGCAATTTTTTCGATAAAGGTGGAGAATTACAATCAAACATTTTTATTTAATGTCAGTTGTTTAAGAGAATAATATGGATTATTATACATAAAATGTATTTGTACTTTTCTTTTATCATTCTAGCTTGATTACATTAATAGTGTCAGAATATAATAAGTTGTACTCTTCTTGGATTATGAATAAAATTTAATTAGAGTAAAAGTGTCTTTTGATTTTTTTAACTCTTACATGGAAATTTTTGCTAGTTATATTTATTTTTAGTTAATAAATTAAATTTTATTTTTGCTGAAAAAAATAATCTACACATTGGATATTTTATACATAATTTGGACTAGAAACAGCGTCGCGAAGTTATAAAATATAGACATTAAAAAGCGTTAATAAAATATAGGACATATAACATATATAAAACTAATGTCACAAAAAAGCGTCGCAATTATGTGATTATAGACAAGAAAAGGCGTTGCCAAATCTAAGAAAGTGCGCGATCTAACACATGTTTTGACAATTTGTATAGAAATTTGGACAATAAAAAGCGGCGAGAATTGCGACACTTTTTGGCGTCCAACAAATTTCTCGACTCACTTATTTGCGACGCTTTTTATAAGCGTCGAGAAAAATATTTTTGACGCTTTTTTGTGTCGAAAATAAGCCTTAAAAGCGTCTAAAAAGCATAGAAATTCTAGTAGTATATTTTAGTTCTATACTTAAGCCAACGCCTGAAAGGTATAATTGTTTAAGGGTTTGGCCCCTAACTAATTTTAATTTAATTTAATTTCAATTGTGGTTTATTAATTTCCTTGAAATTTTGTTGTTTATTAATTTCCTTTAAATTAATTACGCGTTTATTATTTTATAGTTGCAAGCAAGCAAAATCAAAGTAAGGAATCATGTTCCTTTTGTTCCTATTATTTTTCTAGCGATTTTTATTATGTTTATCATATATTAATTGTTGGATTTATTGTTGAATTGCTTCCAATATTAATATTGATTTTATTATATTTATTGATCACCATATTACATGTTAAAGGGAATATGTTATTGAAAATCACGGCTAATAAGATAATTTGGACAACAGGTTTAGGTTCCTTTTTAACCTTGTTGTTAAATTAAGTGATAAAAAATATTTTAGAATTATGGGTGCACTAATGTTCAACAAATTTAGCATGATAATAGTTTGGAGTGAATTGAATTTTTTGTTAGTATGCCTTTTAGGTCGCAGGAATTGCTTTTCACTATAAGAATTAAGTAGAGGTCAATACAGACGAATGTGGCTCCATGATTCAATTCGTATGATCATCTACGATCCTCCTTTGGTGGTTCCGAACCATATGGAGTTAGTAGTCTCATGGATTATGAATGGGGTGTAACCTTCACGGATCAATCGTTGTTGCCTTTTGTTGTTCCTTGTTCGTGGTTCCTTTTGTAATCCGTGGACGATTTACAAGTTCCTTAATTAAAAACATGTTGGCGACTCTCTACTTTATTTTTCCCTAATCGTTGTCCCTAATTGTATATGTCGATTCCCACTTCCTATGAGTGTCAAGCACATTCGCAACATGCTTTAATGCAGGCGAACTTCAAGCGACGCCTACGGAAATTGTTATGATGCCCTCCTTTTTGAATGGTATAGTGTATACATTGACGTTAATGGGTCCATTAGTTTGTGAACCATGGTTGGTGGATGGTGAAAAAAAACCTTTGTAGGGAATATTTCAAGCATCCCACACTAGAGCCCCACTGTGATCATACACTTAAGCATGGTGGAGTCCAAAGTGAAGGAAGCTAGAGTAAAGGAGTTGCCAACAAGTTTTAGGAACTTGTAAACTGTTCACAGGGTGAAGGTTACACCCCTTAACAATCCAGGAGATTGTTAACTCCAATATGTCTGGAACTATGACTAGAAGTTCGGGGATGAAGGTACAAATCCAACCTAAAAGAGATTAAACTTTCCCTAATAATAGGCCTCTACTTTATTTTTCTCGTATTCATGTGCGCTTTTTTACTAACATGCAATCATTAGATTAACCCTAAACCCGTTTAGTCTACGTTGGTTGAATATTAATGCACAACAAGTCTATTATTGGCGATCACTTGAATTATAACCATATTATCCTAAACCATATTATTAATTATCTTATTAAGCAGGTTACAAGTAAAAATTCCCTTTAAACATGCATAAAAGGGGTGATCAAGCAATAATAATAATAATAAATATAATATCAAGCAACATAATAAAAATCATCATCGTAATTGTTTTGGGTGTTTTTGTCCCTTGGGAGAGTTACGTCACGAAGTCTGGTCCGGCTGAGTTGTACTTGCAAAACAACGGAGACTCCGGGTGGTAGGAGCTCCGCCTCCGACGATCAAGTTAGTAACTTGAAAGGGAATAAAGAGTACGTAAATTTAAGTGGGGATATGCTTGGATTCCAAGCTCAGGTGTTTCTCTGATGTGAGAGAATGTAGATGTAATAAATGATTGAACGTGTCCCCAAAATGGGAAAATATCTCCCTATTTATAGGATCATTAGAGAATGTTCCCCCATCTAGGTCACTTGACCTAGATTTTAGTGGGCTGCGCCGTTTTACGGCGCTTCTTGGGATTTGGGCCCTTGAAGGCCGCCATTTCAAAGGTTTATCCAAGGGGGCCATGTGTCAAGAGGATATTAGGCCAGGTGGGCCATCCTGAACTCGACATGAGGCCTCCTCTCATTGGTCCACGTGTCTAGGGTATTTTTACCCTAAACATTTGCCCCTCACAGGGGTCACGTGCGTATCACGTGAGGCCTGTGACACGTGTCCACCTTTCTAAGGTGAACAGTAACGGGTAGTAAAATTTGAATTTCAAATCAAAGTTTCCCCCCGCTTTTACCTTCTATAAATAGAAGTTTACCCCCCCCCCCCCTTTCTCTCATCTTACGCTCATTTTGACTTTTTAGAGTAAGAAAGAGAGAGCTTCTAGAGAGAAATTCTCTGCCTCCGTCTGCATCAAAGCAGTTTCAAGTTTCCGTGTGCTAGAAGTTCAACACCCAGTTTACCGGCTGTAGCGGTTTTCAGATTAATCAGAGTTAAAGTAAGGTAACAGCCTGTACCATTTTAGCTTTTCTCCTTTTCAACTTGTATACAATTTTTTCTCCGCCCGTATACCTCGTTTTATAGAAAATATAAATGAGTTCTCAATCCACTCACTCGGCACTGCCTAGGACACTCAGCCGGTCCCCCGGAACGGCTGAGTCTAGAACAAGGGGTGCCTTTTCTGGACTGTCGGAACCGAAATGCTCATCTCCGAATTCCTCCCTCTTTGTGTCTGTGCAGGACACAATGGCCAGAACGAAACAGACGGTCTAGGAGCCGGCGCACTATAGAAGTGCCAGCCGATAAGATTGTTCCCGACGGGGAACAGAGGGAGTTGGAGGAGAGTGGTTCTGATGAAGAGGCTCCCTCTACTTCCGGGAGCTCGGGGGCACGAGAGGTAGATGGCGAGGGAGCCGCCTTCTCTAAGGAAGCCAGCGATGCTGAGGCCGGCGAAAGGTCAAGGGCCGAATCTTCCGGCTCTGGCCAAGATAATTTTGCAGCTGACTATCAGCAGCCGCCTAAGGTCGCTGACAACCCCAACCCCAAACGGACCCGGATGCTTCCGGGTGACATTTCCCTTCTCAAGAGCGGCTTTAGGGCCTTCAAAGAAAAGCACCCCATTGGAAGGAGCTAGGACATCATCGTTCCTCCGGCTGACGCTGTAATGGCCTGGAACGATGATATGATAATACAGACCATTACTTCGTCTTCTACGAGGCGATCATCGAAGCCGAACTCCGGTTCCCCCTCCACCCCGGGATTAGGAAAATCCTAAAGGGGTACGATGTAGGAATTTGGCAGCTCACCCCCAATTCGTGGGTGAACATTCTAAGCTACATCGCCGTCTGCGAGTTCCAAAATATAAATCCAAGCTTTTCTGCCTTCGCTCATATGCATTATTTGAGCAAGGCCCCAGGCGGCCATGGGGCATGGTATACTATACCTACCTTGCCCCAATATTTGATGACTTTGGACAAAGTGTCCAAATGGTCCGGGCGGAAGGACAAGTTTTACTTGATTTCTTCCCCAAATTTGAGACATAACCGGACACTGCGCCAGTACAACACTGAGCCGGCTCTTCTAGGCAGGAAGTGCCCTCTCCCGGCGCTATCTACTAAGGCCCGGGAGCAAATAATAGAGCCGGGATTTTTTGAAACAACAACCGAGCCTATGGGGGATGTGACTCACATTATAGTTCCCAAGAACTGGATACCCCATCCGGACTTCTTCAAGGACGAGTGCTTCTTGTCCGCCTGCGGGCTGAGTACCATGTTTCCCAAGGGTAGAATACCTTACATCCGGAATGTTTTTATTTTTATTTTTATTGCAAACTTGTCATAATTTCTTCTAACCTTGAATTTTGTTCATGTAGCCGACGCCTTGAAGGTGATCGATCCGGCTAAGACACCGGCTAAGTCGGCGGCGCTGCTGCGCAAAGAGGCTGCTCTTGCCAAGAAAGCAGCCGTCGATGCAAAGGAGTCCAAGAAAGGCGGGGTAAGACCGCCTGACTTTTTTTTTTTTACTAAGGCAATTTGCCGGTTGGGTATACTTACCCTTGTTCATTTCTCAGGACTCTGCAAAGAAAATTCCACGATCCTTCTCCAAGCTTCTCAAAAGGAAAGGAGGTGATCTGGAGAAAACTCTGGCTGCGAAAGCCGCCAGGAAGGATCCCCCTCCCCGGACAAATTCTGCTGCCAAATCCGATCGTCCAACGACCGGAGGCAAATCTCCTTCTGTTATGAAAATTCTGAGCGAAAGCTCGGAACGCTCGCAACAGAAAGCACCGGATGTCTCTACGGCATCAAAGGGTGGCGAGCCACCTAATGTTGCAGACGGTGCAGCAACAACCGGGGAGGAGCAAACGCCTAAGCCCCATTCGGATACACAAGGTAAGGGAAGGATTGGAATACCTTGGCCACTTGACTTTATGAGAGTCAAGACTAAGGTTGATCCCTCCTCTGGGGGTCAGTCAGAAGCCGACAACGGATGAATGCCAACTATGCTGCCTCTGTCTCACAGAGTACTACTTTTGATGCAGATCTGACATCCGACGAGCCGGATCTTGTGGGCTTCGCAAAACAGATGGTGAGGACCCTCACCCGGTCGGAGAAGAGCTCCATACCTGACCTGCAGGTGGTGGACTTCGACCGGATTATGGGCCAACTGGCTGAGGTAAGAAATCCCACAACCCTAACACTTTTCCTTTATTTGAACTAAACATATAGTAATCCGGCTGCTCTTTTCTCAGGTTATGCTGAGAGTGGATGGCCTCCGGGGCCCTTTCAGGCGGAAACAGGAAGAGGTAAATGACGCCAAACGGAGGGCCCTTGAAAACCTCAACTCTGCTGAATATGCTAATTATATGTGTGATTTAAAGATTAAAGCAGTAGAGTTGAAACAGGAGGAGCTGATCCGAAGTTTGACGGCTGAGAACGACGAAGCTAAAAGCCGGGCTGATGATCTGATCAGAAACTGAAGGATGCCAAGTCAGAACTCAAGGCATTAGAAGAGGCTGATCAAGAAAACACTCAACTTCGAGCAAACGTTTTCCGCCTGGGGGTTGAGCTTGTCAATCTGTGAAACAAGCAGTCAAACGAGCTAACCCAAGAGCAAAAACGGCTGACGGAGGAGAATGAGCGTGATAATCTGGCCCGACTGAAGATCACTTAAAGCCTCCTCTACCCAGACATAGACTTTGAGGTCTATAAGCTAAGGTATGATTATGCCACTAAGGTGTATGATGCCCAGCTACTAGGTGATGCTCCACCGCCTCGCTTCAAAGATTGGGCTGCTGAGCAGGGATATGAAGTCTCTGATAACGAGGAGCCGGCGGCGGATGAGCAGAACGAAGGCCAAACCAACCAAACTCAACCAGAGCAGCAGCATCCACCTTAGCCTTAGGCGGGCCTCCCACTTTCTGCGGCAATATGCCATTATGTTTCTTTACCGGCTTGCATGCCGTGTATTGTTGTATATTTACCAACCATGGGGTTGGGTTAACAATTTATTTTTTTGTTTCTTCACCGGATGTAACTCCAGTTAACACAACTTCTGGCCTTTGTGCCATTTTAAATATTTAATGAAGTATTCCGACTCAGTCAGTTGTTTATACCTTTTTGTGTTATTTGAATTTTGCGTATGTTTGCAATTCTTTAATATTTTGTCTAACTTAAAAAAGCATGCGGCAACTTGCAATCTGGGTGCTCTTGCCCCTAGGCGGCTGTGTGGTTGGTTTTGTTTTAAATTGATTGATTGGCTTGAAAATACTTGATACTAGGAGAAGTATGGAATGTTTTTAAGCCAATCAATCACAATGATGATTGCCCCAAACCAAGTGAACAGCCGGCCATTAGAACGGGTGCTTTGAGCTTCTTACCCAGGTGGTTATATTCCGCCTGGGGTTATTACATAGCCATAACACAAAATCTTTTGCCCCAATTGGGAGAGAAAGTGCAACTTTGGAATAAATAACCAAATTGAGAACTTCAGCCGGATACCGACTGATGCCTCGGGGCATCCGGTATTCGATAACTTAATCGTCCTTCATAGATTATTCTGGTCAGACGGCTATGAGTTGACCAATTTGGTCATTGAATTTTCGCCGTCTGCGTAGGTACATAGAACCGATGAATAGTCTGTTCTCTGCGACGATTGCACCCGGAGGGGTGTCGCCGGACGCCTTTGTCCATGTTGGGACAAACGATTTTATAACAAAAGCAACCATCCGGCCATTTTGGCCTTTTGGTCTTGTTTGAGACCGGTTGTATAGCCACTAAGCGTTTTTGTGCCCAGTTTTTAATCGGACCATCAGCCAAGCATTATTACAAAAATGAATTTACGCTAAGTGTTTTGGGTGTTTTTGTCCCTCGGGAGAGTTACAACACGAAGACTAATCCGGGGTGAGCTGTACCTGCAAAACAAACGGAGACACCAGTTGGGTGGTGCTCCGCCTCCGACGCACAAGTTAGAAACTTGAAGGGAGAAAAAAGGTGCGGAAATTTAAGTGGGGATTTGCTCGGATTCCAAGCTCAGGATGTCTCTATCAAAGAGTAAAAAGTAATAAAATGGTAAAAAACGTCTCGTCAAAATGAGGGACATCTCCCTATTTATAGGGTCTTTGGGAATTGTGCCCCTGATTAGGTTACTGAACCCTAATCATTGGTGGGCTGCGCTGTTTGGCGGCATTCTCGGGATTTGGGCCTGAAGGTCGCCTTTTCCCTTGATTTCGGGAATGACACGTGTCGAGCAGGGATTGGTCCATTTTAGAACAATCTGGGGCTGACACGTGTCACCTTCTGATTGGGCCACGCGGCAGGGTAAAATTACCCTAAACATTTTCCCCTCACAGATGTGACGTGGCACGCCACGTGGCATCTGTGACACATGTCACGCTCCGGCTGGCGGTAATTTTACCGTTACAGAGTAACCGTTCATCTTCCGGGTAAATTACGGAAATGCCCCCAAATTTACCCTCTATATATAGCCGTTTTACCCTCATAATTTTGTACGTTTACAAAAATTTTCTAGAGAGAAAAACTTTGAGAGAGCAGAAGACATCCGTTTGAGTCAGGCGCGAGCAAGAAACTTTGTTCTTCCGCAACCCAGCCGGACCCACCTTCCTTCAGATATCAAATCCAAAGGTATCGTCTCTGTCTCTCTTAGCTCTTTTCTTTTTTTCACCGTTCGTACATATTTCTTGCAATAAATGGATGCATCACCAACACACACGGCACAACCTAGGTTAGAGTCCAGCCGGTCACTAGGGACGGCTGAGTCTAGGACTGGGAGTGCCGGCTCGGGGTGTTGGGACCACCCTTTGCCATGGATTCCGACCAGTTAAGTGTCTGTGCAGGACACCATGGCTCGGACAATGCAGACGGCCACTGATCCGAATTATAGAAGCGAAGGCTTAGGCAGCCAAACGCCTGAGGGAGAATCGTCTGGTCAGGGAGACCAGACGGCTCTGGAGAGATCCCCTCCGCGCGGCCCTTCAACCCCTGCTGACTCTTTCTTGGAAGAGTGTGACCAAGGCGGCGACGAGGCCGCCTCTGTCCCCATGGACCAAAGCGAGGGGGAGACGGAGAGCGACAGCTCCGCCTCTACCTCCGAGAGCAGCGATGACTTGTCCCCTCTTCCGGATAGCGAGGAGGAAGAAAGGAAAAAGTGGAATGAGAAGGACGATCCCTTCAGCATCCACGTCTCCTCCAAGGACTGAATCCAGATGGGGGAGAACTTAGACAACTTTAAGAAAATGCACCCGCTTGGAGACGGGTATAAGATCCGGGTGCCGCCTGAGTTGGGAACCATCGCTTGGGGGGATGATCAAGAGAACGCCAACAACTATTTTGGTTGTTATGAGGCGGCGTTCAAAGCCGGCCTTCGCTTCCCCCTTCACCAGGCGGTGAAGGCAATTTTGAGAGGCTACGGCCTTGGGGTTTGGCAACTTACCCCCAACTCCTGGACCAACATTCTGGGGTAGGTTGCTGCCTGCGAGTTCCAAGGGTTTAACCCCGGCTGGGAGGCCTTTGCAAGCATGCATTATCTCAGCAGAAGCCCAGGCGGCTGGAGGGCGTGGTATACTCTAACCACACAGCCGCAATACATGATGACCTTGGACAAGGTCTCCAAGTTCGATGGCTGGAAGCACAGGTTCTACCTGATGTCAGCCCTAACCAGACGGGAAAATTATGAATTCCGTCTGTATAATAAGAAGCCCGACTTGTTGGGCAGGAAGTGCGCTCTTCCCCGGATCCTAAAGGAAGACTTTGACAAAATAATCGAGGCAGACTTTTTCGGCCTCACAGACGCAACTCTGTCAACCGGGGAAACAATAAAAGTCCCTAAGAATTGGATTCCCAAGAGCGCCTGGTTCAGGGATGAATGTTTCCTAGCCGCCTGCGGGCTAGGGCACATGTTTAATAAACGTATGCACCTGGGTTCACACCGTCTGTAGTATTTTTCTATCAGATTTGATTTATGATTCTGATCAATTTCTTTCTTTTTTGCAGAAGAAGCGCTAAACATGTTGCAGTCGGAGAAAACTCCCAAGCGGTCTTCTGCGACCATCCGCAAAGATCTTGCGGAGAAGGCTGCGGCCGAGCTCAGGGTCAAGGTATTAAGCGCCTGACCCTTTCTTAAGTTTATTTTATAAACTGTCTTGCCCGGATACTAACCTTTACTTGTGTATTTTCACAGGGGGGAGAAGTTGGGAAATCGTTTGAGAAGAAAGCTCAGGGCCAAGGTATTGAGCGCCGTTCTCAATAAAATAAAAAAGTCCGCCTCTGCGTCAACTCCTGGCGCCTCAGCCGGGGCTAAGACGATGCGGGTTGCGGGGCGACTCGAGAAGATAGGCGGCAGCGTGGGCCTTGATCTTGTCAACCCCTTATCAGCAGCCGCGGGGTTCACCACGCCTGCAAGCGTTTCCCGCTTGGTCGGCTCTGAAGGTAAGAACCCTTTTGAATCCCCGCTTGAGCTGGGGTGGCCTTTACTGGTGAAATCCCACTCCCAACAGACGTCATCCTCAGACGGTCGGCAACAGATAGGTGCTGCCTTAGTTTCGCACTCATCACGTGTTGATTGTGGTGCAGATCAATCTCCCCGCTGGCCAGATGTCCAGAAGCACGCCAAGGCCATGCTGGATGCCGTCCGGAAGAGGGATAAGGACAATATCCCTGGAATAGAGACGTTCAATCTTGAACGCATTCTATCCCTTCTGGCTGAGGTAAGAAACTTGTCAATTCAATGTTATTTTTTCCAAGTAATTATCCCGCCTGTAATTCTTATACCGCCTGCTTTTGCAGGCCATGTTGCGAGTGGACGGGCTCAAATGTCCTTATTCCCGCAAACGGGAAGAGGTAAAAAGGGCCAAGAAGTCCGCCATAGACGCTGATAATATTGCTCTACACTCGACTATCGTAAATGAACTTGAAACTAAAGCAATAATTATGACACAGGCGTCTAAAATCCAGCAGCTGGAGCTAGATCTAAAGGCGGCCGACCAGCGGGCAACGGATGCTGAGACGACCAAGAAGGGGGCGAAGGAGGCCCAGAAGAAGGCAGACGAGAGCGCCAAGCAGGCTGATGAGGCGCTCAAGAAGGCCAGGCGGACCTTGGCAAACTGAAAGCCAAGGTTGAGAGGCTGGAGAAGGATGCTGCTCAAGCTCAGAAAAACTTTGCAACAACCCTGGAGGCGGAGCAAAACCGCCTTGTTGCTGAGAGTGATGCTGACAACGACGCCCGTATGAAGATTTCTTGGGCTGCCTCGTAACCAGAAGCTGATTATAGCATCTGGGCAATGGCACACAGCTATGCGGAGTACGTGGTGTACTTGAGAGAGCAAGGTGAGCTAGAGCCTGCCTCCTTTGAAGCCTGGCTCAGCAACAATGAGCCAACCGCGCCTGAGCTTCCTGATCCCGGCGAAGCGCACCAAATTCCCTCAGATGATGAGGAGAAGGGGGAAAACCAGGAGGCTCCATCTGCAAGCCAGAAGTGACCCCTCAGCGGCAGTATGCCAGTCTTTGCTTTTTCAATTCCTTTTTATTCAGCGGTTGTATGCCAAAACTTGCTTTTTCCGGCCTGCATGCCGAGTATTTGTGTTTTTACCGGCTATGGAGCCGGGTTAATTAACAATTTCTTTCTCCCGGACGGGGTCCGGTTAACCTTTGATCCAGTACAACCGTTTGGTTGGATGGACTTTTATGAAATGCACCAACTAGGTCGGTTTTGATCATTTAGCATTTGAATTTTTGTTTTTTGCAAATTTTAATTTTTGCCTAACTTATCGAAAGCATGCGGCGATTTCTTGCCTAACTTATCAAAAGCATGCGGCGAATTCAATAGTCCGGCTGTCCTTGCCCCTGGACGGCTGTGTGATTGGTTTCAATTGGAGCTGGTTGATTGACTTGAAAACGTCTGATGCTGCAAAGAGCATGATATGTTTGTAAGTCAATCAATCACAGTAGTGATTGCCCCAAACCAAGTGCACAACCGTACACCAACAGGCGTTTCAGTCACTACACAGACGGCTTATGCCCGCCTTGGTAGATATTTCATAGCCATTGAACTCTTGCCCCAATTGGGGTGAGGTGCAATTTTAAAATAAATAACCTGTGAGAATTTCAGCCGGTTACCGACTGATACCTGTGGGCATCCGGCATTTAGGAACTTATTCGTTCTTCGTAGGTTATTTTAGTCAGACGGCTATGAGTTGACCAATTTGGTCGTTCGATTTTTGCCGTTTGTATGGATACGTAGAACTGACAGATAATCTGTTCTCGGCGACGATTGCACCCGGAGGGGTGTCGCCGGACTCCTTTGTCCATGTTGGGACATGCGATTTTATAAAAATAGCAACCATCCGGCAATTTTAGCCTCTGGTCCTTTTTGAGATCGGTTGTGTAGCCACTAAACGTTTTTGTGCTTAGTTTCTTAATCAGTGTTGAATTTACACTAAGTATCGAACTTAGTTTTTTAAGCATACGAGTCTGTCTGGGTAATATCCTGACGGACAGACAAATATTTGATCATACTAAGTATCAAACTTAGTTAGATAAATGGAGAATCCGTCTGAGTATTACCCAGGCGGATAGTATCATACTAAGTATCAAACTTAGTTAGATAAATGAAGAATCCGTCTGAGTATTACCCAGGCGGATAGTATCATACTAAGTATCAAACTTAGTTAGATAAATGGAGAATCCGTCCGAGTATTACCCAGGCGGATAGTCAAGCAGTTGAATAAACAAAATCAAACTTAAATAAACAAGAGATCCGAGTATTACCCAGGCGGACTAACAAATGAAACCTTCACTAAGTATCAAACTTAGTTAGGTAAATGAGGAATCCGCCTGGATATTACCCGGATGGATAATCAAACGATAATTTTGCAAACAAAGTCCGAATCTTCATTAATTGACACTGTTTACCAAAAGTTTAAATTCTCAGAAGTAGTAATTTTTTAGATTGTCTACATTCCAAGTTCTAGGCAGGCGCCTTCCGTCTGGAGTTTCCAGGCGGTAGGTGCCGTCCCTTACTTCTTCATAGATCCGGTAGGGGCCTTCCCAATTTGGGGTTAGCTTTCCCAACTCATTGGCCCTACCGGTTGCCTCCATTTTTCGTAACACTAAGTCGTAAACTTTCAAGGGACGCTTGTGTACTTTTTTGTTGTAGGCTCTCGTCATTCTCAGACGGTAAATCTCATGACGCAAGGCGGCATTGCCCCTGCGTTCTGGGAGTGAATCCGATGCTAGGAGCATTGCTTCCCAGTTTGCCTCTTCATCAAACAGCATGACTCTAAGAGTCGGCTCGTAATGTTCGATGGGCAAGACGGCTTCAGCACCATAAACCATGAGAAATGGGGTTTCACCGGTTGCCCCTTTTGCTATTGTCCGGATGGCCCACAGGACATGGATTAATTCTTCTGTCCATAAGCCACCAGCTCTTTCTATTTTATTTTTAATGCCGTCTGAGATGAGTTTGTTGAAAGCTTCAACTTGGCCGTTTGCTTGGGGCCGGCCAACAAATGCGAAAAATCTTGAGATCCCCTGATCTCCCAACCAAGTTTTTAGCTGAGGCGTCTCAAACTGAGGACCATTATCAAAAACCATAGACATGGGTACCTCGTACCGGGTGATAATGTTCTTCCAGATGAAGGAAATTACGTCTGAGGTCTTGATGTTTTTTAACCGCCTCAGCCTCAACCCACTTGGTGAATTAATCCACAGCCACTAAGATATAGCGCTTTCCGCCTGGAGCAGGCGTGTAAGGACTTAGAATGTCCATACCCCATTTTGCAAATGGGATTGGGCTGTGGATGGCCGTCAGATCAGTAGCCGGACGGTGAATGAGTTTGCCAAATTTTTGGCACTTGTCACATTTCTTCACCAACTCCTTGGCGTCCGCCTCAAGAGTGGGCCAAAAGTAATGTCGTCTGGCTTTGACGGCTAGGGGCCTGCCGCCTATGTGAGAGGCGCAGAATCCCGAGTGCAAGTCTTCGAGAATTTCTTTCCCTTTTTCTGGGGTGACACATTTCAACAAAGGCTTTAGAAACCCCGCCTTGAAGAGTTCTCCATTTTTCAACTCGAATCTTGCAGCTCGCTTTTTCAGGACGACTGCTCCCTGTGGCGAATCAAGAAGTGTGCCGTCTGAGAGATAGGCCCGGATGCCATCCATCCAGGTAGAGCTTTGGTCCAGAATTCCAACGGGATCCTCATAGATGCTTCTTTTTTCAAAAACTTCCCAGAAGACTGACCGAGGCGTATCATGGCAGGCGGAAGATGCCAGCTTTGACAATGCATCCGCCTGGTTGTTTTCTGACCTAGGCACCTGATTCAGCCAGAATTCCTCAAGTGCCTCGGTCTCTTCTTTGACTGCCTGAAGATATTTAATCATAGCCGGATGAGTAGCCTTGTAGCTTCCCTCATACTGGCTAACAACCAATTGAGTATCAGAGTAGGCGTCAATTTTTATGGCCCCTGACGCCTTACACATGCGAATGCCGGCTAGCAGGGCTTCATATTCCGCCTCATTGTGAGAGGCCTGAAATTTGAAGCGTAGTGCATACTCAAATCCGTCTCCTTCAGGAGACTCATAAATTACACCTGCACCACAGCCGTTCTTTGTAGAGCTCCCGTCTACGTACACTTTCCAAACCTGATCAAGATTATCCGGAGCCACCGGACGAGTCATTTCCACAATGAAGTCGGCAAACGCCTGACCTTTCACTGCCTTTCTTGGTTCGTAAGTGATTTCATGGCTCTGCATTTCAATAGCCCATTTCAACATTCTCCCGGATGAGTCCAAGGTAGACATTGGCCGCTTGAGTGGCTGGTCCGTGTAAATCACCACCGGATGTGCCAAAAAGTAAGGCTTCAATTTTTTGAATGCCATATACAAAGCGAGGCCAAATTTTTCAACCATGGGGTACCGGAGTTCAGCATTTTTAAGAACATGGCTAATGAAGTAAGCCGGGAGCTGCACACCGTCTCGCTCAGCAAGGAGAACGGCACTGAGGGCATGGTCTGAGATGGCTAAATACATGTACAACGTCTCCCTAGGAAAAGGACTGACCAACCTAGGCAGAGAATGTAAATGCTCTTTCAACCTCTAGAACGCCGCCTCAGCATCATCCCCCCATTCAAATCTGATCTTCTTCCTAATTGCTTGGAAGAAGTAGAGGCATTTGTCACCTGACCGGCTGAGGAACCTCCCCAGGGCGGCCAGACAACTGGTGAGTCTCTGAACTTCCTTAACAGAGCGGGGTGACTTCATGTCAATCACCGCCTGTATCTTTTTGGGGTTAGCCTCTATCCCCCCTTTGATCAATCAGGAATCCGAGAAACTTCCCAGACTCAACACCAAAGACGCATTTCTTAGGATTTAACATAACCTTATGCCGCCTGAGGGTGGTGAATGTTTCTCGGAGATCAGCAAGGTGATCCGTCTGTAGCTTGGATTTGACTATCATGTCATCAATGTACGCCTCCACATTCCTCCCAATCTGATTAATGAAGACCGTATTAATTATCCGTTGGAAAGTAGCAGGCGCATTTTTCAAGCCAAACGGAATCACAGTACAACAGAATAGCCCCTGATCAGTGACGAAGGCCGTCTTCTCTTGATCTTTCTTCCACAGGGGTATCTGATGGAAGCCGGAGTAGGCATCCATAAAGCTCATCAAGGCGTGACCGGCTGTAGAATCGACCAGACTGTCGATCTTTGGAAGCGGATAACTGTCCTTTGGACACGCCTTGTTGAGGTCTGTGTAATCAACACACATGCGCCAGGTCCCATTCGGTTTCTTCAAAAGGACCACATTGGCCACCCAGTCGGGGAAATTACAAGGCCGAATGAACCTGGCGTCTAGCAGCTTTTTGACTTCGGCAACTTCCGCCAGACTTCTTTCCTCGCCGTGGTTTCTTTTCTTTTGCGAGTTTGTGGACAGCAAGATCCGGGCTGACGCCTGGCATGTCTTCCACTTCAAAGGCAAAAATGTCTTTGAATTCTTTCAGCAGAAGGTGCAAGCTTGCACCCAAGGTAGCATGAGCAGCCGTCCCAACCTTAACAGTGCGTTCTAGACGGCTTTCGTCCAGTACGAGATTAATGCTTTCGCCAGCCGGTTGGGGACGGAGCTCATCTGACCGTTCACCGGCCAGTGATTGCTATTTTTTCTCTTTTTTCACCTCCACCAGTAGAGGAGCCTTTCTTGTCTTTCCGGCTGCTGATGGGGCAGGAGATGGGTCGGCATCCTTGACGTTGTCAAGGTCTATTGGTTCCTGACCGCCTGGGGCCACGGTATCTCGGACGGCTGAGAGATAACATTCTCGGGCCGTCTTCTGAACCCCATTCAAGGAACCAACAGAGCCGTCATCCCTCTCATACTTGATGAGCATGAGGGAAGGGATGATTACTGCCTTGGCTACGTTGAGGGTTGGCCTGCCAAGAATGATGTTATAGGCGGTCAACTCTTCAACGACCAAGAATCTGACCACAATATGTCGTCCCTGGCCTTTCTCTCCCAGCCGGATGGGTAAATCAATTCTCCCGGCTGGGTAGACCATCCCACCCCCAAAACCAACCAAGGGGTGGGTGACCGGATGCATGCTGCTGACGTTGTATTTCAGCTTTTGCAAGCACCGGAGACTGATGATATCTGATGAGCTGCCGGTGTCTATAAGGATCCGTCCAACCAGGTGATTGGCAACCTTACATTCAATGACCACCAGGTCATCATGCGGGCGGCGAACGCTGCCCCTATCTTTCTCAGTGATCAAGACGTCTGGGAAGGAGGAGCTGGCTTCCGCGTGCTCATCATCATCTTTGTCCATCTTTCGAAGATGGCTCTTGGTGCCCCGGATGGTAGGGCCACCACATGAGAACCTGCCTGCTATAGTGTAGACCGGCTCCTTATCGGTATCCGAGCTACTAGCAGGCTGGGGGGTAGTCTTGGAGGATTGACCCTTGTTTTTCTTTTTTGCCCCGGCTGGGGACTTAGAAATGTAGGACTTCAACAACCCTTTGTCAGCCAGACGGTCCAACGCACGCTGAAGACTGAAGCAGTCGTTGGTGTCATGGCCGACCTCCTCATGGAACTGACAGAATTTATTCTTGTTCCGTGACTGGACAAAACTCTTCATAGGATTCGGCTTCTCAATGGACAGCCGGTCCTTTACCTCCATGAAGATGGAGTTGCAGTCTTTATTAAACTCGTACTTGGGGACGTACGGTTTAAATTCTTTCTTTTTCTTCTGGGACGGCTGGTCAGAGTTAGTAACCGCCCAGACTTCTTTTCTTTTCTTGCTCTCTTCTTTGTTTTTAGCCGGCTGAGCTGACCGGCTGTCTTTCTATTTGTCAGACTTCTTGGAGTCTGACTGGCTACCAGGCGAGCAGAGGTCGGTAGCTTGAATGTAGCTTTCCGCCTCCCTCAGGGCCGCCTGTAGGGTGAAATCCCCTTTTCTGACTAGGTTGAACTTAAAGGTCGACCCGTCTCTTAGACCATTAAAAATGTCTGTAAAAGCTACCTCATCAGACAGACCCTTAATCTGAATTCTGATCAGGTTGAACCGCATGACATATGAGCGCAGCCCTTCTCTCTCTCCCTACTTAACAGTGCTCAAATCAAGGCTTGTTTTCTTAGCAGGGATGTTCATTGAGAAGTTGGAAGCAAACAGGAAGGCAAGCTTCCTGAAGCTGTTTATAGACCCGGCTGGCAGGTTGCCAAACCATTGTTGGGCAATGCCCTTCAATGTAGCCGGAAAGCATCGACACCAAGTGGCATCATCCAACCCCTGCAGATACATGAGGTTGGTGTAAGCCATGAAATGGTCTTCCAGATTGGTGGTACCATCATAGGTATCAACCAACACATTCTTAACCTTGGCCGGCTGAGCCGCCTCGGTTATCTCCCGAGTGAACGCAGAAGGTTGTTCACCCAGGCGCAGCAGGCGAAGCTGCCAGTCCAATGGCTGGACATTTGGATATGCCGCCTGACCCCCAAAGAAGGCCGGTGCATGAAGTGAGGAGGATAATGTCCGTAAGCCTGAGTAGGCACATACGGTACATTTCAAATCATATGAGGGCCAGAATGGACGGTATTACCGCCTGTCTGACTCTCATGCAAGGAGGGTGCACTCCCTGCAGAAATATTGTTGAAGCTGTCTGGAAAGTTCGACGTTGAAGCCGACTCAGACATCGATTGATTTCTCTTCCGGTTGATGATCTCCCGGGCATCGAGAGTTGATTTTTTACTTCTCACCGGCTGATGAGACCGGCGAGGGTTATTGGTGTTCCCCCCAGGAAGGAGAATTTTCGATCAATCGATGGTCCCGGCTGCCTTCTCCTTTGGGTGAGGAGTGGGCTGCCGGTTTCTGACTGACTTCCCCTTCTCTGGAAGAGTCTTCTTCGCCGACTGACCTTTACTTGGGCCAGCCTGGCTTTTGGTGATCAGCTTTGTAATTTCACCCTTGAAACTCGTCATGAACCTCACGAGTTCGTCTCGGGTGACAGGGGCCGATCTAGCTGCCGTTTGGGTTGCCCCTTCCGGCTGCCCAGTAGGTCTGCTCGGACCCGCCTGGGAGGCGCCCCGCTCTAGAGTCTCTCTGGGACGGATGCGCTTGACTCTAAGAGAGCCGTCCTCGGCTGTAGAGGTTTCGACCTGAGGAACCTCATCCTCCTCATGGTCTGTAAAGACTTCTGGGTCTTCGCCCAGACGGTTAGGGGGTGGTACAGACTCTTGAACCATCTTCGAGGTACTCTCCCCACAGACGGCGCCAAATGTTTTGGGTGTTTTTGTCCCTTGGGAGAGTTACAACACGAAGACTGATCCGGGGTGAGCTGTACCTGCAAAACAAACGGAGACACCAGTTGGGTGGTGCTCCGCCTCCGACGCACAAGTTAGAAACTTGAAGGGAGAAAAAAGGTGCGGAAATTTAAGTGGGGATCTGCTCGGATTCCAAGCTCAGGATGTCTCTATCAAAGAGTAAAAAGTAATAAAATGGTAAAAAACGTCCCGTCAAAATGAGGGACATCTCCCTATTTATAGGGTCTTTGGGAATTGTGCCCCTGATTAGGTTACTGAACCCTAATCATTGGTGGGCTGCGCTGTTTGGCGGCATTCTCGGGATTTGGGCCTGAAGGCCGCCTTTTCCTTTGATTTCGGGAATGACACGTGTCGAGCAGGGATTGGTCTATTTTAGACCAATCTGGGGCTGACACGTGTCACCTTCAGATTGGGCCACGCGGCAGGGTAAAATTACCCTAAACACTAAGTGTCGAACTTAGTTGGTTAAGGAAAGTCAATCTGAGCGTTACCTAGACGGACAAGCAATTATTGAATTACACTAAGTATCACACTTAGTTAGTAAAACAAAGAGTCCGTTTGGGTATTACCCAGGCAGACAGGCAATTATTAAATTACACCAAGTGTCAAACTTAGTTAGATAAACATAGGATCTGTCTGAGTAATACCCAAGCGGTCAAGCAATTATAACCTTACTAAGTATCAAACTTAGTTAGTTAAATGAAGAATCCGTCTAATTTTTACCCAGACGGATAATAAGAAACAACAAAACAATTTTGCAAACAAAGTCTGGATTCTCATTCATTGACTCACTGTTTACAAAAAATTTACATTCTCAGAAGTAGTACTTTTTTAGGTTATCTACATTCCAAGTTCTAGGCAGGCGGCAGCCGTCTGGGGTTTCCAGACGGTAGGTGCCGTCCCTAACTTCTTCATAAATCCGGTAGGGGCCTTCCCAATTAGGGGTTAGCTTTCCAGCCTCATTGGCCCTACCAGTTACCTCCATTTTTCGTAGCACAAAGTCGTCCACTTTCAAAGGGCGCTTGTGCACTTTCTTGTTGTAGGCTCTGGTCATTCTCAGACGGTATATCTCATGACACAGGGCAGCATTTCCCCTGCGTTCTAGAAGGGAGTTCAATGCCAGCCGCACGGCCTCCCAATTTGCCTCTTCATCATAGAGCATGACTCTGAGAGTTGGCTCGTAGTATTCAATGGGCAAGACGACTTCAGCACCGTATACCATAAGAAATGGGGTTTCACCGGTTGCCCCTTTGGTAGTAGTCTGGATGACCCACAGGACATGAATTAGCTCTTCATCCCATAAGCCACCAGCTCTTTCGATTTTCTTTTTTATGCCGTCTGAGATGAGTTTGTTGAAGGCTTCAACTTGGTCGTTTTCTTGGGGTCGGCCAACTGATGCAAAACAATGTGAGATGCCCTGATCTTCCAACCAAGTCTTAAGATGAGGGGTTTCAAACTGAGGGCCATTATAAAAAACCATAGACATAGGTACCCCAAACCGGGTGATGATGTTCTTCCATATGAAAGAGATGACATCCTTTGTCTTGATGTTCTTAACCGGCTCAGCTTCCACCCATTTGGTGAAATAATCCACAGCCACCAAAATGTAGCGCTTTTCACCTGGAGCAGGCGTATAAGGACCCAAGATATCCATGCCCCATTTAGCAAACGGGACTGGGCTATGGATTTCCATTAGGTCAGTAGCCGGGCGGTGAATAAGCTTGCCAAACCTCTAGCATTTGTCACATCTCTTCACCAACTCTTTAGCGTCTGCTTCAAGAGTAGGCCAAAAGTAATGTCGCCTGGCTCTGACGGCTAGGGACCTGCCGCTTATATGAGAGGCACAGTACCCAGCATGCAGTTCTTCGAGAACTTCTTTCCCCTTTTCTGGGGTAACACACTTCAATAGAGGTTTAAGGAAACCCGCCTTAAATAGCTCTCCGTTTCTCAACTCGAAGTTTGCTGCTCGCTTTTTCATGACGGCTGCTTCCTGTGGTGAATCAGGAAGTTTGCCGTCTGCTAAATATGCCCGGATTCCATCCATCCAGGTAGAGCTTTGGTTTAAGATTCCAATGAGCTCTTCATGTATGCTTCTCTTTTCAAGACTTTCCCAAAAGACCGACCGAGGCATATCACAGCAGGCGAAGGAAGCCAATTTGGACAACGCATCCGCCTGATTGTTATCCGAACTGGGCACTTGATTTAGACGGAATTCCTCAAGTGCCCAGCCTCTTCTTTGACTGCCTGAAGGTATTTAATCATAGCCGGATGAGTTGCCTCATGTTTTCCCTCATACTAGCTAACGACCAATTGTTGCCCCTGCTGCCTTACACATGCGGATTCCGGCTAGCAGGGCTTCATACTCCGCCTCGTTATTTGAGGCTTGAAATTTAAACCGCAGTGCATATTCAAATCTATCCCCCTCAGGGGACTCATATAAAATTCCTGCGCCGCAGCCGTTCTTCGTTGAGCTCCCGTCTACATACACTTTCCAAACCTGGTCAGTGTTGTCCGGTTGCACCGGCCGTGTCATTTCAACAATGAAGTCGGCAAACGCCTGACCTTTCACTGCCTTTCTAGATTCAAAAGTGATTTCAAGACTTTGAATTTCAATAGCCCATTTCAGCATTCTGCCGGATGAGTCCAAGGTAGACATTGGCCGCTTGAGGGGCTGGTCGGTGTAAATTACCACCGGATGGGCCAGAAAATACGGCTTCAATTTCTTGAATGCCATATACAGAGCAAGGAAAAAATTTTCTACCATGGGTTACCAGAGCTCAGCATTTTTTAGAACATGGCTAATGAAATAGACCGGGAGCTGAACACCGTCTCTCTCAGCAAGGAGAACGGCGTTGAGGGCATGATCTGAGACGGCTAGGTACATGTATAACATCTCTTTAGGCAGTGGACTAACAAGCCTTGGCAAAGAGTGCAAATGTTCTTTCAGCCGTAGAAAGGCCGCCTCAGAATCATCCCCCCATTCAAATCTGGTCTTCTTCCTGATTGCTTGGAAGAAGTAAAGGCATTTGTCACCTGACCGGCTGAGGAATCTCCCCAAGGCCGCCAGGCAACCGGTTAGTCTATGTGCTTCCTTGACAGTGCGGGGTGACTTCATGTCAATTACTGCCTGTATCTTCTCGATGTTAGCCTCTATCCCCCTTTGATCAATCAGGAATCCGAGAAACTTCCCAGACTCAACACTAAAGACGCATTTCTTAGGATTTAACATAACCTTATGCCGCCTGAGTGTGGTGAAGGTTTCTCGGAGATCTGCAAGGTGATCCGCCTGCTGCTTGGATTTGACTATCATGTCATCAATGTACGCCTCCACATTCCTCCCAATTTGATTAATGAAGACCGTATTAATCATCCGTTGGAATGTAGCCGGCGCATTTTTCAAGCCAAACGGCATCACAGTGTAACAGAATAACCCCTGATCAGTGACGAAGACCGTCTTCTCTTGATCTTTCTTCCACAGGGGTATTTGATGGAAACCGAAGTAGGCATCCATAAAACTCATCAAGGCATGCCCGGCTGTCGAATCGACCAGACTATCAATCTTAGGAAGCGAATAACTGTCCTTGGGACATGCCTTGTTGAGATCTGTGTAATCAACACACATACGCCAGGTAACATTCGACTTCTTTACAAGCACAACATTCGCCACCTAGTCGGGGAAATTACATGGCCGAATGAACCCAGCGTCTCACAACTTTTTTTATCTCGGCAGCTGCCGCCTGACTTCTTTCCTCGCCGTGATTTCTTTTCTTTTGTCGGATGGGCTTCTTTTTAGGATCCACGGCGAGTTTGTGGACAGCAAGATCCGGGCTGACGCCGGACATCTCTTCCACTTCAAAGGCAAAAATGTCTTTGAATTCTTTTAGCAGAAGGTGCAAGTCTGTACCCAACTTAGCATAAGCAACCGTCCAACCTTTACGGTTCGCTCCGGACGGCTGTCATCCAGAGGTATATCAACATGTTCTCCAGCCGAGTGGGGACGGAGCTCATCTGACCGTTCACCGGTCAGTGACTGCTATTATTTCTCTCTCTTCACCTCCACCAGCAGAGGTGCCTTTCTTTTCTTTCCGGCTGCTGGTGGGGCTGGGCCGGCATCCTTGACATTGTCAAGGTCTATTGGTTCCTGGCCGACTAGGGCCACATTATCTTTGACGGCTGAGAGATAGCACTCCCGGGCCGTATTCTGATCCCCATTCAAGGAACCAACAGAGCCGTCATCCCTCTCATACTTGATGAGCATGAGGGAAGGGATGATTACAGCCTTGGCTTCGTTGAGGGTTGGCCGACCCAAAATAATGTTGTAGGCGGTCAGCTCCTCAACGACCAAGAACTTGACGACCAGGTGTCGCCCTTTTCCTTTCTCACCCAGCCGGATTGGTAAATAAACCCTTCCGACTGGGTAAACCATTCCACCCCCAAAACCAACTAAGGGGTGGGTAACCGGATGCATGCTACTTTCATTGTATTTCAGCTTTTGCAGGCACCGGATGCTGATAATGTCTGATGAGCTGCAAGTGTCAATAAGGATCCGTCCAACCTGCTGGTTGGCAACCTTACATTCAATGACGACTAGTTCATCATGCGGACGGCGGACGCTGCCCCTGTCCTTCTCAGTGATCAGGACGTCTTGGAAGGAGGAGCTTGCAGACGCTTGCTCATCATCATCTTTGTCCATCTTTCGAAGATGGCTCTTGGTGCCCCGGATGGTGGGGCCACTGTATGAGAACCCGCCTGCTATTGTGTAGAACGGCTCCTTGTCAGTGTCCGATTTACTAGCAGGCTGGGGTGTCTTAGACGACTGCCTTGGATTCTTCTTATTAGTCCCTTTGGACTTAGAAATATAAGACTTTAACATCCCCTTGTCAGCCAGACGGTCCAATGCCCGTTGAAGGCTGAAGCAGTCGTTGGTGTCATGGCCAACTTCCTTATGGTACTGGCAAAATTTGTTTTTGTTCCTTGATTGGATGGAACTTTTCATTGGATTCGGTTTCTCTAGGGACAGCCGGTCCTTAATTTCCATGAGGATGGAGTTGCAGTCCTTGTTAAACTCGTACTTAGGAACGTACGATTTAAATTCCTTCTTTTTCTTCTGGGACGGCTAGTCAGAGTCACTAACTGCCCAGATTTCTTTTCTTTTCTTGCTCTCTTCTTTCTTTTTGGCTGGCTGAGCAGGCCGGCTGTCTTTCTGCCTATCGGACTTTTTGGAGTCCGACTGGTTACCAGGCGAGCAGAGGTTGGTTGCTTGAATGTAGCTTTCCGCCTCTCTCAAGGCCGCATGTAAAGTGAAAGCCCCTTTTCTGACTAGGTCGAACTTAAAAGTCGACCCATCTTTCAGACCCTTGAAAAAGTCTGTAAAAGCTACCTCATCGGATAGTCCTTGAATCTGAATTCTGATCAGATTGAACCGCCTGACATAGGAGCACAACCCCTCTCTTTCTCCTTGCTTAATGGTGCTCAAGTCAAGACTTGTTTTCTTAGCAGGGATGTTCATTGAGAAGTTGGAAGCGAACAAGAAGGCAAGCTTCCTGAAACTATCAATGGACCCGGCTGGCAAGTTGCCAAACCACTGTTGGGCAACGCCTTTCAGTGTAGTCGGGAAGCATTGACACCAAGTGGCATCATCCAACCCTTGTAAGTACATGAGGTTGGTGTATGCCATAAGGTGGTCTTCCGGGTTGGTGGTACCATCATAGGTACCTACCAACACATTTTTAACCTTGGTCGGCTGTGCCGCCTCGGTTATCTCCCGGGTGAATGCAGAAGGTTGTTCACCCAGGCGGAGCAGACGAAGCTGCCAGTCCAATGGCTGGACATTGTTATATGCCGCCTGACCTCCGAAGAAGGCCGGCTGCATGAAGTGAGGGGGATACTGACCGTAGACCTGAGAAGGTACATACGGTACAATTCCAATCATCTGAGGGCTATAATGGACGGTATTACCGCCTGTCTAGCTCTTATGCAGGGAAAGTGCATTCCCTGCAGAGGTGTTGTTGAAGCTGTATGGAAAGTTCGACGTGGAAGCCGACTCAGACAATTGTTGATTTCTCTTCCGGTTGATGATTTCCCGGGCATCAAGAGTTGATTTTTTACTTCCCACCGGCTGTTGAGTCCGGCGGGTATTGTTGGTATTCCTCTTAGGAAGAAGAATTTTGGACCAATCAACGGTCCCGACTGCCTTCTCCTTTGGATGAGGAGTTGGCTGCCGATCTTTAACTGACTTCCCCTTTTCCAGAGGAGTCTTTTTGGCCGACTAACCCCTACTTGGGCCCGTCCGGCTCTGAGTGATCAGTTCTTTAATTTCACCCTTGAAACTTGTCATGAATCTCATGAGTTCGTCTCGGGTGACAGGTGCTGATCCAGCTGCCGTATGGGTTTCCCCTTCCAGCTGCCCAGGAAGTCGATTTGTACCCGCTTGGGAGGCACCCCGCTCCAGAGTGTCTTTGGGCCGGATGCACTTAGTTATCAGAGAGCCATCATTGGCTGTATAGGTTTCGACCTGGGGATCCTCATCCTCCTGGTCTGTAAAAACCTCCAGGTCATCGCCCAGACGGTTAGGAGGTGGTACAGACTCTTGAACCATCTTCGAGTTACTCTCCCCACAGACGGCGCCAAATGTTTTGGGTGTTTTTGTCCCTCGGGAGAGTTACGTCACGAAGTCTGGTCCGGCTGAGTTGTACCTGCAAAACAACGGAGACTCTGTATGGTAGGAGCTACGCCTCCGACGATCAAGTTAGTAACTTGAAAGGGAATAAAGAGTACGGAAATTTAAGTGGGGATCTGCTTGGATTCCAAGCTTAGGTGTTTCTCTGATGTGAGAGAATTTAGGTGTAATAAATGATTGAATGTGTCCCCAAAATGGGGAAATATCTCCTTATTTATAGGGTCATTGGAGAATGTGCCCCCATCTAGGTCACTTGACCTAGATTTTATTGGGCTGCGCCGTTTTACGGCGCTTCTTGGGATTTGGGCCCTTAAAGGCCGCCATTTCAGAGGTTTATCCAAGGGAGGCCATGTGTCAAGAGGATATTAGGCCACGTGGGTGACCAATATGGTCAAAATTCTAATGTTTGCAATGGTCCAAGTAGTCACGGTGAGGTCCAAATTCAAGGCAATGCAAAGGACTTGTTTCTGTCCAAATCATTCCTTAATCCTTTGCACGGTTTTGGTTCGAATGTTTTTACAAGGGGATGCACTTCACTTAGTGTAATTAACCTTGTAGAAGGTATCTAGCAAGTGACGGTTTTCCAAGCTCCAAATACATGTTTAAAGGGCGTCGGTTACAAGCTGATTTGGAGGCGGTTTGGGCGTGTTTCATGCTAGCCGTTTGTAAGTTACTTGGGCTGATTAAAGTGGCGTGATTCATGGCACTTGTTGGGCGTAAATTATGGAGTTTGTTGGCTGAACATTGCACCTCATTATTTGGGGGTTATGAAGAATAAAAGAGGCGTGAATCAAGGCATTAAAATGGGAGTTACAAAGCTTGAAGAGTGGCTGTTTTGGGCGTGTGTTTATGGCTATTGGAGATGCTCTTTGGATGCTATCTTGGCTGGTCATTTTCCCTTGTTTCAAGCCTAGTCTTTAGGTCTTATAATTAGTTTAATTATGTTTGTAATAAGGTTAAGTGGGACGTGTATTAACCACTCTTTCCCTTAGTTAATTTCCTTTTGGTTATTTCATTTTGTTAATTAAAGTAGGCACGTGAAAAGGTTGTATTGATGCTATAAATAGCATAATTTAAATGAATGAAAATCATCCAAGATTATTTGCCTAAAACGTGTGTTTTGTTATTTGAAGTGACTTGAGTTTAGTTCACTTTGTTTTCCAAATTTGAGTATCCGAATTTGAAGAGTGTTAGTTTTGGTGAGAGTTCCCAAGATTAGGACTTATAGTTTATGATTTGGTGAGAGTTCCCTCATCTAGACTATCCCAAGCAAACGAGTGAGAGTTCCTCTTTGCTATATCCTTAGCTTAGGGTGAGAGTTCCCCTAACTAAACTGATCACTTGATAATTGAATCTTAAAATCTTTTGAATCTTTTAACTTATCATTGTTGTAACAAGGTTTCTCATCTTGTTTACACATCATTTGGCGCGTCAGGTAGGGGGGAAAATTTTTTCTTAAATTTTCCAAAGGGGTCGAATACCTACATACCATGGGAGAGAATCAAGACTTGAGGACAGCTTTGGAAGCTCTTAATCGATCCATTGCTAGTCAGGAAAGGTTGGCCGAAACCAATGCCAATCTACAAGGGAACCTTGCTGCCTTGATGGCAAGGCTCATGAACGAGCAAGATAGGAGAGATCAAGGTGAAGACCCTCCACCTAGGAGGGAGGATAGGAGTCTCAAAGTGGACGTTCCTGCCTTTGATGGGACACTTGATCCGGAGAAGTACTTGGAGTGGGAGAAATCCTTGGAAAGGTACTTTGAGTACAAGGACATCCATGAGACGGTTCAACTGTACAAGATAGCCAAAGTCAAACTGAAGGGCTATGGTGACAGTTGGTTGCAAGGAGAACAAAGGGGGCGTACCCTTAGGGGTAAGGCTCACATTTCCACTTGGGAAAAGCTGAAGAAAAGAATGAGAGATCGTTTCATTCCTCACAATTACAAGCAAAATCAGTATGTGAAGTGGAGTACTCTACAACAAAATGGCGACTCAGTGGAAGACTATATCAAAGAATTTGATAGGCTTGCCATTGTGTGTGAGGTGACTGAAAATGAAGAGCTGAAGTTGGGACGTTTTGTAGCTGGGTTGGATCAAGAGTTACAAGACAAACTTGACGGTTACACTAACCTCACGTTTGTGGAAGCTTGCAAACTTGTGACAAAGTTTGATGCTAAAAAGAAAAGGAAGAAAACGCCTACCACTACTCCAGTGGTACGTAAACCACCCTTCACCTCGAAGGAGGGTTCTTCTTTTAGCAAGCCTAATGAGCCACCTAAGAGGAACACGAAAGACTTCAAGCTTAGTGACATTGTATGTTACAAGTGTGGAGGTAGAGGACATTATAAAAAAGATTGTCCTAATTCAAGAGCCTTAACCATGCAAGAGGTTAAACTCATAGCCACCCAAAGCATCAATTGGGAGGAATTTGAGTCTGAAGAAGAGAAGGAGGTGACCCCGCATGAAAAAGATGAGGAGGAGGACCATTGCTATCCTGAGATGGAGGACAAAACAAACTTGGTGGTTAGGAGAGCATTGCAAGCTCGTGTGGAGGAACCTTTGGCGCCCCAAAGGCAACACATTTTCATCACCAAATGTAAAGTTGGTGACGAGGTATGTGATTTAATTATTGATGGGGGCAGTGAGGCTAATACTGTGTCGAAAACTTTAGTATCTAAATTGGGTCTTACCACCACTAATCATCCACATCCTTACAAATTGAGTTGGTTAGATTCTAATGCTAGTACCGGGGTTAGAAAGCAATGTATGGTGAATTTTTCGATTGGTTCATATCATGATAGTCAACTGTGTGATGTTGTTTTAATGGATGCTTGTCATATTCTTCTTGGTAGACCGTGGCAATCTGATAAAAAATCTATCCATGATGGGTACCATAACACCTACACTATCACTCACCAAGGGAAACAAAAGAAATTGCACCCTTTACCACCCCCACGGTTTTCACAACCACAAAAGTCACAAATTTCTTTATTATCTTGTAAAGAATTTGAGAGGGAGTTTGAAGGTGAGGAAGAGATATTCATGTTGTACTCTAAAGAAATCCATGAAAAATTTGTGAGTCAAAATCCTAAACTTGCAAAATTGATTAAGCAGTTTGAGGATGTTTTTCCTGATGAGTTACCTAAGGGATTACCACCCTTGAGAGGAATTGAGCATCAAATTGATCTCATTCCAGGCGCACCTCTACCAAATAAGCCTGCCTATAGATGTAACCCTTTAGAAACTAAGGAGTTGCAAAGACAAATCGAAGAATTGATGGGTATGGGCTATGTGCGTGAATCTATGAGTCCATGTGCAGTTCCTGCTTTGTTGGTTCCTAAAAAGGATGGTACTTGGCGTATGTGCATTGATAGTAGAGCTGTTAACAATATTACTATCAAGTACAGATTTCCAATTCCAAGACTGGATGATATGTTGGACGAATTGAGTGGTTCAAATGTATTTTCAAAAGTTGATTTGAGAAGTGGTTACCATCAAATTCGTATGAGGGAAGGTGATGAATGGAAGACTGCATTCAAGACAAAGCATGGGTTGTATGAATGGCTCGTGATGCCGTTTGGATTGACCAATGCACCTAGCACGTTCATGAGATTAATGAACGAGGTGTTGAGGTCATTTCTTGGCAAATTCGTGGTGGTGTACCTTGATGATATCCTTATTTACTCTAAAAATAAGGATGAGCATTTAGATCATTTGTTTCAAGTTTTTTCTGTTTTAAGAACGCAAAAATTGTATGGGAAACTTGAAAAATGTGATTTTATGTTATATGAGGTCACTTTTCTTGGTTACATAGTTTCAGGTGATGGCGTGAAGGTGGATCCTTGCAAGGTTGAAGCAATTCAATCATGGCCTAGTCCGAAAACACTCACGGAGGTCCGTTCTTTCCATGGCCTAGCTTCTTTCTATAGAAGATTTATCAAGAATTTTAGCACACTCATGGCTCCTATAACTGAGTGTACTAAAAAGGGGACGTTTGAATGGACTACACAAGCTCAAAAGGCCTTTGAAGAAGTCAAGGAGAAAATGTGCAACACTCCTATTCTTGCACTCCCTGATTTTTCCAAACCATTTGAAGTTGAGTGTGACGCAAGTGGGAAGGGGATTGGAGCAGTTTTGATTCAAGAAGGGCGTCCAATTGCTTATTTCAGTGAAAAGTTGAGTCAAGGCAAGTTGAATTATTCCACCTATGATAAAGAGTTCTATGCTATGGTACGAGCTCTAGATCATTGGTCACATTACTTGAGACCACAACCGTTCATATTGCATTCGGACCATGAATCTTTAAGGTTCATCCATGGCCAAAAGAAGTTGAATTCAAGACATGCTAAATGGGTTGAATTCTTGCAAACATTTAACTTTTCCTCTAAATACAAGAGTGGAAAGGCTAATGTTGTTGCGGATGCCTTATCTAGGAGGCATAATTTGCTTGGAGTTGTCGAAGCAAAGGTTCTTGGGTTTGATTTGATCAAAGCATACTACAAGGAGGATGGCGATTTCAATGGAATGATACAGAATTGTGTCCATGGAGTATATGACTTATTTTCCTTACATGATGGATTTCTTTTTAAGGGAAATCGGTTATGCATTCCTAAGTGTCCAATTAGAAGCTTGTTGATTCATGAAGCTCATGGAGGAGGTCTAGCTGGTCACGTGGGGATTCAAAAAACAATGGAGCTTCTTCAAGCTCACTTTTATTGGCCGAAAATGTTAGCCACGGTTCATCATGTGGTTAGTCGTTGTTCTACTTGTCAAAGGGCCAAGATGGTGTTTCACAAAGGTCTCTACAAGCCTTTGCCAGTTCCGGAAAGACCTTGGGAGGATGTGAGCATGGATTTCATTGTGGCTTTACCTAGAACTCAAAGGGGTAAAGACTCCATCATGGTGGTTGTTGATCGGTTTTCGAAAATGGCTCATTTCATTCCTTGTCACAAGACCGAAGATGCTATGAAAGTGGCTAAGTTATACTTTGAAGAAGTGGTTCGTTTTCATGGGGTGCCACGCACCATTGTGTCCGATCGTGATACAAAATTTCTTAGTCATTTTTGGAAATCAATATGGCGCCTAATGGGAACAAAGCTCCTGTTTTCTACTTCACACCATCCACAAACCGATGGTCAAACTGAAGTGGTGAATAGAATACTGGGTTCTTTGCTTAGGACCTTGGTTAGTAAGAGTTCTAAGGATTGGGATGTCAAGCTAGCTCATGCCGAGTTTGCTTACAATCGGACTCCTAGTGCTACTACAAAGTACTCTCCTTTTGAAGTGGTCTATGGTGTCAATCCTTATGTTCCTATTGATCTCATAGCTTTGCCACAAGACAAGTTCGTTCATGGTGGAGCTAAGGAACAAGCCGAGTTCATGTTGAAGGTCCACAAGGAAGTTCGGAAGAACATTGAGAAAGCAAATGAAGTCTACAAGAAACAAGCCAACAAGAGGGTGAAAAACGTGAAGCAATTTGAAGTTGGTGACTTAGTGTGGATTTACATGAGAAAAGAGAGGTTTCCTAGCAAAAGAAAGAACAAGCTTATGCCAAGAGCCGAAGGACCATTTGAAATCGTGGAAAAGATCAATGACAATGCATACAAGGTTGATTTGGGGGGCCAATTTGGTGTCTCAAGCACATTCAACGTTGGGGACCTTGCTCCATACTTTGATGATGACGAATTGAGGGCAATTCCTTTTGAAGAAGAGGAGGATGACCAATATGGTCAAAATTCTAATGTTTGCAATGGTCCAAGTAGTCACGGTGAGGTCCAAATTCAAGGCAATGCAAAGGACTTGTTTCTGTCCAAATCATTCCTTAATCCTTTGCACGGTTTTGGTTCGAATGTTTTTACAAGGGGATGCACTTCACTTAGTGTAATTAACCTTGTAGAAGGTATCTAGAAAGTGACGGTTTTCCAAGCTCCAAATACATGTTTAAAGGGCGTCGGTTACAAGCTGATTTGGAGGCGGTTTGGGCGTGTTTCATGCTAGCCGTTTGTAAGTTACTTGGGCTGATTAAAGTGGCGTGATTCATGGCACTTGTTGGGCGTAAATTATGGAGTTTGTTGGCTGAACATTGCACCTCATTATTTGGGGGTTATGAAGAATAAAAGAGGCATGAATCAAGGCATTAAAATGGGAGTTACAAAGCTTGAAGAGTGGCTGTTTTGGGCGTGTGTTTATGGCTATTGGAGATGCTCTTTGGATGCTATCTTGGCTGGTCATTTTCCCTTGTTTCAAGCCTAGTCTTTAGGTCTTATAATTAGTTTAATTATGTTTGTAATAAGGTTAAGTGGGACGTGTATTAACCACTCTTTCCCTTAGTTAATTTCCTTTTGGTTATTTCATTTTGTTAATTAAAGTAGGCACGTGAAAAGGTGTATTGATGCTATAAATAGCATACTTTGAATGAATGAAAATCATCCAAGATTATTTGCCTAAAACGTGTGTTTTGTTATTTGAAGTGACTTGAGTTTAGTTCACTTTGTTTTCCAAATTTGAGTATCCGAATTTGAAGAGTGTTAGTTTTGGTGAGAGTTCCCAAGATTAGGACTTATAGTTTATGATTTGGTGAGAGTTCCCTCATCTAGACTATCCCAAGCAAACGAGTGAGAGTTCCTCTTTGCTATATCCTTAGCTTAGGGTGAGAGTTCCCCTAACTAAACTGATCACTTGATAATTGAATCTTAAAATCTTTTGAATCTTTTAACTTATCATTGTTGTAACAAGGTTTCTCATCTTGTTTACACATCAGTGGGCCATCCTGAACTCGACACGTGGCCTCCTCTCATTGGTCCACGTGTCTAGGGTATTTTTACCCTAAACAATAATAATAATATTCTCAATCTCAAAGCATAATAATATTGGCAAGATCCTAGGCATGATACTAATTTAACAAGATTAATAATAAACCTTGTCATGTCACTAAACATTAAAGATCAATTAGCCCTAACATGACACTAACAGGATATTAGGAAAGAAATAGGAAGCATCATAATAGTATACATGATGTTAGAAATTTTAGTTATTACCCTAAACATGATACTAGGAAGCAATATAACATCTTAACATGATACTATGAATCAACAAAATAATTTAAGCATGATTTCTATATCAAAAGAATAATTAAACAATTAAAGTACTTACTTCGATGCCTCGTACCTCTTTCTAATAACAAAATACACACGTTAGTAAATTCAAGGAAAAATATTAAAACAGTAAATCTAATCAAAGAATTGTAATAAGGTTTGGGACCAAACCCTCAGAAATTATCAACCTTTCACGTCTAGGGTGGAGGGAACCTCGAACTTGGTTAGGTGTGTCTAGAGCTAATATATGTGGAATTTCGTAAAAGGGAAGGTTTTAAAAAAATAGAGAGAGAAGGAAATCTTCTAGCTTTTAGAGAGATAAAGAGAGAGACGATGGTTGTCAATGATGAAAAACGGGGAGATACGAACCCTATTTATAGAATAAATAGCTCGGGATCAAATGAAGTCATATTCGGAATGAAATACCTCATGTTGCCAACGACAGGAATCAGCACCAGGTGAAAGCCTTTTTGTCTCGCGCTGATTCAAAAGTACAATGCGCTTTTGTACGCGGAATCATCTTTTAAACAGGTTAACAAGTAATTCCGCATCTATGCAGATTTAAAATCATATTTGTGACAAATAATATATTTTGTTAAAAATATAATTATCAATCCTAATCTTATTATAATTTAAAAAAACCTTCTAGATATTCCTAGAAGATTAAAATCAATCCTAATCTCTATAGGAATAATAATTAATAGGCCCTCCTCTAGATCATTGGGCCTAATTTAATTTAATCCATAACTTCTTCATTATTCATCGGAATTGGGATTATAATATATCGTTGGAAAGATCTTTTTGAGCCCAATCCAACTACACTATTATTAGACCCTTATCATGGACCAAACCAAACTGGATTGGACATTTTCATAAATAGAGTGAAAGAAGAAACATTTTTTAAAACAGAAAGAGAGATATTTTAATAAAAACATCCACATCACTAGACCTTTCACACTTTTACTTCGTTCGATAATCAAATGACATGAAAGGTATTCATCACTGGGTTTGGTTTTGGGGAGACACATTTGGGTGTCTACAACCTCCCATGGGCTACATATATGAGGCAATAATTGATCGTGCCAAAGAAGCAATTTCAACATCATTCCATCAAAATTAGTCCAAATTAATGCAAAGAAGTCTTAGGGAATGTCAACTACACCGTCATTTTCATGTTGTTGGACATTGTCTGAACCCTAAATATATTTATGATTCTAATCCCCAAATTGAGCAATGTGAAGTTAATATATGAGCGCATCCAAAGGTTGGTCCCTCAACTCAACAAGCAAGACAAGATTATGACATAGCTCAATTCTTACAAGCAAGAAAATGGTCTCTTTGGAAATCAAATGGCTATAAGGCGGCATTGGAAAACTTATATCAATTCAATAATTGTAACTATTCACCTGATTAAATATTATTCTTTACGCTGTAAATTTGAATTTTGTAACTGAGTGGTGGTCTTGTTTTGGTTCTTCTACACCTACTTATTTCAAATTCTCTATGATCAGTTTCAACTTGAATATTGCATTTATACCTATCAATGAAATCGTTTACAATAGATTCCCAAGTAGCGTTCTCTTTGTTAAGGGAAAAGAACCATTGTTGACAAACGGTTTCAAGAGATAAAGAAAATAAAGAATGAAAGACCTTCCTATTAATCCCCTTAATATTCATTATAGTCTCAAAGGCTCTTAAATGGAAATAGGGGTTGTCAGTAACCTTGAATTTTGGGACGTCGTTGGCATTGAACTTCTGTGGAAGAAGCTCCTTGTCCACCGAGACCCCTTGCGAGCTAATGCCCTGTAACCTGTAGTCATTAGATATCTTGCTCAAGCTCTCTTGCATGAGCTCCCTTTGTTGTTGCTTCACAGGGTTATTGATTTGGATGGTTAAGGTCCTTAGCACCTCAGTAACACTAGCCATTTGCTTCTTAAGCTCATTGACTTCTTCTTGACTCGCCATTATCTTCTTAGCTTTTCTTCTCTGACTGACTGGTTTATCAAAAAGTTATAATTGAACGAAAAGGTTGTCTCTGATTAAACGCCCTTCCTTTCTTGACCACGCGCTGTAAATTAAACCATTTTATTTGTTTTAATGACTTGACTCAAATTGACTTTGACTTTACTGGTTTATACAAAAAAAGAAAAAAGCAAAAATAGGGTGCATATTTTTGGGAATTAAGTATATGGGTTCAAACAAATGTAGTTTATTTGGAGGATTAATAGGGTGCATATTTTTGGGAATCAAGTATAAAGGTTCAAACAAATGTAGTTTAATTGGAGGATTAATATCTGACTTACCCCCCTAAAAAAATGACGAAAAAGACGTGCATACAAGACTCTCTAGACATGGTCAAAGTGTATGTGTGCTTTATTTGTGGGTGCAAGTGACATGCTTTGACTCTTGTGTAAGACAATGGGACTAAGTGCTTAGACTCAATTAAGGACTAAATAAGATTACTAACATTAACAAAATAACCAAACTGATTAATAAGCTGTTTAATTAGACTCGTCGTGATGACTCGAGCAGAAATCTGAACTGTCGCCAAAGCAACGGGACTGCCGCCAGACGACAGAGTTGTTGCACGGCATTGCACAACAGTGTTTGGCACTGCAGCCCAGGTTTTTGCGCCATTACTGGAACATTAATCTAGGACTGCTTTCAGTATTTTTACTCTATGGGGACAGGCCTAAAGTCATACTAAGTCGGTTTTGATTAATTTATTAAACTTTAATTACTCTAATTAATTAATTAATAAGGTAAAGTCCTTTTAGTGATTAATTAGTTTAGTTAGGCTTAAACACAAGTCAAACAAACGGTTAGGAAAAACATATAGAGTATACACAACAAGTAATGCACAAGTAGTCAAGTAGGCACAATATGATGCAATGAGTTTGCAACCTAACCATGGCTCTAGTTCTCTAAAGTTCGGGATATGGGTTAGTCAAAAAGGGTCCATGGTTATGAGTCCGGATGCACCACGCGAAAGCCTTACCTTTGGAAGGGTTGGCGCGTGTGGATGGTGACAGGGTAAAGTCGTACCCCTAATCAAAAGTAATTACCTAAGTCCTCTAACTAAAGTAGATAGGGAAATAGGGTCGAACTCCACAATACATAAAAGGATCTAGGGCATAAGTTCACCAATAAATAATATTCCAAGGTAGAATATAATAATCATTCATCAAAGCATATATTAATCAGATTATAAAGGGCTTTTGCTATGTATTATAATCACACAATTAATTTACCGGTATTAAATCTCATCTTTCGAATCTCGACTCAACCATTTATAAATTAACCTGCCTATTGAAACTAGACCTAAACATCAATTCTCATCTGTCGAATCTCGAATCAATATTGTCAAACTCATGAATAAAATATCAGGCCTAATCCAGTCACAGAACATTAAATCAATCAATAGGAAATTAATCTAGCATTGATAATTAACAACAATAAATTACCCCTTCCTATTATTTATGGATCCCACCCTAGAAATAGAACAACTCACACATAGTAGGAACTAAACAAATCAAAGCAATAAAACAATACACAATTAAAGGAATAAAATAAACAACTAAGATTAAGAGAGAAGAAATAGTTACCAAACGAATCTGGAATTAAGAATGGATTAAGAACAAAGGTTTAAGAGAGAGAAAATCTAAGAAAACAATTAAGAGAGTAAAGAAAGAGTAAAGAGAGAGAGAGAGAGAGAGAGAGAGAGAGATCCTAAAATCGTATTACGGAGGAGTATTTATACTCCGTACAAATCCTAAACTAAAACAAACTAAAACGACGCTAATCATCTCCTAACAATAACATGCGCCCGATCAGGCGAGGCACTGCCCGATCGGGCGCGCCTTTTTGCTCTTCAGGTTGAATCTTGCGCCCGGCCGGGCGCGTCACCGGGCGCCAACCTTAGCTTCTCCCGCCCGGCTGGGCGCGCCTCCGGGCGCCAACCTTTTTGGTCGGGCGGCTCTCTTAGGCCACTAATTGGACTACGATTGGGCTCCAATTCTTCGGCCCAATCTGGGTTTCCTCCTCGGGTCTTGATTACTCGGTCCAAATGCCCCGGTATCACCTATACCGAGCCCTTAATCACTGGTTCGATGGCAGTATAGCAAGTATAATGGATGTAATGTCTCGAACTTCACACTTGAATAGCTTATAAGCTTGGGCTTCACTACATAATATGAATCTACAAAAATAAAAAATATAACAAAAAATAAAAATTAGTAATTTTGTCAAGAACTATAAAACAACCTAAAATTACATCAACCCTTGCTATATTTATGTATTTTAAAGGTACTAAGCCAACCAAATTATGAGGTTATATAACTCTGAATCCCTACTAAAGCTTCTGATAAACCCGGGTATCTCATCAACGCTTCAACCATAAAAAAATCTAGGTTAAAAGGAAATACAACAGTAAGCAACAAAAAAAAAGAAACAAAGCCTTGTATGGGTTGGTTACATAAAAAACTATCTCATTTGGTCAACCACAAAGATTCACTTCCTCCAATCAATTCTATCCAATGCTTCATTCTTTCACAAACCCAATTTCATCATATCTTTAACTCCCTTAATTCAAGTCATCTTTGGTTTCCCCAGACTTCTTTTGAAAACTCATTTCCCAACCCTTCCTCAGGTTAAAGTCTCACATGCCCAAACAACAATTCTTTTGTAACAATAATTATGCTCTCACTAGGTGCAGAATTCCTAGTTACACCATGATTTAAAATTTCAAAACTGCTCTCTAATTACTCTTTTGCATTAGCGGTAACACGTCTTTAACCCTACCAAGCTAAATCCACCAAACCCTAACATGTCTTAAAAAAAATAAAAACAACAAAAACAAAAACTGACAGACAGACTAAGATCAAGTACACAAAAGTGTGTATGAGGTCATGAATTGATTCTTTTTACTCAAAACATATTAGAGTCATTATACCTGATTGAGATGCGTGCAAAAAATTAGGAGCTTCAGATGCCACACCTCCCTAAAATGGTCTGAGGTGTGAACCAGAGCAATAAAGTTCAAGGCTGCTATGAATTATCTCCAATACCATGCAACCAAACCATCAATTATCTCCTTCAGGTTCATCCTTGAAGATTATTATCATGAATCTGCTCTACCCTAGTCAACACACAATAAAATCACTTAAATTTAAACCCTACCAACAACAAAAAAAATCCAGAAAATTCCAAAAAATAAACCAAAAAATTGATCAAATTCGTAAATTAGGGCTAAAACCAGAAATCTCACCTAATGGCTGTGGGATGGTGGTGCGGTGGCTGTGGGATGGTGGTGCGGTGGCTGTGGTGACATGTGGTGGAGGACCACGCACGGTTCCCTTAACTTGCGTGCTGCGCTGCTTTTGCTCGGTGTTGGAGGGACTTTGGAGGTGAGCGGATGTGGTGGACGGAGTGCGGACGTGGTGGATGGTGGTGCGGTGACTGCTGTGGCGTCACTGGTGGAGTGTGTGGTGGAAGGGAGATGAAGAGGAGTCGTGCCTGGAGTTTTGCTCGATTGAAAGAGGGTTTTTTTTAGAGTGAATTGGAAATAGAGAATCTGGGCAAAAGAGAAGAAGTAGTAGAAGAGGCGCGTTTTTTTTTTATTCAAATATTGCCACGGTTCAAAACCGGTGGCCTTAAGAATTTTTTCCACGGGTTCGGTTTGAACCGGTGGCAATAATTGTTGCCCTTTGCCCGCCCATTTTTTAAACCACCGGTTTATAAAAATCGGTGGCCTTTAAGCGGTGGCATTTTCAATTTTTCTACTAGTGATACCGAGCCCTTAATCAACGGTTCGATGGCTCTAACCGGTCCTGGGCTATAAAGTCTGGTCATGCTTCTCCAATGCTCGTGATTGCTTCAAAATATCTCGGGAAAATACTCCAAAAGTGTAAATCCCTACAAAAGTTAACCAAATCTACGAAAACACTAGAAAACACCAATTAGTAATAAAAGTGGCTCTAAAGAGCCAAAAACACTACTAATTATGACCAAGGGACGGGGGTAAAATACTATATAAAATAGACACATCAAACTCCCCCAATACAAACCTTTGCTTGTCCCTAAGCAAAGATCTCATCAATGAATCAATAAATATGCTTCACCCCAAAAAAGTAAAAATCAAGCACAAACGATTCAGGGTAAATCAAATAAACATGCTTCAAAATCAACCAATCAAATCCATCCAATTACCATTCCTCCCTAACAATTGTCAAACAAAGCAAACCACAAGAGCATAAAGAATTCAAGACTAGTGCTCACACACTCAACTCTCATTTTTGTGGCGAGTAAAAGATGTACTCGATCGCTCTCCATCCAACCCCTTTATGTGAACAATGCCCTCCCAACTCACACTCTCGTATGTATAAAACAATAAACGCTCAATCCTACTAGTCGACTCGAAATATGTCAAATCATAACTTGCATTGATAAACAACACTTTCACATTCATACAACTCTATGCACAAAGGTCGGAAGGTCTTTAAAGCTTGTAATGTAAGGCTAGGGTAAAGGGTAGGATAAATTTGGGAATAAGTGAGAGAAAAGCTATGCTTAAGGGAGCAAATCCTAATAAAACTCATGATCAAAATAAATAATGATCAACAATCTCCAACATAACCAACTCTAACAAAAATCCACCAAACATACTCCAATCATAATAAACAATCCCAACACTTACATATCACTCATAAAAATATAATAATGAAGAAGTGGAGTGAATAAACAAACTTTATTTCCAAACTTGAATTTTTCATTGAAGTTCTTTTTTTTTTCTTTTGAATCAACCTCCAACTAGAACATTTGAACATTGAACATTTTTTTCTTTTTTTGCTTTTTTTTTTCTTTTCTATTGAAGTTCACTTATTTTTTTCCTTTTTCGTTTTTTTCCTTGAACTTCTTTTTTTTCATAACATCATGCTTTATTTTTTCAAGAAAATATAACTCTCAAACTCATCAAAAATAAACATGATCAAAAACAAAACAACTTCTCAAAAACCCACCCAGATTGTGCAAATAATAAGCACACTACAAACTCCCTCACCTCACTCATTAATAGCTCCCCCAAGCCAAGCTTGGGACTAGTAACCAATGGGGCAAAATAGGCTTGTAATATGGCTAATAAACAACAAAAAGTCAAGGCAACAACATGGGTAGCAAGAAGGGAACAAATGTATCTACAATCATCTGGAGGCTACCTAAAAGAATGAACGCCTTTGTCCTCCTCAATGTGCATAATAAAATGAATCATATAAACACTACTTATAGTTGCAAACCAATACTCAAATTCCTTGACAAACCAAGAACTAACACACATTCCTAATCAAATCAACTAGTCAAGAACTATATTCACAAGTAATTGGACAAAATTGATGCATGTTAAGGTTTTAAGGCAATCAAACATCAAATCATGATCAACTAATCCACAATGCTTATCATCATATACCAAGAATAAAACAAATTTCTCAAGTAAGGGGCACAAGGAAGCATGATTTACAATTCATTGGAACGTATTTTTAGATTTTTTTTTATTTTACATTTTTTTTTTGTATTTTTCATAAATAAGAAATCAATAAATCTATCCTAAGAAAACACACCAAAAATAAAAGAAAATAGAAAAAGAAAGATACCAAATCCAAAATCTCACCTAAGCCAGAATCAGACAATGTCCTCATTGGCTCGGGAACTAGCCCAACATAGCTAGTCCTGATCATCCTCATCCATCGAGCCGAAACCTGCACCTCCACTGCCACCTGCACCACCTGCACCAGAAGAATTACCACCAAAATAATCAGCATGAAAAATCCCCCCCCCCCGCCGGTCCCCCGAAAGGAATGTCCTGGCCGTACCCATGGAAGGCCGAATAGTCAGTGTAAATACCATGGGCAGTGGGATCCCTATCGTATCCCTGGGGTAGAGGTTGAAACCAGTCAGGGTGAATAGCGTCGTCGGGAATGTTGCCCCGACGAGCATAATCATCGTACATAGGGTAAAGAGCTTTACCCTGGTTCCTCTCTAGGTACCCTAACCGCTGGTATATGGAGCCTACCATCCTCCTAAGGTCAGTATGGGAATACTCGATACGTCCTAAGGCCTGAACTATACTCTGAAGGTCCCAAACTGGGTCAGAGTCAACATGAGGAATGGAGTGAGACATGCGAGGTGGATAGAATGCCACCTCGGGCTGAGGTTGAGGCTGGGGTGGTGGAACTGGTGGTGGTGGTGGTGCTTCCCCCCTAGCGTTGGCAACTAAAACATCATATGTGTAATATGGTTGCCCTGGGGGAAAGGCGGTCAAGTCAGGACTAGGTAAGGGAAAGATGGGCAAAGGGTGCTCGCTCCCAGTCCTAATACACCAAAAGGGTGTATGCTCGCTATCCGATCGTACACACCTCAACTCATCAAAATACCTAGTAGTCATATGGGTATCTGGTCTACAGTTGGTCAGCTGGTGGGCTCTACCCACTACAAAACCGGCCTTTTTCACTGCTATTCGAGTGATAAGGCCTCTTAAACGGATGGGGGTGCGAGATGTGGTGCTGGCCGTGGCATGCCTGCTCAGATGGTGAATAATATACCTACCTATGTTCAATTTCCCGAACCCATACACATAGTGTCCTATAACAGCTAGTTCATTAGTTTGGGCATTATGGGGCTCGTTCCTACCTAAAAAACACAAACCCGCAAATCTTTGCCAGATTTTTGGGACAGGGTGATAAATAGGTTTGGTACTAGCATGTTGGGGGTCAGGAGTAGGCAAACCAGTCAAAGCATGATATATGTCACCCATTTTATAGTCCGCATGCCATTGGTGAGGTAACTCAGAATTTAATTCAAATAATTTACAAAATTCTACATAAGTGAAACTAATATTCCTATAGTTCAACCTAAAAATTAAATTCGGCCCATTTCTACTACTTACAACTTGTAAAGAAGACAAAAATTCACAAGTTAGTTCTCGCAATGTAGGATAGTGCATATCAACAAATTTTCTCATGCCAATGTCATTTAAAAACCGTTTTACAAAATCATATAAACCAAATGATTCTAAAGTAGGGCGGTGTAACCACCGAGAAGGAATTACCTCGCGCCCGATTAAGTGTTCTAGCCGCTCCTTTTGCTCTCGGCTAGCTATACAGATCGTCGTCCAGTACGAAAGTTGCAAATCCGGGTCATATTCCTCCCTCGAACTAGAGCTCCTACTCAAATAGACCGAGCCCTCTTTGAAGCCATGGTAGAAATGGGTATGAAAATTTATTTGAATAAAATCTGAAAATTTTTATATGGAAATGTAAAGGATGAAGAAGGGATTACAAATATGTAAAAAGTTTTGAATTTGGTTGAGGGATGAAGGAGAAATCTTAGAGAGAAGTTAGAGGAAATTTGATTTTTAGAGAGAGAAAGTTATGTAGGTAGGAGGAAATGAAGGACGAAAGAAGAAAAGAAAGAAGAAGACGGAGCGAACGACCCTCGCGCCCGATCGGGCGGTCTGTCGCCCAATCAGGTGATCTAAACATTTTATCCACATGGTCTCGCGCCCGGTCGAGCGGTATGTCGCCCGGTCGGGCGATCTAATAGCTCGATTTAAATCATCTCTCGCGCCCGGTCGGGCGCGCTTCACCCGATCGGGCGATCTGAACGACCCGATTTCATATGTTCTCGGGTCCGGTCGAGCGCCCTTCGCCCGATCGGGCGATCTGATGATATGTTTTTCGAGCCCTTCTCGCGCCCGATCGGGCGGACGAATAATTCCGTATACGACGAGTTTCGCGCCTGGTCGGGCGCCCATCGCCTCGTCGGGCGAAAATACTTGATTCTGAAGAGTAGCTCTCGCGCCCGGTCGGGCGAGCTTCGCCCGGTCGGGTGCGAGGCTAATTGACGAATTTCGTATTTTCTTCTTTGCTTCAAATTTTGGATAACTCTTTTCCTTCAAACCTGTATAAACACTCATAAAACTCATTAAATTCCCTCATCTCTCCTCTCATAAGAAAAAGAGAAAAAGAAAAAAAAAAAAAAAAAACTAGTCTAAAAAGCATTAAAAATACGGGTTGCCTCCCGCAAAGCGCTGGTTTATCTAGGTCTCGCACGACCTTCTTACCAAGTACAAAAACTAGGACCCTTGGCCTAACGCTTGATCGGGCGGTTTCTCACCCGGGCTAGTGGTGTTTAGGTTGCGACGCGGCTCCTTGACATGCCCTGTGGGACGCCAATTCACTTTGTCTGGTGGATCCTCCTTGACTTGGACTGGGAGGTCTTCAATGCTACGCACCAAAGATCCCTCTTTGATCGAGGGTTGCTTCAAATTCATGTTGCATTCAACACTTGCAACTCGATCTGGTGGAACACTTACCGTAGTCTCAAATCGCACAACTTGCTTGATTGATTCCACCTTTTCGTCCTCAAAACCAAGACCAACAGTGTAGAGTTCTCTTTCTATTGCATCAACTTCCTTCTTCCATTTGTCTATCTCATCTGAAAGGGATGCAACACAAGATACTGCCTCCAAGGGATCTTTTTCAAGAGCTTGGGGCTTGTTAGAATAATTCTCAACCACATTGACACTAAAACATTTCTCCTCAGTCATGGAGCTTTTAGGGGTATTATTAAGATTAAAAATAACTTTATCATCCCCTACTGATAGTGTTAACTTACCACTTCTCACATCTATGATTGCTCCTACAGTGTTAAGGAATGGTCTACCCAAAATAATTGAGGTTTGCATATCCTCAGCCATATCAAGAACAACAAAATCCACAGGTATATAAAATTTGCCTATTCTAACGGGGAAATCCTCTAAAACACCTAAAGAGTATTTGAAAGAACGGTCGGCCATTTGTAGAGTAATATTAGTAGCTTTTAACTTACCCATATTCAACTTCGAACACACATATAATGGCATGACACTAACGCTAGCACCCAAATCACACAATGCATTATCAATCATTAGATTGCCAACATGACAAGGGATAGAAAAAACTACCCGGATCTTTTAATTTAGGTGGAGACTTATTTTGAAATACGGCACTACACTCTGCAGTGAAAGCTACTGTCTCTACCTCACTAATAGACCTTTTCCTTGTCAATATTTCTTTTATAAATTTTGCATACGAAGGAATTTGTGTGATTAATTCAGTGAAGGGAACTGTTACCTTCAAATCTTTTACCATCTCCAGGAACTTACCAAACTGCTTATCCGATTTTGTCTTCAATTGACGATTGGGGAATGGAAGTTTGATAATTGGCTTTGGAGCATTGTTTCTCTTATCTGGAGTGGCCACCTTCTCTAGAGTCGTACCCTACAATGTAGAATTAGATGTATTAGTACTATGCTTTAGCCCTGCAGAGCTATTAACTACATTGTCAGGTTTAACGGAATCAAGATTAGCATTATTTAATAAAATAGGTTCATCAACTCTGGGCATAGGGGGCCATTCATAATTTGAACCACTCCTTAGAGTAATTGCATTGCTTGATCCGTAGGCCTGGTCGACTATGCTGGCAGAGCTCCCTATTGGCGAGCTTGTAGAGTAGCAGAAAGTTGCGCAATCTAATTATCTACAATTTTATTGTGTGCTAGAATTTGATCAATTTGCGCATCTCTACTCTCCATGTGCTTCTACATATTAACCAACATTACTCTAATTTCCACCAAGGAAGGTTCGGAAGATGAGGAGGTTTGTTGTGGTTGGTTCTTCTAGCCAGCATTGGGATGGTAATATTTCTGCTGCTGTTGCTGTGGCGCCTTTGGTTCTTGTGGTGGTGGATTTTGAACATTAGCACTCCGGTAGGAAAGGTACGAATGGTTCCGATACCCAGGATTGTAGGTGTTGGAGTATGGGTTATTGTGCCTATAAGCTTGAAAGACATTAACTTGCTCCACAGAACTCCTGCAATCGCACTCCGGTAGGAAAGGTACGGATGGTTCCGATACCCAGGATTGTAGGTGTTGGAGTATGGGTTATTCTGCCTATAAGCTTGAAAGGCATTAACTTGCTCCACAGAACTCCTGCAATCTTGTTCCCAATGACCTATAATACCACAATTTTCACATAAAGTCTTATTAGAATTATTATTAATTGCAGAAACATTAGCTACATTAGCAGTGCTCAGATTATCTAATTTTTGGCAGATAGAGGTCAGCTGAGCTTGCAAAAAGGATACAGATTCGACACTATGCTTCCCCTTGTTAGCAAAGCCTCTAGGATTCCCATATGGGGAATTGTGTATCTCCATATCTTCAATAACCTGACCTGCATCATCAACATTAAGATTCATAAATCTCCCACTAGCTGCAGAATCTAAAATTATTCTAGAAGAATTTCCAATGCCATTGTAAAAGGCTTGGATAAACTGCCATTGTGCTAAATTATGGTGGGGGCATTCTCTTTGTAAGTCCTTGAACCTCTCCCAAGCCTCATATAAGGATTCATCGGCTTCTTGGGCAAAGTTCTGAATCGCACTCCGTAGTACGGCTGTTCTCTCTGCAGGATAGTACTTGTTATAAAAATTCAAAACAAGAGTTTCCCAGTCAGTTATACCAAATGCAGTTCTATTTAAGCCATTAAACCACAATTTCGCTTTTCTAGTTAAAGAGAAGGGAAAGAGAATATCCCTGATTTGGTCTTGAGTGACCCCGGCTTGCCTGATGGTATTGCAATATTGACAATAGTCGGCAATGTGAAGATTTGGGTGTTCACCCTTAGCTCCATTGAATTGCTTCCTCTCTATCATCGTTATAAATTGAGGTTTAATCTCAAATTGTACCCCATCAAGAGCCGGAGTAGGGGTGAGATGTGGAAAATCTATAAGCTTTGGTTGTGAGTAATCACTAAGCTTCTTTGGAACCGCCATCTCTGATTCTGCGTCTGATGATACCTCTGAATCGCTAGAACCAGTTGGAGGATCGCGGTGGTTATTATTATTATCACCAGAATCCGCCAAGATTTGCTTGTAGAGATTTTTCTGTCTATGGAAGGAACGTTCGATCTCAGGATCGAATGGGATGTACCCTAATCAAGAACACCTGGGCATAAACAAAAAACTAAAAGCAAATATGAGATTTGCCTCAAAGAACTAACGTTCTCTGAGATAAAAAAAGAAAATAACCTAGACTAAAAAAATAATTAGAAATAAAAATAAAACCGTTTCCCCGGCAACGACGCCAAATTTTGACAAGGTAAAGTCGTATCCCCTAATCAAAAGTAATTACCTAAGTCCTCTAGCTAAATTAGATAGGGAAGTAGGGTCGAACTCCATAGGGAAACAAGTCTTTCTACTCCTAATTAATTATTATAATCTAAATTATCTAAGTAACCAATATAAAAGTTGAATATGAAACTATACTACGAAGATTGAGAATAGGGAGAAAACAATATATAAAAGGATCTAGGGCATAGAGAGAGAGAGAGAGAGAGAGAGATCCTAAAATCGTATTACGGAGGAGTATTTATACTCCGTACAAATCCTAAACTAAAACAAACTAAAACGACGCTAATCGTTTCCTAACAATAACATGCGCACGATCGGGCGAGGCACCGCCCGATCGGGCGCGCCTTTTTGCTCTTCAGGTTGAATCTCGCGCCCGGCCCGGCGCGTCTTCGGGCGACAACCTTAGCTTCTCCCGCCCGGCCGGGCGCGCCTCTGGGCGCCATCCTTTTTGGACGGGCAGCTCTCTTGGGCCACTAATTGGACTACTATTGGGCTCCAATTCTTCGGGCCAATCTGGGTTTCCTCCTCGGGTCTTGATTACTCGGTCCAAATGCCCCAGTATCACCTATACCGAGCCCTTAATCACCGGTTCGATGGCTCTAACCGGTCCTGGGATATAAAGTTTGGTCGTGCTTCTCCAATGCTCGTGATTGCTTCAAAATATCTCGGGAAAATACTCCAAAAGTTTAAATCCTTGCAAAAGTCAACCAAATCTACGAAAACACTAGAAAACACCAATTAGTAATAAAAGTGGCTCTAAAGAGCCAAAAACGCTACTAATTATGACCAAGGGACGGGTGTAAAATACTATATAAAATAGTCACATCAAATGAGAGCCCGCAAAATAAACTCGCTTCCATGGTTTAGTGAATTCAACATTCTCGGATGTACCCTTTGTTGCTTAGAGCGTCCAATCGGGTAGATGGAGCATGAATTCCCAGAGGGTTATGTCCATATGTAGAACACATATGGGTTTTAGAAAAGTGAGAAAAACTCAATCAGGAAGTAGAATCGAGCCAACAGTGCTAGAACTGGTCGAAACAAGAAGGCAGATTTCTGGCTCGATAATGGAAGAACACGGCGCCAGACAACAGAGTCTGTCGCCAGGATATAATCCTTGTCGCCAAACGATAGAATTGTCGCTAGGCGACAGAGCCATATCATCGGCGACAGGCTTTGTTTTCTAGTCGCTAGTTCCTACATGCCTCAGCAACTTTCTGTGTTCTTAGAATTTTCAATTTTCGCAGTATTATTTCGATTCTAGTTGTAAAAGATATTTCTCAAATTTCCTACGTGTAAAAATCCTATGTTTTTGACGCATTACAGATGGTCTTTCCAATGCGAACCTTTTTATGCACATGACAATAATGTTAATCAAAATTACGCACATGAAATACTTAGAACTTTTTGAGTCTCATCCACTCATTCTAAATCATTGCCAAAATAAATTTTAGGAATTAAAATAGAAATCCTCCCCAGCGGAGTCGCCAAAAACTGTTGGGAATATTTCAAGCATTACTCCAAACTTGAACCCCACTGTGATCATACACATAAACATGGTGGCTAGAGCAAAAGAGTCGCCAACAAGTTTTAGGAACTTTTAAACCGTTCACAGGGTGAAGGTTACACCCCTTAATGATCCATGAGATCGTCCACTCCAATAGGTCTGGAACCATGACTGGGGTTTAGGGATAAAGGTACAAATCAAACCTAAAAGAGACTGAACCTGCCCTAATAATAGGCCTCTACTTTATTCTTCTCGTATTCATGTGCGCTTTTCGACTAACGCAATCAATAGATTAACCCTAAACCTGTTTAATTATGTTGGTTGAATATTAATGCACAAATAAAACTATTATTGGCGATCACTTGAATTATAATCAAATTAACTCTAAACAAGATTATTAATTATCTTATTAAGCGTGATTACAAGTACAAATTCCTTTTAAACATGCATAAAAGGTGTGATCAAGCAATAATAATAAACTTAATCAAGAAAAATAATATTAACAAAATATATATAAGTTATCCGTCAATTAACAAATAATATGAAATAATTCGTAAATTAACAAATTACGTAAACAATTCGTAAATTAAAAAATTACGTGAAACAATTCGCTAATTAACAAATTACGTTAAATTATATAATTCGACACAACAATAATCATAATCATAATCATAATCATAATCATAATTATCATAATCACATTAAAGAATAATATTAATAGCTAGATCTTATCGCGGTTAAAAGTAGGTCGTTGGGACTACTAACCCTAACCAAATTAGAAATTTATAATACCTAAACTTACACTAAACTAGTTAGTGGCAAGTAAAGGGTCGAACCCAAAAGGACTAAGTGTATTAATTTGTGCCAACTAGCCTACTAGGAAAGGTCGCGAGATAGAGAGAGGTTAAACTAAACACGACTAAGAACAAACAACTAAAACTAGGGAAAATGGAATCCAATCACATCAATGTATTAAACAACATCATACTAATAGATGAAAATGACCTCGATTAGGAACATCAAAACATTTAACTCACTCTCACACAATTAAGCATGTTAATTATCCTACTAAACTAATTCACTCTCGTGCAACTAGCCTAGAAAAGGTATGGAAGAATTTAGGGCTCTCAACCAACTCACTCTCGTACAATTGATTGAAAGCAAAATTAAGAGCATAGAATCGATTATCTAGAAAGGTTCTAATCCATAAAAGCATCACCCATACACAATAATCAAGAAACAATTTTATACTAATCACAATCAATCATTCAATTCATTAATATAACCTTCTTCCAATTCCCTAGAACAAGACCTAAGCTAACATAATGAAGAAAGACATGGAAAACAAGGTAAAATAAGAATAAAAACAAGATTAAACAAACAAAATAATTAATCTACTCAAATCAACAAACAAAAAGCAAAAACTAAGAATTAAGCAAAGAAATAAAGATTAGAGAAAGTTAGAAAATTCTCATTGAATAGATGAGAAGAAGTTCCACAAAGTTGCTTCTTCAACCTCCCAAAAACTCCATGGAAATCCAAGCTTTCTCTCTCTACAACTACTCCTAAACTAGAGAGAGAAAATCCTAATCTAACCCTAAGAGAGAGAAAAAAATGCTAAACTACTCTAATCTATCTAAAATAAAATTTTGATTGATAATTGTTAGAAAATAACCCCAAAGGGGTATTTATAATACAAGTTAAATAAAAATTAAATAAAATAAAAAGAAATAAAAAGAAATAAAACTAATTAAAACAATTATAATAACTAAACTAAAAACCAAAAAAAACAAAACTATAATAAAATAAAATAAAAGAAAATGAAAAGGAAAAAGAAACCCCAAAAACCCACCCAAAACCGTCCAAACCCACAAAAACCAACAGACTTCTCCTTCCTCGAAAATGGCTGCTCTCATTCTACCATCAACCATCATCCAAACAACCATCATCACCGTTCATTAACATTATCATCATCTAGCATCACCAAATTCTCAGCCTTTGGATTAATCGAAGGAATCGTGGCCGTCCGATTTTCATTAAAATCACGTGAAAAGCTCGTGATTGAACCACATTTGCGCACCCGCACAGGAGTCGCGCACAGGTCGCGCAAAGCTACTGCCTCAACTCTGTTTTGGAGTCCATTTTGTGTGCTTTCTAACAGGGTTGCGCGGCCGCGAATTGGCTTGGCTGTGAGTTTTGGTGTTGGGCGAATTGCAGCTGCAATTGTTGTTGTTGTTTTGGTGGCTGACGGTGGTCTTAATTGGTGGCTGACGGAGGTAGATTGGAGGTGAGTTCGGGTGGTTTTTATTGTTGGTTTGCTACTGTGAGTTGAGGGGTTTAATTAGTGAGTGGTTTGGTGGTGATTTGGGTGGTTGTTGTTGTTGCGTGAAGTGAGGGAGCAGGGGAATTGGTTGTTGCGGTGGTGTTGGTGTTGGTTGATACGGGTTTTGGTGGACGGTGGTTTGGGTGGCTGAGATTGGTGGTTGATTGGAAGGTGCGGTTTATGAGAAGGGGAGCTACTCTGGTGGTTGTTTGGTGTGTGGAAAAGGTGGAGCAGGGGAGAATAGATGTTGTTTGGTGGTGTTGGTTGCGGTTTATGGGAGCAGGGGAATGGTGTTAAGGGTGGATGAATGTGGTTGTTGTTGGCGGATTGGTGGCTGGAGGTGGTTCTTGGTGTGAGGTGAACATGGGTTGCTGGTGGTTGTTGCTGGCGGATTGGTGGTCGAAGGTGGTTCTTGGTGTGAGGTGAGCAGGGGTTGCTGGTGGTTGTTGCAGGCAGATTGGTGGTCGAAGGGGGCTGTGGGCTAGTGTGCGTGGTGTTTTGGTGAATTGAGGGAGCAGCTAGGAGGATGAAAAAGGCTTGGGAAATTTGCTTGGACCTCGAACTCGAACCTACACATAAACAAACCCGAGGATGAAATTGAGACAAATAAAAGAAAATAAATAATAAAAAGAAACTAAATAAACTAAAATAAAATTATGACAAAAGAATAAAACTAAAGACTAAAAATAAATAAATAAAAATAAACAATAAAATCAAATAAAATAAAAATAAGAAAATAAACTAAAACTAATCAAATAAAGATACTAAACACAAAAACACTAAAAATTACCAAAACACTCAAATAAAAAACAAAAGACAAGAATAAGAAAATAATAGAAATAAAGGATAAAAAGAGTTAAATTATTGGAAAATAAGCCGGAAAGCGACTCAATAAACACCCTAAAAGACATAAAAGTCACTTATCAAGATCGTAGACATGATACTAACAAGATTAATATTAAACCCTAACATGTCACTAAAAATTAAAGATCAAAGCTTTAACCCTAACATGATACTAACATGAATATTAGGAAAGAAAATAGGAAGCATCACATAAATCATAATTGACATACGGAACTTATTCTTTACCCTAAACATCATACTAAGAAAAGCATCCTATCATGATACTAGGAATCAAAATAACAACCTAAACATGATTTCTATATCAAAATATCAATTAAACAATTAAAGCACTTACTTGGATGTCTCGTACCTCTTTCTAATAACAAAATACACACGTTAGTAAATTCAAGGAAAAAAAAATAAAAATTAAAGAATTAAATTAAATAATTGAAATAGAGATTTGGGACCAAACCCTCAGAAATACCAAACCTTTCACGTCTAAGGCCAAGGCAACTTCGAATTTGCCTAGGTGTGTCTAGATCTTGTGAGTGCGTAATTTTGTTTGTAAAAAGTTGGTTTAGAAAGAGAGAGAGAGAGAGAGAGAATCAAGAAATTCTTGATGAGAGTTGGTGATTAAAAAAATGGAGGTCTAAGGACACTATTTATAATGAAATAGTCCGGAATCGATAAAAAGAATCAGAGTTTGAAAAGGAATAAAACACACCCCTGTCGCCAACAACAGCTCCTGTCGCCTGGCGACAACCTAACGTTCGGCGCTGCAGAAGGTTTTTTTCCACGCATTTTCTATTTTTGATAAAATCAGGTCATAAAAGTTCGTACGAGGGGTAAAATTGTAATTTTACACAAAACACTTCTTTTTTTCCTCATTAAACTCATAAAACTTATTTATCAATCCTAATCCCATTAGGTTTAAAAAGAACCTTCTAGAAGACTATAATCAATCCTAATTGCATTAGGAATGATAATTCATATTAGGCCCTTCTCTAGATCATTGGGTCGCATATAAAGATCAAACCAGGCCCAGTTTAGTAATTTGGCCATAACTTCCTCATTATTCATCGCAATTGGGCTTATAATATATCGTTAGAAATCTCTTTTCGAGCCCTATCCAACTAAACTATTATTGGAACCTTGTTATGTGCCAAACTAAACTGGATTGACTATTTTCATAAAATAGAGTAGGTTTTCGAAAACAGAAAGAGAGATTTTTAGTAAAAAACTAACCGCAACACTAGACTTCCCACACTTTCACTCCATTCGATTATGATTCGACGCGAAAGGTATTCATAATCGGTTTTGATTTTGGGGAGACACAAATGGGTGTCTACAGTTGGGGATAAAGGATGAAGAATTGTCTCCGTCTACACAGGGAATAAGAGCCTATGACAACACTCGCCGCCAAGCTCTTGAGACTATCACCATGATTGTAACGGCAGGATTCATAGAACATGCTACTACTTTTCAAGTGGTAGACATTAAAGCATCTTTCAACCTATTTTTGGGACGCCCTTGGCTTCACATACGATCTAAAGGTCGTCCCTTCATCAGCAAGTAAAGGCTATAATTAGAGGAATCCCTATCACAATTGATGCGTCACCAATGAGAATCAAGGCTATCGAGAATCCCATCATAAATCTGGAGCACGATGAAGATGACGAAGACTTGTGGGACTTCTCTTTGGGTATGAAAAGAATGAGCCAAGTTATATCGAGGACAATTCCATGCTCATTCAAACAGTAATACAGAGTGATAACTTTGATCCTTCCAAACTTATCACTCCAGCAGAGGGTCTAGTTCAAGGATGGCAAAAGACTGTGAAGGTGACTACTCCAAGTGGAAGAAAGATATCCATAACAACTGGACAAGGACCAATGTTTGAAGAATCGTATGAGTCTGAGTCCGAGTCAGAGTATTCCCCTATCAAGTCTTCTAAGTCCTTAGTTACATCACCTTCTCCTAGTTCTTCTGTTTTAGCACCGTCTCCTAGAATAGTTAATAGTCAAGTCCCAAAAGACGTAACTTTATCTAATGTAATGGTTTCTGAATTCAATAATATGTCCTCTTTTACTTACTACTCGTGTCATTCTTTAACCCAAGATGATGAGCATTTCTTAACAAACAATGAAAGTGACAAAGAAATAATTAAAGCAATGGAAACACTTGAAAATAAAACACCGGTAATTGAGGATACTGAAACGGTTGACATCTCAAAGGACCCAACCATTAAAAGAGCAGTTAAAATCGGACTAACATTTAATAAAGATGAAAGAATCGATTTTATTAATCTATTAAAAAAATTTATTGATGTATTCGCTTGGTCATATGAAGATATGACGGGCATTAATAGAGAAATAGCTCAATACACAATTCCACTAATTCCAGGAATGAAACCTGTAAAACAAAAGTTTTGTCGAGTGAAACTTGGCGTAGCCCTTAAAATAAAAGAAGAAGTACAAAAACAGATGACAGCAGGTTTTTTCATGGTATCCAAATACCCCGAATAGGTTGCAAATGTAGTCCCAGTTCCAAAGAAGGATGCAAGGGTACGAATGTGTGTCGACTATCTAGATCTAAATAAGGCAAGTCCAAAGGACGACTTCCCTTTACCACACATCGATATTCCAGTAGATAATACAACAAACCACGCACTTCCCTCATTTATGGATGGATACACAGGGTATAATTAAATTCTCATGGTATAGACATCTACTTTTGGCCTCCTGTCCCGAAAGGAAGTGCAATGACAATAAATATAACCGTCTTCGTGTTAGATCAAAGTGAAGAATGCTAATGGATGACGTGCTAAACCACAAAGACATAAAAGGACTAGCCTAACCCAAAACAAACACAAAACAAGGTCCAATTAACTAAACCCAATCATAATTAGGCTTAAGCCCGTGCTTAAAACCCAATAATGATGGATTTAGAGGTGACTAGGTTAAATTTAAATGCTGCCGCAAAAAATTCCACTCGCATCTCAATGAGTCGCGCAAGTCTGGCGCGCGCAACAAATTCAGTTGTGCGCAACACCCAGCGCAACTTCTAGAGATGCGCTCGCAAAATTTAGAATTTTGTAAAAATATAGAAACGAATCTCACCATAATACTGCGTGCAATACATTCAGTTCTGCTACCCATAGCAGTGCAACTAAATCACTTGCGCTAGGATGTCGCGCGCAACTCATCCAGATGCGCGCGACACCTGCTGCGGCAGAATGCTTATAACCCTAATTGCACCCATTCCCTATAAATAGGGGCTTAATAAAAGGCTTAAACACACATAAATTAACCTAAAATCCTAGCGGAAACTCTTATGAACTTGTGCTACCAAACCCTCTTGCCCTAAACACTCACCCCTCTTAATCTTTGTTACTACGGTGGAGGTTCCTAAACAAGGAGTCGATAAGTGTTCTAAACGGAGATCTAGCAAAGAGAAGTGGTAAATTCCCGAGCACTTAGACAAATCACATTTACTTTTCTCATTTTAAAGTACTTTAATCAATAAAATAGTGTTGTTTGACCACTTTAACAGGATATTTAATTAATCGATTCCACATAGTATCTTGTGTTAAATAAGATTAGAATTGAATAATTTATTGATTGATTGATCACCTAAGCCAAGTCAAATCTTGTTTACTTTTTCTCCTTTCACGAATTTGAATTAAATAAAGAATAACGACTTTGCAATGTAATTCCTATGTGATTAATGCTTGTAAATAAAATAAACTAACTTAGTTTTAGGTATCGCGTTGCATATATTCTTTGGTGATGAAATTGTAAAAAAAAGGAAGAGCTAGTAGAGACCGCACTAGGGCTAGAATAGCGAATCTCCTGTTAAGGGAATGTTATTTTAGTACCCTCGCTTCCGAACTGATTTCTGGTTTATGTAGACCAATTTGGGCATGGGTGAACTTACGATTTGTGCTAATTATCTCATGAACTCCGCATGGGAGAAAGGCATGAACGAGGTTTATGGGTTTTCCCAAAACTCATTGGCGACTCCTACTTGTTTCTTACAAAAAAAGCGTGATGATATAATCAATTCTAATGCAAGGTCCCCCAAATAGTCAAGAATTCAACTCCTAATACACTCTAACAAGTGTAAAGTTCGAGGCTTTTAAATGGCCATGGGCATCTAAGGAAGGATCCCCTATGATAGGAACACCCTCCTTACAGTGGCGACTCCACTGGGGACTTAGAGGTTACATGATTAGTTCTTAGTTATGGTCCAAGGTTTCCAACACTTGGTTGCCTATGGGTTGTAACGGGAATTAACTTGGATAATCTCTAATTAAAGAGCGAGACTTGAACGCATAATATCATCCTTTTTCAAAAGAGTAAAAACCAAACAAGCAACATTCCATCATGCATAATCATAACACACCTTAACCTTTGGGAATTGGCTCATTGACTAGGGGTTGCCAACACTAGGCTTCTATCTCGAAATCAATAACAATCATCCCACCCATATCGTCAACAAAATGTTGAGAGAGTGATGTCATGAGTCAACACGTTGAGTGATTGATTTGTGCATTGTTTCTTAAGATATGGTACCCTTGGACACCCAAGACTTTGACCTTAGAATGGAATTATGTGTATCTTGGCTTATGGTATGCTTATGTGATTACGTGACTACATGCGATGTGTTAGGATAGCATTCTTTTTTTTTCCTTTAGTTTGGTTTAGGTTCCCAATTACAAAGTTGTCTCTTCGTAATTTTGAGTCATATTCGGAGGGTAACATAAAAAAAATCGAAAAAAATGATGGCAAATATAAAAAAAACCGCTCGAATTAAAAAAAAATTATGAGCAGGTGGCGCGCGCAACTCATTAAGTTGCGCGACCCCAGCCAACGCAAGTGATTCGGATACGCGCGCCTACTGTTACGAGCCATTTTGATTTTTGCGAAAACAAATTGGCTCGTTCAAACAATATCTTCATTTAAGAGTTGTTTAAGGGTGATGTAATCCATTTGAATATATTTTGCGTTCTTTCTTCTTCTGTTTATCTCGTAAACAAGTGTATCGATTTACTTATCGTTTCGTACTTCTTTTAGGGCCGGTTTTCAAGCTTGGGAACAAAGTGTCCTGGGCGCTCGCATTCTACGTTTACCATCAAACAATCCACCCCTTTCAAATCACCTTCACTTGACAACTAGTCCTAGTCCAACAAAAATGTCAACCATTGAGCAACTCCAAGAAGAGATTGCTCGCTTGAGAAAACAAAAGTCTCAAGAGGCCGAGGAATGAAGAATTAAGAAACTTAAAAAGGCTGAAAACAAAAATGCCGAGACTCTAGCCTTGCAACAAAAGATGGAACAATTATCCGTCAAAGAAAAGTCGTTGGAGAAGCTTGTTCTTCGTTCTACAATGGGGAACAAGTACTTCGACGCAAAAACGTTTGCTCCTCCCGCAGGACTTACTTTACCGGAAAAGTTTGTAGCTACAGACTTGCCAAAATTTAAGGTGACCAATAATCTTCAAAACGTTTTACTAGCACCATGGCATTAAAGGGAGTTGATCCTAAGCTTTATGCTTTGAATTTCCCTTTTATCTCTAGACCCAACCACTAGAGAGTGGTACAATGGGCTAGATCCAAAATTCAAAACAACATGGGAAGATTTAGTTTCGGCTTTCATTACCCAATATGAGAGTAACACAGAGTTCACAAATCGACTCTACGTGAACGTGAAATGCTTAAGCAAGGCGACGATGAAGTTTTCCTTGCTTTCTATGGTAGATGGCGAGAAAAGGCGGCTCACCTTGCCCAAAGGCCACTTGAACTCGAGTTAGTACAAGAGTTCATTGACAATTGTCATGAAAAGTACAAGCATCTACGTTACCTTGGTTTAAAAATTTTTCAAAAGGTCTATTCTGTGGCAAATAGGATTGAAGATGATCTTGCTAAAGAAAAAGCAAACAAACCTTATCATCATCAACCTATGAATAACTACAAAAAGGGGAATGATAATACTTTATCCTCTATTAATGTATTTGCGACCTCCACGCAATATAATAACAGTAATGATCCTCAGAGAAGATGGACAAAAGAAAGAAATTTACACCATTTTCTGTGAGCTATAAAGAATTATTAAAAAAATTAAGCGGAAAAGGTCTACTTACACCAACAGGGCCAACACCACCCACTCCGCCAGAAAGAAGGTACGCTCAATGGGATGGTAGTGCTTATTGTTCTTATCATAGGGGCGTTGGGCATGATACCAAACGTTGCTATGTCTTAAAACACAGAGTACAAGATCTAGTAGATGATGGGAGAATTCCCACGCCTAAACCTAACAACAATGTATCCCCACTAGGGGTATTTCACATTGATGAGGACCATATGGGAAATGATACGTTCAATCCTTTGGACTATATCACACCTATAGGGAAACCTCTAACCACAACACTCATATGGGCAACTAATGAAGTGTGTGGGTTATGGGACGACGACTTTCAAGACTTATATGTCTCTAAGTATGCCGTCGTCCCACCTCCATCTTGTCTTCAAAATGAGAAAAATGGAGTGCTTGATTGGGAACATTTCTTGGGGAGGTCACAATACTTATGAAATCTCTCCTTGGATGAACAATGGCATCAAGCACAACTCATGGAACATCTCGAAATGGAGGCACGTTCAAAGCCTCTTGAAGAAAGTTGGTTCATGAGCCCTACAACTAACCCAAATGAGATAGATCATCTAACTCGTTCTGGGCGAGTTTACCAAGCACCACCAAATGGATCTTTGACAAAAAAAAAATCAAACTCAAGGCAAGTACAAAACCCGATACCACCTCCACTTGAGGTGGAAGATCCATTGGTCAAACAACTTTGCCAATCCAAGGCGAATGTTAGCATTTGGGAACTCCTAAGTACTTCTAAAGAATATAGGAACTCTCTTATGAACGCTCTAACGGCTTTGTCTATAAGTACAAACACAACCCCCCAAGATCTAGTTAGCTTGCTTACTAGAGAGAAATCCGACAAATCAATCATTTTCATTGATGATGATTTTCCTTCAAAAGCCACTACCCACAACAATGCATTATACTTACATGTGGGGTGCAAAGGGTACAATATCCATCTCACTTTAGTACACAATGGGTTAGCTGTAAATGTGTGCCCATTACGAACAACAAAATATCTAGGCCTTAATCCAGAAAAATATTTTAAATCAACAACACAAAGCATTAGGGCCTATGATAACTCGAGGAGATCAGTGTGTGGAATTGTTAAGCAGCCAATTACAACAGGCCCAATTCAAAAGATGGTTGAATTCCATGTCATTGATATTTAAACTCACATTCAACCTTCTACTTGGACGTCCTTGGATACATGAGCTTGGTGCAATACCATCCTCACTTCATCAAATGATTAGGTTGAACTATTAAGGGTTTCCTATGACTATACATGCTTCTCCTCTCAAAATAGCTATAAATGACCAATCACTTCTAGAAATAAACCACGATAATGATGAAGAGGACATGTGGGGATTTTCCGCCGAGCCAATCTGCACAATCGAAATCAAAGAGAACCTTGAAGAATCATTCAAGCTTGATCTATATTCCACCCTGATAGTAAAAAAACATCTTGTTTAAGAGTAGTTACTTTCCTGAGATGCCTTTGGAATAAGGAATGAAGAAATCTCTTTTACTTCCTATCCCAAAGAGAAGTCCCCACATACTCCTTAATTTTTAGAATGGACGCAGTTCAACCAGTCAAACTGGAAATACCATCCTTACACATCGAAATTGAAAGTAAGCTACCAGAAGCAGAATGGGTAAGAGCGAGGTATAAAGAGCTGTTATTCCTCGATGAACAACGATTAAGAGCTTTGCATCATGTACAAGTCTACCAACGACGCATTGTGCGAAATTTTAACAAAAGGATACGACCCAGAAATATCAAAGAAGGTGACTTTGTTCTAAAAGAGGTTAGGAGTCCCCCAACCAATCCAAGAGGGAAATTCAAACCTAATTGGATAGGGCCCTACCGCGTAATTGAAATTCTATCAAGAGGAGATGTCAAATTAATGGATATTGGAGGTGATGAAATACGCCAACTAATAAACATTGATCGACTTAAAAAATATTACATATGAAATCCGGATAAACTCGTTCATTCATCAAATAAATCATTTTTTTAGTATTCAATTAAAAGATTCTAAGTGTTACGCACTTTACCAAATAACACGGTAAAGCTCATAACACTTGGGGGGTAATTTAAAAAACAAAACATATACCATTCAAGTGTTTAGATTTTTTTAAAAATCACGAAAAAGTCTTCACACTTGGGGGGGGGGTTTATAATGCAAAAAAAAATTCATGCTCGTAGCACAGGTGTCACACGCAACTAAAGCAGTTGCGCGTGGGTTTCACGTACAACTGAATCACTTGCGCATGACAGGCTCGCGCAACCCTAGACGTTGCGCGCGCCACCTGATGACAAACTACGAACCCAGAATTTTTGCGCGAGAATAAAATTGCGATTTTTACTTGCGATAAAAATAGGGGCGTTCCTTGAAAATAACATATACTCGGAAAATAAAAACTAAGCTTTGATTTAAATTCTTAAACAAAGTTTGATTAATTTTTCATTCAATTTCTACATAAGAGGTTGACGAAAATATATATATATATATATATATATATATACATTGAAAAGAACTACGCAAAGACCTGATTTCGTAATACGAATACGTTGGCAACCTTTATGATTCGGTTATATACAAAAATATATAATAAAGATAATTTTATTCCATTCGAAATTAAAAAAAAAAAAAAAAAGCCTTGTTGAACTAGATAATAAATTAAAAAACAAAACATAGTAATGATTACACTTTATTCGATTTTAAACTAATGACAAATTGTGTAACACTCTAAGGTTTTACTATATCCTCAATTTTCACAGTAGACGGAGGAGTAGTTTCCATCGCAGTAGTTTCAGCAACCTTAGAGCTTTCCCCTTCACCCTTCTTTTTAACCCAAACATTGTTCTTCAATTTAGGAATTAGGGTCTTCGCAACTTGTTTTCCTTTTCCTTTAACAATTGTTGGGGACTCCTTGCGAGTATTTGGTGAAGGTTCTTTAATCTTCACCCCTTGTTTCCCAGGTTTAGGAGGAGCCTTTCTCTTTGGTTCCTTTCAACGAGGCTTAGTTATGAGAAGTTTAATTTTCTTCTCACTCCTTTGTTTTGGCCACTAGGAGGAGTAGTGGTGGCCGATTGCATCAAAGGTTTGGGTGGATTGCGAGCCGAGGCGGCTTGATTTTGTGATCGAGCCCTATTTAGTTCACCCTTGTTCGCCACCATTCATCCAAGCCTTGTAGAAGGAGGATAACACAATATTCGTAGTAGGACTTTGTACTGCCCATCTAGGGAAACTTGACCAATATTTCATCTAACGAGGAATCTGTTCAGGTTTAAAGATCACATTTGTAGGGGCATCACAATCCTGAGGGGGGATAACTTGTTTCATTCCGTATTGTCTCATCACCCTATAAGGAAAGATCAAAGTAGTACTAGATAGGCTTAAAAGCCTAATATAGAGACAATTAAAACTATTCCCAACCATATTACTTATATTCCACCAAGGAATCACAAAGCGTATGTTGGGAAGCCCATGACAGAAAAACGACGTCCATTCTTCTTCATTCTGTGTTTGTAGAGAATTCGACGTCCAGGGAATGTTCTCACTCCATGAGCCTCAAAATTTTGTGGCTGTTCAACAATTCGCAAGCGCTCCATGAGCAAAATCTGAAAAAAAAAAAAACAAAGACGAAGAAAATTAATTTGCGACATTACACGAGCAGGTGGCGCACGCATCAGAATCAGTTGCGCGCGCCATCCGCACGCATTGGAGAAGATTGCGCTGGTCAGACCAGCGCAACTTCCTAACTTGCGCTGCTTTGCGACAAAAAAAAAAAACCGTACGTGAAAAAGGAGTGGACTTCCCGTGAAACCATTCTCGTTAGGGTCTCCTCTAAGGCGATTCAAGCATAGAACGGTTTCCGCTAAAGCTAAAGGAGCGGGTGAATGACATCCCTTTATTTGATCTACTATGGACACCATGGAATAATCTCCATATTCTTTACCTGTCCTAAGTAAACAATTGACAACAAGACAATAACATAAAACACGAATTTTAAAACGTTTGTTTAGTCAAGTTGTCACAAGGGGCGATGAATTGTTCAATAAATTGAATTAAATCCACGCCTTCGATCTTCTTTTCCAATGTTAACCATATCATTGTTACTCAGACCAAAAAATCTTTGAAAAACAGGTTTGGGATCTGACAAGTTAGGGGCATATGTCACAGGGAGAGTATTTGTGGGGAAGCCTTGTAGAGCCTCAAACTCGCCAGGTAATGGGACAATTTCATCCCCTTTGAAAAGAAAGAGATGGTGGTTCGAGTCGCAATGATTGACAGCAGCATGGAGAAAATCAAAGTTTATAACTAGTTGCATATAACTCAATAGAGGGTTAAGGTTGAAGGCTAATTTATCCTCAGTCCATAGGGAAGTGACCCATTATTTCAACCGTTATTCAAAGGTTTTTGCCATTGATCAATGTCTAAAAAAAAGAGAGGAGATAGAATTTAGGGAGTTTAATTCTTTTTAATTCTTTATAGCACTACTAAACAAATGAATGCGAGATGATCAAAATCCTACACAAAACCACGCTTAAATAGACCCAAGAGGGGCAAATTTTCAGCAATTTTCGCTCTCAGGAAAGTTCACCCGCAGGTGGTGCGCACAACTCGAGCGCAACCAATTTACATGCGCGCGACATTAGCGCGCAAGACATCCAGTTGCGCGTGTCTGGTGTGTCGCGACATGTCGTTTTGATTTATATCCGTACTTTGAAATCTATAATAATGAAATTTTGACAAAATCTTATGAATAATCATACTCTTAAATTTGTTAACTCCTGTGTCCTTTTATATAATTTATTTTATTTTATTTTCATTTTCTTTTATTTTTCTTATTTTCTTCTTATTTTCCTTTTCTCTTTTTTCTTTTTTCTTTTCCCCTTCTTTTTCACTTTCCTTTTCATGTCCTCTTTTCTTTGTTCCTTTTTTTTGTTATTTTTTCGAAGGGGGTAAGTCGGGAACCTTTTCCCTCCCTCGGAAAAAATTTTGCTTTACTAAAAATCATGGAAATAAAGAAAAATATAATGACATATATATAAAATGTGTGTTATATGTACAAAAAATATATAATAAAAAAATATGTACATATGTTTCCAAACAAATATATAAAGGAATTCAGGTTGCTCGGCGACTCCCGGACGGCTGCTGTACAATCCTGCAAAATGCAAACAAAGATTAATACACAAACTGTGTAATAACTTTGATAAAAGAAAAATAAATAAACTTACCGCAACCATCCGATGATCACGGCATGATAAAGCCACGAGGGCTCTCCGATAAGCAGCTCAGAAAGCACTTATAGTCCTCACCATGTCGTTCACGGTCTCCCGCGGTACCTATTCCAAATACAAGGACAGTTAACGAACAAATGTATATGAAAAAAATATATGTAAAAAAAAATACATATACATAATAAACATACCGACTCAACCGTCTTAGGAATATACAATATGTCCTCCTCCTCCTCCGCTGCTGGGAGAATCTCACGAATTACCGATCCAAAAGCATCGGTATATGTGACCTTCGCCGTAGGAGGTACCCAACCACCTAGCTTGACTTGCTGAAAACAAAATAAAAGAGTCAAGGTTCCGAAAGTTAAAGAAAAATAATAAAAAAAACACATATGGTAAAATACTAACAAGAACAAAAGTTGGGAAAGGAGTCAACCTCGATGCGATGAAAGCTTGGTAAGATGCATCCGGCAGCACCAGCTGCTCCGATGGATAACCAAGGACCGCCTGACCTCAATCCTCGGTAGACAGCAAGTCCGGACACAACATCCGCATCGGAAGATCTGCAGGAACCGTAGGCTCCTTAGATGAAGACTGCCAGAGAACAAGCTCGCCTAAAAACCAAGCGTCTTTCCTCTGGAGGACTAGAAGTCCCTGATAAAGGGCCTGGAAACGGCAACGAATCATGCCAGACCGGACAGCCTTAGGGACTCCGACGATCAAACTTCAAGGATGGAGATCGATTTACAAACACATCCACATGAAAAATCATCAAAAAAATAAACAAAAATCGAAAAAAAGAGGAGATGCACATGTGGTTGAAATACTCACCGACGCATGAGTCGCCGAAAGGATCCTCTGGCGAAATTTGCCGGCTGAAGTGGCTTGCCTCTTCTTAATCGTGACCAATCGATCGTTGATAGGAAAGCGAGCAACCCCGAGCGTCCTGGGGGCTAATAAAGGCACGTACGAATATCCCTAAGCCTATAAGAAGCGAAAAATAATAGGAAAAAGAAAACAAAAAAAAGCGATTAAAAGAAAAAAGATAAGTACGCACCTCAAGGATACGACCATACCACGTAAGAGAGATCCGAGGAACCTCAATAGCTGTCGTGGAATCCATCACCCGGGTCGCCTTGCCCATAGCTATAAGCATACGGGCATACGACACCTCCGCCCAACTCAGGTTACCTAGCTGCCCCAAATCACTAAGGCAAATAATTAACCCAATGGAGAAATGCTCTCCCCGACCACTCAATATAGTAACGGAAAGAACGTGAGCAATGTATATTCGTGCCAGCTGCTCAGGTGTATACTGCCAATCAACCTCGTCAGCTGACAACTCATCGGCAAGAACCGAGTAAGGACAAGACTACGCATACATGTGAAGGACCGCCGCAAGATAATCCCCCATGAGTTCACGCAGTCTCTCGTTTGACCTCTTGATGATCTCCATAGCTACGGGCTCACCTCCAAAAGGAAAACCCGTAATCATAGAGAAATCATAAGGGGTAACCGTCATCTCTCCCCATTGAAAGTGAAAAGTGTTGGTGGAATCCCACAAATACTCCAGCAATCCACGAAGGGAAGCTGACGACGCAAGTGGACTCGATAAATCCCGAAGAGCCACCAACTGGGAGGTGATCCCCAAAAGCTCCACAATCTCGAGTAAACTCTCAAAACGACTTTGCAGATCACTAGAGTCGTATAGGCGCATGCTAGGCTCACTTTAAAAAAGAAAGGCACAAAAGAGATTAAAAAACGTGTTTTGAAGAAAAAAAGAAAAAACGAAGGCGCAAAAGACTCACAATGCCGCGCCAACCCCTGATCGAGACGTGATGGTTCGGGTCCCATTTAAGGACCCTAGTTTCCCAGTTGGGAGGAGCCTCCCAAACCACATCCTCCTGTCGACGACGATCAGCTCCGATGCATCGCTCCCGAACATCCTCACGAGGACGGGTCACCCTCTTTCGAGGGCGAACCGCCTCGTCAGGCACAGGGTCTCCTAGAACCTCCTCAGCATCGACAAATGGAGGCGAATCTATGCTATGAATGGATAAAATTTCTTTATTAGTTTATTTTTTCTAAACTAAGATAATATACATGTTTAGGACCCGTTTTGGCAGCATAACAGCTACCGAAAGGGCAAAACACAAATATCGAATGCCACCCATGCTAGGGGCTACGATACATGCAATTAAACTCAGTAAATGGGGGCTTCTAACACCCAAAAAAGCCATCTTATACCAGTTTCAACTACGCATTCAAGGGATTATATTCCAAAAATCTCAAATAATCGACTATACCTAGACAAATAATAGTAACAATAGTGCAATTATCGTCTACCAAACAATCTTGAAGTTCGAACATGGCAAAAATAAGCTAAGTATACACTTCGCGCCACTTTTCGGATTCAAAATTTTCAAAACATTATTTAAGAAGATATAACTAGTTCTAATACTATAATTACTTCATAACCAACAAGTATAGAAAAAAATGAGCAACCAAAATAACAAGAAACAAACCAAATTCGAAGAAAAGTGCAAAAAACGTACTCAAAAGAAGGAATGCTCATACAAGGTTCAATACTTAACCATTTTTCATGAAATTTGTCGCAAAACACTCCTTAAACATAGCATAATAACATGAAACAAACAATTTCAAGAATAATGGTCTAAATATAAAAACCCCCAAATTCGAAAATTAGCGTTTAATGGTTCGAAAAACACCCAAATTCCGCCAAGAACAAATGAATTTAAACAAAAAACTTACATTGGATTATGGCAAATGTGAATTAAGGGTGAAATCTACTTTCTTTGGCTTTGAAAATTGCAAAAAATCAAGCTTTTTAGAGAGAGAGAGGAACAAAAATGGCAAAGGAATAAGAAGAAGAGTGCGAAATGAAAATCGCGCTCAGCGATTTCATTTTGCTGACTTAAATGTCGCACGCAACTGAAACAGTTGTGCGTGACATACCAGCGCAACTGAGAACGATGCGCGCGCCTGGCCAGCGCGACCCACTGTGTTGTGCGCGGATAGTGGTCACTAAAATGACCGGTATTTAGATTTTGATTCGTTTGATTATTTTCCAACTGTTTTTGCTCGTTATTAAACGTAATGGCGCGCAATTACCAAAATCTTTTTAAATTGTTTTGCATTTTGTAGTTTGTTTTTCTTCTTTGATAGTTTGTTGCATCATTTTGCATCCACACCGTGCTTTGTGCCTTCCCTAAGCATACGTTTTGAACGTTTTTCGTAAAAGTGTCTTAAGACGTTCCATAGTGGTGCTTTACGTAAAAGCTCCCATAGGCAGGTTTGTAATTTTACTATACTGACGTTATAAATGTCTGGCTTTTCTTCTTTTTTCACATCCACAGCAAAAAGGAAGGCGTAATCATGCAGCGTAAAAATGCAAGGCGTTATCATACATCGTGAAATTGTATGGCGTAGGTGTTTCGTAAAATTTCACTTCTTCCTCAGCTTTACGAGATCTACCTCTCGAAACTAAAAGGTAGAGAATTACTTTACTTTAGTCGTTAGCTCACGAAACGACAGACACGCCGAGCCATTAAGGAACAAACACTTCTTGATTGGAAGCAAATACGGTAGTTAGTGCGCTTACTAGCTTACTGAATAGTTAGGGTGTCGTTTACCCCCTGTATAAAGAGCGATGAGACGATGTCATGCCTATGCAGTCACGTGCCCCCGGTCCTGAGACACGTGTACTCATCTTGTGGACAAATTTGCTGAGAGAGTTACCGATTTTCTTCTTTCTCACTAGATTTGGATATATGCCTTCAGTCCTGAGACATGTATTTCTATCTTGTGGACATCGAATATTGCATTTTCACAAGCGAACTGTCAAGAACTCTATTCCGGCTGCAAAAGCTGAAATGTTTAGGCTACGAAAGTCGAAAGGCTGGAAAAGCCGAAAGGCTTCAAAATCCGGACGGCTGCGAAAGCCAAAACATTTTTTTATCATCTTTTCAAATTGTTCAAATCAGGCTAAAGTTTCAATGACGTATCAAGGGACTTTAGACCAATGATGACATGATTGGGAGGACATCATTCCCTTTTAATCCTTTTTAAACTGATACCTTCTCATGACATGACATCACTTAGAACACCTTTACTTGTAAAAGTGATCTACAAATGCGAAGGATCAATCTAGATTCTTTTGCACGTTAAGACATAGAAAATACTTTTTCTAGCCAAAATAGCTACTTGTTTCAAACACTTAGCGAATCAAGGATCGTTTCGACATCCTTAACATTTTTAAAAGATTCTCTATTCTTTGAAAACTTTGCAGATGAAGTCTCAGATTTATTTCCTTGGCTACTTTGATCATCGTCAATCCTACACTTGATCAAAGTGGGGGCTAACTGTAGACATCTACTTTTGGCCTCCTATCCCGACAGGAAGTGCAATGACGATAAATAAATCCATCTTCGTGTTGGATCGAAGTGAAGAATGCTTATGGATGACTTGCTAAACAAAAAAGACACAAAAGGACTAGCCTAACCCAAAACAAATACAAAACAAGGTCCAATTAACTAAACCCGATCATAATTAGGCTTAAACTCGTGCTTAAAACCCAATAATGATGGATTTAGAGGCGCCTAGGTTAAATTTAAATGTTGCTGCAAAAAAATCCGCGCGCACAACAAATTCATTTGCGCACAACACCCAACAAAACTTCTTGAGATGCGCTCGCAGAAGATTCAGAATTTTGTAAAAATATAGAATCGAATCTTACCATAATACCGCACGCAAGACATTCAGTTGCGCTGCCCACAGCAGCACACCTAAATCACTTGCGCAAGGATGTCGTGCGCAACTTATCCAGATGCTCGCAACACCTGCTACAGCAGAATGCTTAAAACCCTAGTTGCACCCATTCCCTATAAATAGGGGCTTAATACAAGGCTTAAAAACACATAAATTAACCTAAAATCCTGGCAGAAACTCTTGTGAACTTGTGCTACCAAACTCTCTTGTCCTAAACACTCACCCTTCTTAATCTTTGTTACTACGCTGGAGGTTCCCGAACAAGAAGGAGTCCATAATTGTTCTAAACACATATCTAGCAAAGAGAAGTGGTAAATTCCCGAGCACATAGATAAATCACATTTACTTTTCTCGTTTAAAAGAACTTTAATCAATATAATAGTGATGTTTGACCACTTTAAAGAATATTTAATTAATCGATTCCACTTAGTATCTTGGGTAAATAATATTAGAATTGAATAATTAATTGATTGATTGATCACCTAAGCCAAGGCGAATCTTATTTACTTTTGCTCCTTTCACAAATTTGAATTAAATAAAGAATAACTACTTTGCAATGTTATTCCTACGTGATTAATGCTTGTAAATAAAATCAACTAACTTAGTTTTAGGTATCGCGTTGCATATATTGTTTGGTGATGAAATTGTAAAAAAAAAGGGAAGAGCTAGTAGAGGCCACACTAGGGCTAGAATAGCGGTTCTCCTTTAAAGGGAACGTTATTTTAGTAACCTCGCTCCCGAACTCATTCCTGGTTTATGTAGACCAATTTGGACATGGGTAAACTTATAATTTGTGCTAATTATCCCATGAACTCCACATGGGAGAAAGGCATGAACGAGGTTTATGGGGTTTCCCAAAACTCATTGGCGACTCCTACTTATTTCTTAAAAAAAAAAGCGTGATGATATAATCAATTCTAATTCAAGGTCCCCCAAACAGTCAGGAATTCAAATCCTAATACACCCTAACAAGTGTAAAGTCCTTGGCTTTTAAATGGCCATGGAATCTAAGGAAGGATCCCCTACGATGGAAAAACCCTCCTTACACATGGCAGAAGAAGATATGGAGAAAACAACATTTATAATACCTTGGGGCACTTAATGTTAGACGGTGATGTCATTCGGGTTAAAAAATGCGGGTGCTACTTACCAACGAGCAGCAACTTCTTTACTCCATGACATGATTCACAAGGAGGTTGAAGTCTATGTAGATGAAATGGTTGTGAAGTCAAAGATCGCCCAGGGCATTTGGTAGCCCTAAGAAAATTCTTTGAAAGGTGAAGAAAATACAACATGAGGTTGAACCCATCCAAGTGTGCATTTAGAGTCAGCTCAGGAAAACTCTTGGGATATGTCATTATCTCTCAAGGAATAGAGATAGACCCAACCAATATTAAAGCAATCATGTCAATGCCACCGCCTAAAACCGAAAAGCAAATTTGGGGATTCATTGGCCGGTTACAATACATAAGTATGTTCATATCTAAATTGACAACAATATGTGAACCCATATTCAAGAAACTTAAAAAGAATGTGCCAGTAATATGGGACGATGAGTGTCAAAAATCCTTTGAGAAGATCAAAGCCTATCTCGCTAATCCTCCTGTATTAGCACCAACACTCTCAGGGATTCCTCTTGGGTTGTACTTAACAGTCACCAAAGAGACAATGGGGGATATGCTCGCACAAGAAGTAGAAGGAAAGGACAACGTCATCTACTATCTAAGTAAAAAGATGCTCGAGTATGAAATACGATGTACACCACTTGAGAAATTGTGCCTTGCATTAGTGTGGGCCACAACCAAGTTAAGACATTACATGCTCATTCATACAGTCTTTGTAGTATCTCGAATGGATCCACTCAAATATCTTTTCGAGACACTAAATGGCCGAATATCAAGACGGATTGTCAACATAGCCCAATTCGATGTAAGATTCATGCATGAAAAGGCTATTAATGGATCCGTGGTTTCAGATTTTTTATAGCAGATTTCCCAATAGAAGATTCCACGCCTATACACGAGAATGATTTTCCAGACGAAGACTTGATGGTCACAGAAGATGATACTTGGACTCTCTACCTCGACGGAGCCTCAAACCAAAAGGGATGTGGCGTAGTAGTTTATTGGTATCACCTAAAGAAGAACATGTTCCAATCTCCATAAAGCTAGATTTTGACGTTACCAACAATGCGACAGAATATGAAGCATGCGTGGTAGGCCTCAAAACAGCATTGGCGTTGGGAGTAAAGAAACTTTGAATTTTCAGGGATTCTTCATTGATCATCAATCAAATTTCCAAGAGATATAAAGTAAGGAGTGAAAGCTTAGCCCCTTACCAAACCTACCTGGAAACTCTCACAAATCAATTGGAAAAGGTAGAATACACATATCTACGTAGAGAATAAAATCAATTTGCTGATGCCTTGGCAAGACTAGCCTCAATGGTTAGGATTCCTACGGAAATTGAGCAAATGCCTTTAACAATAGAAAAAGGCATAAACCAACATATATCCAAGCAATAGAGGATGATGAAGTAACCTAAGAAGAAGAACAAGGGGAAGAACCTTGGTATACAGACATCCTCAACTATGTCACAAAAGGGGAATATCCACCCCATGCTGACAAAAGAGCAAAACGAGCCTTAAGACTTTTGGCTTCCCAATATGTGCTCATTAATGACAAATTACACAAAAGGGTACCTAAAGGTCGAGCTCTTCTATGCGTAGGAAAAAATAAAGCCCAAAGGGCTATGAGAATAGTCCACGAAGGGGTATGTGGAATACATGTAAATGGCAAAATGCTAGTCCAAAAGATAATGCGCGAAGGGTATTATTGGACTACCATGAATAGGGACTATCATCAATATGTCAAAAGATGCCCTAAATGCCAAATATATACTAACTTGCAACATATTCCTCCGTCTCTCCTCTACACCTATACATCACCATGGCCATTCTCAACATGGGGAATAGATATTATTGGAAGAATTACTCCTCCAGGAACAGGAGGCCATGAATACATATTGGTAGCAATTGATTACTTAACTAAATGGGTTGTAGCAAAATCATATGCCAATCTCACTGCAAAACATGTAGCACTCTTTATCAAAAGAAACATTATTTGTCGATATGGAGTCCCACATGAAATGATAAGTGACAATGGAACTCACTTTCTAGCAGAATGTGAAGAATTGTTACAAAAGTATGGCATTCAACACCATCACTCTTCTCCATACAGACCTCAAGAAAATGGTGCAGTTGAGGCAGCTAATAAAAATTTAAATACTATCATCGAGAAGATGACAGAAAATTACAAAGATTAGCCTGACAAACTCCATTTTGCTCTGTCGGGTTGTCGCACGTCAATTCGCTCATCAACAGGAATACACCATTTTCCTTAGTCTATGGGATGGATGTCGTACATCATGTAGAGCTAGAAATACCTTCCCTACGCATCCCATTGGAAAGTAAACTCGATGAAGTAGAATGGACTAGAGCGAGATATGAAGAGTTAATTCTACTTGATGAAAAACGAATAGAGGCTCTACATCATACTCAATGTTATTAAACTCGTATGGCTAGACACTTCAATAAGAAAGTCAAGACAAGGAATATTAAAGTAGGAGACTTAATGTTAAAAGCATTAAGGAAAAATGTTTTAGACCCAAGAGGCAAGTTTAGACCCATTTGGTCTGGGCCATATATTGTTAAAACTATTCTATCAGAGAGTGCTGCAAAATGAGTTCTCAAACATGACAAATCTTGACCAACTTAAGAATTACTACCCATAATTACTTGAGTAAGATACTCAAGAGAGCTACGTTTAGCCTAATTCCTTAGGAAAGGATACGTAAGCAACCCTTATAGGGTGAGGACACTTTAATTTTTACAAATCTCGCATCCTAGCATGGACAAGTCCACTCGGAGCAATTAGCACGAAAATTTTCAAACGCATCAAAGTTGTTGCTTAACGACAAATGTCAGTGTCGGCCGACAGCAGCAGTGTCTGGCGACGAGGACAGTGCCAGGCGACAAACATTAGCGTCTGGCGACAGCCCTAAATTGCGATGCCAATTTTTCCGCATTAAACTGGGCAAATTTTGGTGTATCTCGGAAATTTTCGACTTTCGTACTCGAATAATTTTCAGAAATATATTTTAGTGTTTTCATTGCTATAATGGAAATTATAATGTAAATGTTGATTTAATTTAAAAAGGTGAAAATTGCATTAATAAAATAAAGTGAAATTACATTATTGGAATTTAATTGAAAAAAAATTAACTTAAAAATTAAAATTGTATAATAAGTTGAAAGTAAAGCAATGCTCTAATCTTTCTTCTCTTTCTTTGCTCTCTTCCAATTCTTGTCATCTTCTTCATCCTCATCCATTACTTTGTGCTACCAAGCATCCTTTATAGGATCTGCATTCAATTTTGGTGTCAATAATTTCTCCTTTAGCCATCACACCATGTTTCTTCTCTACCCATATTTTCTTTTCTGTAGAGTTTCTCTTTGCCTTTAGTAGTGCTCTTCTTCTTAGGCATCATAGGAGTTTTAAATTCAACTTTTTCACCTAAGGGGCCCAGGATCGCCGACAGTCGGGATCGACATAGTAGGGCCAGCCCATCCAAGCTCACCCTGATGCTGAATAGCCAACGGCTAAGGCGGCTGCTGCGACGACGAGCTAACCTCTTACGTCCCACCACCCCCTAAAGGAGTCGATGTCACGCCTCCTTAGCCTGCCGGCCTAGCGTATGCACCCTTAGACAAAGAGCCCGAACCCTCCGGTCTCTCAGCTGGAGTCATTTCTAACCGGCCACCCTCACCCTTGGAAGAGGTACGACGACGCCTCGAGTCGGACCCAGACCTCTCTCTCCTAGCCTCAGGTCTTGTCCGAGTGTGCGGAGGAGGAATAGGTTGTCCCTGAAAAAGTAAGTCATGTCAAATGCTAAATGAGTAAATAAAAACATGAGATAAGGATAAGAGAAATACCTTTGCAGTGTCGTCACGGCGGCAAGAAGCTCGATCCCTCGATCTCACCAGCCGGTAACGAAAGGCATCCAAACCCCTTGCCATCCTCGTAACCACCTAGCGAGAGAACTGTCAAGAGACAAGTCAGTAACAATCGAAGATATATGTAAAAGTAAAACGGTAAATAAATCGGCGGAGTTTTAAACACTACAGTCGGCTCTTACAAAATGCATACTCATCAAATAAAATCCTACTAAAGGTATAAAAAGACAAGTATTTGAGGAGCATACTGAGAGGATCAACTCTCGAACGCGCCTAGTAGTAGCATCCTCACTGTGACGGCCTCCCTAACCGGTAGCAACAGGGAGCTCGCGAGGTGAAGGTCTCGCCGGCGTAAGAGACGAAAAGTACTCGTAGAACCAAATATATGAAGATAAATGATCTAAGGTGAGACTAGGTCATTGAAAACTCTCTACCCTTGGTCAAAACACAATTTAGAATCTCTCAACACACCCCTATACCAAGCATAGAGTAGGTCGAGGGTCGAACCACTAGGAATGGGGGGTGAATGCTAAAGTCAAAGCTAATCTATTTCAAAGAAAATGAGGTGAGGTGTGTCTAATCTACCAATCAAACAATCGAAACGAAAATCAAATTTATCAAGCACTAGGGTATGGATCCACATAAACTCGAAATTAATTCAACTAATTGGGATCGGAGATGACTAAGTCAAGTGTTGCGAGGAAAAATCAATTAAGCAATCAAGAGAATATGGTAGACTAATCTCTTAGAGGTCAAACTAGCGTCAACTACGAGAGACTCTAACTAGGAACCTTGCAAACCTACTCAGTCGAAAAATGTAAGCCACAAATCAATTTTCCGTATCATTATGAACCTACAATGCAGTCTAGTATGAGAAACTTAGATTGATCACTCCTAAATCAAACACACACATGCACATAATCAATCAACCAATTTAATCACAACATCAACTCCATCAATTTCCCCCAATTAGCATAAATCAATTACTCATATATGCTTCACCATTTCCCTAGCAAGAAAACTACTCACTATTCATGGAAATCATTATTAAAACTAAACTAAGCAACAAATTCACCATCATCATATTAATAAAAAATATACCAATTCAAAAATCAATCAACTTGAACAATTAACAAAGAAATCGAGATCAAAACTAAGATTGCATTAAAGTAAAGAAATCCTTACAAACTTTCTTTAATTCAATGGAGAAAATCACTTGGAATCATCAATCTTCAATCATCAATCAAGAACTTCTCTCTCTACAAACTAGAGTTTCTCTCTCTAAAAAATAAACCTAATTCTATTCTAATTTCTGAAAAATTGAACTCTAAAAACTTCTCTGTAAAAATAGAAAGAAAATCTATATATAGTAAAACTAACTAAGAGAAGTTAGTTAGATCGTCCCCAAATAAACCCATACAGGCGCGGCCAACCATAAGGGGGAGCGCGCCCGCGCAAAACTGGGTACGAAACAAGGACCCAGACAGGCCACCCGTTCCAGAGAGAGGCGCGTCCGCGCCACCAAGCCGCGCGGCCGCGCCATGGTCGCGCACGCCCGCGCCTGGGAGCAGGGGAACCCTCTTCCCTATCATTCCGATGCTCCTCGCGCGCTCCACTTAATGCTCTTGATAAACACGGGACCTTGCAGTTTCTAAACTTCATGTTTGCGGGTTCAAGATTAGAAATCATGCCCCTACGGCTTGAATGCACAGCTCAAGGACTTTAGTAACTTGCACTTCTCCATGCTTGAGCTTCAAATGGAGAACATTAGACATCCTAATCAATGTCGAACTTGGGAAGAGGCCTTGGGAAACTTAGAAAACGACCTTAACCTGAAAAATAAAGGAAAACAAGCAAATAAAAGAGAAAATAACAAAATAAACCAAAAAATGCATAAAGAAAGGAATCTAACTAAGAAAATGCAAACTAAAAGAAATAAAGAGTAAAATTAAGGAAAAGCTAAGTAAAAGAGCTATAGAATAGCATGAAATTCATCCTAAAAAGAACCAAATGAGTGCCATAAATGACACTCATCAATAAAGAAGTGTCAATAAATGCCAATACAAATCTAGAGCTAACTTTAATAAAGGAGATAAAGTGTACCTCTACGACTCTCCAAAAGCTGGAAAGCGCGATATCTCGCTTGAAGGAGCTTTGACGACTAATGAGTCGCAGTCCGACTAGGAAGTCCATGTAAGCCAAGCTGGCCCAATCATACGACCCGACCATAGGAAGTTCGCGAAGAGCAGGCAAGTAGTAGAGTAGCACTAGACTACCTCTGTCAGGCAAAAAGGTCCCTGACAACAAGGTGAGAGAAAAATTGCCTCAAAGGCCATTGTGATGAGGTTAAAATCGGTTCTCCTTAGCACTGTTTCAAAAAATCAAAGTGCCTTTGTTCTTGGTCGACTTATTACTGACAATGCTCTTATTGCGCTTGAATTATTCCACACGATGAAAAAGAGATGTTCTAGCAGGAAAAGCATGGTTTCTATGAAGCTTGATATGAGTAAAGCATACGATAGAGAAGAATGGAATTTTCTGTGAAAATTACTCTTGAAAATGGGGTTTATTGACAGATAGGTGAAGATCATAATGGATTGTGTGACTATGGTCAGTTACTCTTTAATTGTCAATGGAAATACGTGTGGTTCTGTGACTCCAACTAGAGGCCTCTATCAAAGGGATCCCCTTTCCCCGAATCTTTTCATTCTTGTTGTAGATGCTTTGTCAGGCTTAATGCGCAAAGCTTTGGTTGATGGTTCTATTCATGGAGCCAGAGCTAGTCGTAAGTCGTAGATCTCTCATCTTCTTTTCGCGAACGATATTCTTCTCTTTGCAAGAGCCAATCCAAGGGAGTGTTTGAAGATTTTTTAAATTCGCAACATATACAAGCAGGCTTCCGGACAGAAAATTAACTACGACAAATCGGAGGTTTCTTTTAGCAAAGGTGTTAGCGTCAAAAGGCAAGAGGAGTTGTTGAGTGTTCTATCAATGAAGTGTGTTAACAAGCATGAGAAGTACCTCGGAGTCCCAACCGTCATAGGGAAATAAAAAAAGATGGTCTTTTCGACGCTCAAGGATAGGATATGGAAAAAGTTGTCGGGGTGGAAAGAATTTTTTTTTTATCAAGAGCAGGAAAGGAGATACTCCTTAAATCAGTGATTCAGGCCATCCCCACATATATTATGGGGGTATATAAATTCCGGCAAGGGTGATTGATGATATTCACGCTATGATGGCTCGTTTTTGATGGGGCCAAGAGGATGACAAAAAGAGAGTACATTGGAAGTGTTTAGGGAAAAAATTACCCTAGACAGGTGTCCCAATAAGAGAAGGCCACATGTCAAGATCAGACTAACCCAAGTGGCCCCCTAGCCATTTGACACGTGGCTTCTTCAGATAGATTCTGAAATGGCGGCCCTAAAGGGCCCAAATCCCAAGAGAACGTCGTACTTCGGCACAGCCCACCACAATCTAGGTCAAGTGACCTAGATAAGGGCATAATTTCCAATGACCCTATAAATAGGGAGATATTTCCCCATTTTGGGGACACATTCAATCATTTATTACACCTGCATTCTCTCACATCAGAGAAGAACCTGAGTTTGGAATCCGAGTAGATACCTACCTAAATTTCCGCACTTTATACTCTCCTTTCAAGTTTTTAACTTGTGCGTCGGAGGCGGAGCACCACCCAACCGGTGTCTCCGTTTGTTTTGCAGGTGCAGCTCACACCGGATCAGTCTTCGTGTTGTAACTCTCCCAAGGGACAAAAACACCCAAAACATTTGGCGTCGTCTGTGGGGAGAGTACCTCGAAGATGGTTCAAGAGTCTGTACCACCCCCTAACCGTCTGGGTGATGACCCAGAAGTCTTTACAGACTAGGAGGATGAAGATCCCCAGGTCGAGACCTTTACAGCCGATGACGGCTCTCTCAGAATCAAGCGCATCCGGCCCAGAGAGACTCCGGAGTGGGGTGCCTCCCAGGCGGGTGCAAGTCGACCCCCTGGGCAGCCGGAAGGGGAAACCCATATGGCGACAGGATCAGCACCTGTCACCCAAGACGAACTCATGAGATTCATGACAAGTTTCAAGGGTGAAATTAAAGAGCTGATCACCCAGAGCCGGGCTGGCCCGAGTAGAGGTCAGTCGGCCAAGAAGGTTCCTCTAGACAAGGGGAAGTCAGTCAAAGATCGGCAGCAACCTCCTCATCCAAAGGAGAAGGCAGCTGGGACCATTGATTGGTCCAAGATTCTTCTTCCTAAGAGGAATACGAATAACACCCGCCGGACTCAACAGCCGGTGGGATGTAAAAAATCATCTCTTGATGCCCGGGAGATCATCAACCGGAAGAGAAACCAATCGCTGTCTGAGTCGGCTTCAACGTTGAACTTTCCAGACAGCTTCAAAAACATTTCTGCAGGGAATGCATCCTCCCTGCATGAGAGCCAGATAGGCGGTAATACCGTCCATTCTGGCCCTCATATGATTGGAGTTGTACCGTACGTGCCTACTTAGGTTTACGGACAGTATTCCCCTCACTTCATGCAGCCGGCTCTCTTTGGAGGTCATGCGACATATCCAAATGTCCAGCCACAGGACTGGCAGCTCCGTCTGCTCCGCCTGGGTGAACAACCTTCTGCATTCACCCGGGAGATAACCGAGGCGGCCTAGCCGGCCAAGGTTAAGAATGTGTTGGTTGGTACCTATGATGGTACCACCAATCCGGAAGACCATCTCATGGCTTATACCAACCTCATGTATCTGCAGGGGTTGGATGATGCCACTTGATGTCGTTGCTTCCCGGCTACATTGAAGGGCATCGCCCAACAATGATTTGGTAATCTGCCAGCCGGGTAAATCGATAGTTTTAGGAAGCTTGCGTTCCTATTTACTTCCAACTTCTCGATGAACATCCCTGCCAAGAAAACAAGCTTGGACTTGAGCACCATTAAGTAGGGGGAGAGAGAAGGGCTGCGCTCCTATGTCAGGCGGTTCAATCTGATTAGAATTCAGATTCAAGGACTGTCTGATGAGATAGATTTTACAGACTTTTTTAAAGGTTTGAGAGACGGGTCGACTTTCAAGTTCGACCTAGTCAGAAAAGGGGCTTTCACCTTACCGGCGGCTCTAAGGGAGGCGGAAAGCTACATTCAAGCTACTGACCTCTGCTCGCCTGGTAACTAGTCGGACTCCAAGAAGTCTGACAAGCAGAAAGACAGCCAGCCTGCCCAGTCGGCCAAAAAGAAAGAAGAAAGCAAGAAGAGAAAAGAAATCTGGGTGGTTAGTGATTCTGACCAGCCGTCCCAGAAGAAGAAGAAAGAGTTTAAACCGTACGTCCCCAAGTACGAGTTTAACAAGGACTGCAATTCCATCCTCATGGAAATTAAGGACCGGTTGTCCCTAGAGAAGCCGAATCCAATGAAAAGTTCCATTCAATCAAGGAACAAAAATAAATTTTGCCAATACCATGAGGAAGTTGGCCATGACACCAACGACTGCTTCAGCCTTCAACGGGCGTTGGACCATCTTCCTGACAAGGGAATGCTGAAGTCCTACATTTCCAAGTCCCCAGTCGGGGCAAAGAAGAAGAATAAGGGTCAGTCCTCCAAGACTACCCCCTAGCCTGCTAGTAGCTCGGATACCGACAAGGAGCCGGTCTACACAATAGCAGGCGGGTTCTCCTGTGGTGGCCCTACCATCCGGGGCACCAAGAGCCATCTTCGAAAGATGGATAAGGATGATGATGAGCAGGCGTCTGCAAGCACCTCCTTCCCCGACGTCTTGATCACTGAGAAGGACAGGGGCAGTGTCCGCTGCCCGCATGATGACCCGGTCGTCATTGAATGTAAGGTTGCCAACCAGCTGGTTGGAAGAATCCTTATTGACACCGGCAGCACATCAGACATTATCAGTCTCCGGTGCTTACAGAAGCTGAAATACAATACCAACAGCTTGCATCCAGTTACCCACCCCTTAGTTAGCTTTGGTGGCGGAGTGGTTTACCCAGTCGGAAGGGTTGATCTACCCATCCGGCTGGGTGAGAAAGGAAAAGGGTGACACCTGGTCGTCAAGTTTTTGGTCGTTGAGGAGTTGACCGCCTACAACATTATCTTGGGCCGGCCAACCCTCAACGAATCCAAGGCTGTAATCATCCCTTCCCTCATGCTCATTAAGTATGAGAGGGATGACGGCTTTGTTGGTTCCTGGAATGGGGATCAGAAGACGGCCCGGGAGTGCTATCTCTCAGCCGTCAAAGATACCGTGGCCTAAGACGGTCAGGAACCAATAGACCTTGACAATGTCAAGGATGCTGATCTAGTACCAGCCTCACCAGCGGCCGGGAAGAAAAGAAAGGCACCTATGCTGGTGGAGGTAAAGAAAGAGAAAAAATAGCAATCACTGACCGGTGAACGGTCAGATGAGCTCCGTCCCCAACCGGCTGGTGAACATATTGATATACCTCTGGACGACAGCCGTCCGGAGCGTACTATGAAGGTTAGGACGGTTGCTTTTGCAAAGTTGGGTGCAAACTTGCACCTTCTGCTGAAAGAATTCAAAGACATTTTTGCCTTTGAAGTGGAAGAGATGCCAGGCGTCAGCCCGGATCTTGCTGTCCACAAACTCGCCGTGGATCCTAAAAAGAAGCCCATCCGACAAAAGAAAAGAAATCACGACGAGGAAAGAAGTCAGGCGGCAGCTGCCGAAGTAAAAAAGTTGTTGGATGCTGGGTTCATTCGGCCATGTAATTTCCCTGACTGGGTGGCGAATGTTATGCTTGTAAAGAAGCCGAATGGAACCTGGCGAATGTGTGTTGATTACACAGATCTTAACAAGGCATGTCCCAAGAACAGTTATCCGCTTCCTAAGATCGACAGTTTGGTCGATTCAACATCCGGGCATGCCTTGATGAGTTTTATGGATGCCTACTCCGGCTTACATCATATACCCTTGTGGAAGAAAGATCAAGAAAAGACGGCCTTCGTCACGGATCAGGGGCTATTCTGTTACACGGTGATGCCGTTTGGTTTGAAAAATGCGTCGGCTACGTTCCAACGGATGATTAATACGGTCTTTATTAATCAAATTGGGAGGAATGTAGAGGCATACATTGATGACATGATAGTCAAATCCAAACAGCAGGCGGATCACCTTGCTGATCTCCGAGAAACCTTCACCACACTCAGGCGGCATAAGGTTATGTTGAATCCTAAGAAATGCGTCTTTGGTGTTGAGTCTAGGAAGTTTCTCGGATTCCTGATTGATCAAAGGGGGATAGAGGCTAACCCTGAAAAGATACAGGCGGTGATTGACATGAAGTCACCCCGCACTGTTAAGGAAGCGCATAGACTAACCGGTTGCCAGGCCGCCCTGGGGAGATTCCTCAGCCGGTCAGGTGACAAATGCCTTTACTTCTTCCAAGCAATCAGGAAGAAGGCCAGATTTGAGTGGGGGGATGATGCTGAGGCGGCTTTTCAACGGCAGAAAGAACACTTGCACTCTTTTCCAAGGCTTGTTAGCCCACTGCCTAGAGAGGAATTATACATGTACCTAGCCGTCTCGGATCATGCCCTCAGCGTCATTCTCCTTGCTGAGAGAGACGGTGTTCAGCGTCCGGTCTATTTCATTAGCCATGTTCTAAAAAATGCTGAGCTCCGGTACCCCATGGCAAAAAAATTTGGCCTTGCCCTGTATATGGCTTTCAAGAAATTGAAACCTTATTTCCTGGCTCATCCGGTGGTAATCTACACCGACTAGCCCCTCAAACGGCCCATGTCTACTTTGGAGTCATCCGGCAGAATGTTGAAATGGGCTATTGAAATGCAAAGTCTTGAAATCAATTTTGAACCTAGAAAGGCAGTGAAAGGTCAGGATTTTGCCGACTTCATTGTTGAAATGACACGACCGGTGCAACCGGATAATATTGACCAGGTTTGGAAAGTGTATGTAGACGGAAGCTCGACGAAGAACGACTGCGGTGAAGGAATTTTTTATGAGTCCCCTGAGGGGGAGAAATTTGAATATGCACTGCGGTTTAAGTTTCAGACCTCAAACAATGAGGCGGAGTATGAAGCCCTGCTAGCCGGAATCCGCATGTGTAGGGCAGCAGGGGCAACTAAAATTGACGCCTATTTTGACTCTCAATTGGTCGTCAGCCAGTATGAGGGAACCTATGAGGCAACTCATCCGGCTATGATCAAATATCTTCAGGTAGTCAAAGAAGAGGCTGGGGCACTTGAGGAATTCCGTCTGAATCAAGTGCCGTGGTCAGATAACAACCAGGCGGATGCGTTTTCCAAATTGGCTTCATCCGCCTGCTGTGATACTCCTCGATCGGTCTTTTGGGAAGTTCTTGAAAAGAGAAGCATACATGAAGAGCCCATTAGAATCTTAGACAGAAGCTCTACCTGGATGGATGGCATCCGGGAATATTTAGCAGACGGCAAGCTTCCTAATTCACCACAGGAGGCAGCCGTCATGAAAAAGCGAGCGGCAAACTTCGAGTTGAGAAACGGAGAACTCTTCAAGGCGGGTTTCCTCAAACCTCTATTGAAGTGTATTACCCCAGAGAAGGGGAAAGAAGTTCTCGAAGAATTGCATGCTGGATACTGCACCTCTCATATAGGCGGCAGGTCCCTAGCCGTCAGAGCCAGGCGGCATTACTTCTGGCCTACTCTTGAAGCAGACGCTAAATAGTTGGTCAAAAGATGTGATAAATGCCAAAGGTTTGGCCCTCTTATTCGCCGCCCGGCTACTGATTTGACGGCAATTCACAGCCCAGTCCCATTCGCCAAATGGGGCATGGATATCTTAGCCCCTTATACGCCTGCTCCAGGCGAAAAGCGCTACATTTTGGTGCCTGTGGATTATTTCACCAAATGGGTAGAAGCTGAGCCGATTAAGAACATCAAGACAAAGGATGTCATCTCTTTCATCTGGAAGAACATCATCACCCGGTTTGGCGTACCTATGTCTATGGTGTTTGATAATGGTCCTCAGTTTGAGACCCCCCAGCTCAAGACTTGGTTGGGAGATCAGGGTATCTCACACTGTTTTGCATCAGTCGGCCGACCCCAAGCAAACGGCCAGGTTGAAACCTTCAACAAACTCATCTCAGACGGCATAAAAAAGAAAATTGAAAGAGCCGGTGGTTTATGGGCAGAAGAGTTAATTCATGTCCTATGGGCTATCCAGACTACTGCTAAAGGGGCAACCGGTGAAACCCCATTTCTCATGGTTTACGATGCTGAAGCCGTCTTGCCTATCGAACATTACGAGCCAACTCTCAGAGTCATGCTATATTATGAAGAGGCAAACTGGGAGGCTATGCGGCTGGCATTGGACTCCCTCCCAGAACGCAGGGGCAACGCTGCCCTGCGCCATGAGATATACCGCCTGAGAATGACTAGAGCTTATAACAAGAAAGTGCACAAGCGTCCTCTAAAAGTGGATGACTTTGTGTTACGAAAAATGGAGGCAACCGGTAGGTCCAATGAGGCTGGGAAGCTAACCCCTAACTGGGAAGGCCCCTATCGGATTTATGAAGCAGTCAGGAACGGCACCTACCGTCTGGAAACCCCAGATGGTCGCCGCCTGCCTAGAACTTGGAATGTAGATAATCTGAAAAAGTACTACTTCTGAGAATGTATATTTTTTGTAAACAGTAAGTCAATTAATGGAAATTAAGGCTTTGTTTGCAGATTTATTTTGCCATTATTATTGTTCGTCCGCCTGGGTAATGCTCAGACGGACCCTGAGTTTAACTAACTAAGTTTGATACTTAGTTTAGTTGAACATTATAATTGCTAGTCCGCCTGGGTAAACCTCAGACGGACTCTCTGTTGGAATCACTAAGTTTGATACTTGGTGTGAATTATCAATCGCTTATCCGTCTGGGTAATACTCAGACGAATTAATTCGTTCAACCAACTAAGCTCACGTAACAAACTTGGCACAAAAACGCCTAGTGGTTATACAACCGATCTCAAACAAGACCAAAGGCCAATATGGCCGGATGGTTGCTTATTTTACAAAACCGCCTGTCCCAACATGGACAAAGGCGTCCGGCGACACCCCTCCGGGTGCAATCGTCGCAGAGAACAGACTATTTGTCGGTTCTACATACCTATGTAGACGGCAAAAATTGAACGACCGGATTGGTCAACTCATAGCCGTCTGACCAGGATAATCTATGAAAAACGATTAAGTTACCGAATACCAGATGCTCTAGGGCATCAGTCGGTCACCGGCTGAAGTTCTCACTTAGGTTATTTTTTCCAAAGTTGCACTCACTCTCCCTATTGGGGCAAAAGATTGTGTAATGGCTATGTGTTAACCCCAGACGGAATATAACCGCCTGGGTAAGAAGCTCAAAGCACCCGTTTTAATGGCCGGCTATGCACTTGGTTTGGGGCAATCACCATTGTGATTGATTGGCCTACAAACACCCCATACTTCTCCTAGTATCAAGTGTTTTCAAGCCAATCAATCAATTTGAAATAAAACCAACCACACAGCCGTCCAGGGGCAAGAGCACCCGGATTACAAACAGCCGCATGCTTTTTTAAGTTAGGCAAAATATTAATGAATTGCCAACATAACGCAAAATTCAAATTAAAAAACTCAAACACAAACAGGTATAAAAGAACTGACTGGGTCAGAATACTTCATTAATATGGCTCAAAGGCCAGAAGTTGTGTTAACCGGAGTTACATCCGGTGAGGAAACAAAAAATAAATTGTTAATCCAACCCCATGGTTGGTAAAAATACAACAAAAAACGGCATACAAGCCGGTAGAGAAACAACAACGGCATACTGCCGCAGAAAGTAGGGAGGCCCGCCTAAGGCTGAGGTGGCTGATGCTGTCCCGGCTGAGTTTGGCCGGTTTGACCCTCGTTATGCTCATCCTCCGGCTCCTCAGTATCAGAGACATCATATCCCTGCTCAGCAGCCCAATCCTTGAAGCGAGGCGGAGGAGCATCACCTAGTAGCTGGGCATCATACACCTCAGTGGCGTAATCATACCTCAGCTTATAGACCTCAAAGTCTATTTCTGGGTAAAGGAGGCTCCAGGTGACCTTCACCCGGGCCAAGTTGTCCCGCTCATTCTCCTCTGTCATCCGTTTCTGCTCTTGGGCCAGCTCGTCCGACTGCTTGTTGCGTAGATTGATAAGCTCAACCCTCAGGCGGTTAACGTCTGTTCGGAGTTGGGCATTCTCCTTGTCAGCATCTTCTAATGCCTTGAGATCTGATTTGGCATATTTCAGCTGCTTATCAAGGTCATCAGCCCGGCTGTTAGCTTCGTCGTTTGCAGCCGTCAAACTCCGGATCAGCTCCTCCTGTTTCAACTCTACTGCTTTAACCTTTAAATTACACATATAATCAGAATATTCAGCAGAGTTGAGGTTTTCAAGGGCCCTCCGTTTGGCGTCATTTACCTCTTCCTGCTTCCGCCTGAAGGTGCCCCGGAGGCTGTCCACTCTCAGCATTGTCTGTGACAAGAACAGCCGGCTTATGAGTTACTTAGCAAAATTAAAGATAAAAGATGTCAAGGTTGTGGGATTCACTACCTCAGCCAGTTGGGCCATTATCTGGTCGAAGTCAACGACCTGCAGATCAGGTATGGAGTTTTTCTCAGACCGGGTGAGGGTCCTCACCATCCGTTTTGCGAAACCCGCAAGATCCAGCTGGTCAGAAGTCATATCTGCATCAAAAGTAATACTCTGTGATTTAGAGGCAACATAGTCGGCATTCATCCGTTGCCGGCTACAGACTGACCCTTTAGAAGGATCAACCTTGGTCTTGACTCTCATAAAATCAAGTGGCCAAGGTATTTCAATCCGTCCCTTACCTTGGGCTTCCGGATGGTTCTGCGGATTCTACTCCTCCCCAGGCGTTACCGCACCGCCTGCAACATTAGGTGGCTCGCCACACTTCGATGCCGTAGAGACATCCGGCGCTTTCTGCTGTGAGCGTTCTGAGCTTTCGCTCAGTTTTTTCAGTACAACAGGGGATTTGCCCCCGGTCGTAGGAGGGCCTTTCCTGGCGGATTTAGCAGCCGGAGTCTTCTCCAGATCGTCTCCTTGCCTTTTGAGCAGCTTGGAGAAAGATCGTGGGATCTTCTTGACGGACTCCTGAGAAATAAACAAAGGGTAAGTATACCGAACCGGTTTTAAAAAAAAATGCAAACACATCAAGTCAGGCGGTCTTACCCCGCCTTTTTTGGAATCCTTAGCCTCGACGGCTGCTTTCTTGGCCAACACAGCCTCTTTGCGCAGTAGCGCCGCAGACTTGGCCGGAGTCTTTGCCTGATCAACCATCCTCAAGGCCTCGTCTGCAAGAACAAGAATTTATAGTTAGAGAAAATTATGGCAAGTTTGCAATTAAAGTAAAATAACAATCATTCCGGATGAGAAGTATTTTACCCCTGGGAAACGTGGTACTTAGCCCGCAGGCGGACAAGAAGCACTCGTCCTTGAAGAAGTCCGGATGGGGAATCTAGTTTTTGGGTACAATAATATGAGTCCCATCCCCCATGGGCTCAGTTGTTGTTTCAAAGAATCCCGGCTCCATTATTTGCTCCCGGGCCTTAGTAGATAGTGCCGGGAGAGGGCATTTGCGTCCAAGAAGAGCCGGCTCAGTATTGTACCGGCGCAGTGTCCGGTTGTGTCTAAGGGTGGGGGAGGAAACCAAATAAAACTTGTCCTTCCACCCGGACCATTTGGACACTTTGTCCACAGTCATCAAGTATTGGGGCAAGGTAGTCAGAGTATACCATGTGATTAGGGGATTTTGCTCCTACCAATCGGAATGCGCCACGTGGACCAATCAGGTCCTGCCAAGTGTCCCCCAGTTGGAACAGTCAGGGCTTCCCACGTGGCACGCGCTTATTCGTCCACCTTGGACCTGTTATGTCAAGACATGTGGCATACTCCATGCCTAATGGAGAAACCGGCCACCCAGGCCCAACTTCCGAGGGAAGCCCAATCGGCCCTAGGTTTACCTAAACCTAGGATGGGCACGTTTCCCAAGGTTATAAATACCTCCCTTAATCCTCATTAAGGGGAATTACAAAAAGAGAACAGAAACATTACGGAAAAAACACCTTAATTACACACAGTAATAACCGGCTGATCTCGCTAACAAAGCAGATTACCTACATTAAACACTCTCACCTAGAGAGACCAAATCACTTTAATTTCCGCATTAATTACTCCTTAATCAGGTACTAACTTGACCGTTGGAGGCGGAGCTCACAGGAGTCTCCGTTATTTTGCAGGTACAGGCGTCCGGTTCCAGTCTCGGAATTGTAACTCTCCCGCAGGACATCAGAAAACCCCGAAACATTTGGCGCCGTCTGTGGGGAGAGTACTTCTGAGATGACATCCAAGTCTGTACCGACTCCTGAAGAGAGGCGTCCCCTAGACGACCCTCAAGTTCAGTCGGACCATGATACCGAAAGTAAATTTGAAGTTGAAGCTCATACAGCTTCAGACGGGACCCTAAGGGCCCAGCGTACCCGTCATACCGAAAGGAGGGAACGGGAGCATCTTCAAACAGGAAGCGAGCCAGCAGGCGCACCGCCTGTTCGGCAACAGCCGACTGATGGGTCTGCTCCCATCACAAGGAACGAACTCATGACCTTCATGAGGGACTTCAAGGGAGAGATTCAAGAGTTCATTAACAAGAAGCCTCCTGCTCCAGTCAAGGAGCAGTCGGCCAAGAAACCCTCCACTTCACTGAAGAGGAAGCCAGTTCAAGGGCGAGAGGCGACTCCTCATCCTAAATCTAGGAAGCGGGAGCCACCTGCCCTTGATTTCACAAAATTCCGTTATCCTACAGGAAATAGGAAACCTGTTCGTCATATTCAGGCGGACGGGTCGAAGAAAACATTCACAGATGCTCGGCTACTGCTAGAGCAGAAGAAGAGTGACCGATTGTCAGAGTCGACCTCTACTTCAAACTTTCAAGACAGTTTGTGAAATGCCCCAATGAGGCATACTCAGTCGTACCATGAGAGTCAGTCCGGCTTTCATAGTGACCAGGCGGTACCAAACTTACCATTTGTGCCGCAACAACAGTATTTTTTGCAGCCACCTCCGTTTGGTGGACCTGCAGCAAAAAACGTCCAACCTTTGGACTGGCAGCTACGGTTGCTTAGACTTGGTGAACAGCCTTCGGCCTTCTCCAAGGAAATTACTGAAGCCGCTCAGCCGGCCAAAGTAAAAAATATACTAGTAGGCGCCTATGACGGCACTACTAACCCAGAAGACCATCTGATGGCATTCACCAACCTGATGTACCTTCAAGGGTTGGATGATCCCACTTGGTGCAAGTGTTTCCCAGCGACTCTCAAAGGAATCGCACAGCAATGGTTCGGCAACCTGCCGACTGGTTGTGTAAATAGCTTCAGGACGCTTGCTTACTTATTTGCTTCCAACTTCGCCATGAACATCCCTGCGAAGAAAACGACCCTTGATTTGGGAACAATTCAGCAGGGCGAGAAGGAGGGGCTTCGTTCTTACATCAGGCGATTTAACCTGATGAGAATACAAATTCAAGGGTTACCGGATGAGGTAGCTTATACTGACTTTTTCAGAGGTCTCAAGGACGGGTCGACCTTCAAATTTGACTTGGTCCGAAAGAGGGTGGCGACTCTTCAAGAGGCCTTGATTGAAGCAGAAGCCTATATACAGGCGACTGATCTTTGTACGATAAAACAGTCGGACGGGAAAAGGTTCGACAAAAGAGAAGGACGACAGAAACAGTCGTCTAACAAAGATGAGAAAAGAAAAGAGGTCTGGGCGGCTGATTCCTCTAAATAGCCGGCCCAGAAAAAGAAAAAAGAATTCAAACCATACTCCCCAAAGTATGCGTTTAACAAGGATAACCAGTTTATCCTAAAAGAAATCAAGGGACGGATCTCAATTGAGAAGCCGGTCCCCATGAAGGGTTCTGCAAACAACCGGAACCAAGATAAATTATGTGCTTATCATGATGATGTTGGTCATCACACCAATGACTGCATCAGTCTCATGCGGTACCTAGACCGCCTGGCTGAGCAAGGTGATCTTGACACTTATGTCAAGAAATCTACGGGGAACACTTCCTCAAAAAAGCAGTCGACCAAAAAGAATCAGCAGGCCGACAGCTCTGATACAGATGATGCAGTCGTCTACACCATTGCAGGCGGCTTCTCAGGAGGCGGCCCCACTATTAGGGGCAACAAAGACAATATCAGGCGGTTAGATGTAAATTCCGTTCACCAAGAACGGTCGTCCAAATATTCATTTCCTGAGATTGTCATCACTGAAGAAGATCTAGGAGGGGTAAGGGGGCCGCATGACGACCCTCTCGTTATTGAATGTAAAGTGGCCAACCAGAGAGTTGGCCGAATCCTCATAGATATCGGAAGCTCCTCAGATCTCATCAGTAGCAAATGTCTGTCGAAACTAAAATATCAGACTGATTGCATACATCCGGCCTCCCACCCTTTAGTAAGGTTTGGAGGAGGAGTCGTCCACCCACTGGGACGAGTAGATTTACCCATCCGCCTGGGCGAAAAAGGGGAAGGACGACACATGGTAGTCCGGTTCCTGGTAGTAGAGGAAATCTCGGCCTACAACATGATTCTTGGTCGACCTACCCTAAATAATTCCAAGGCTGTTATAATCCCATCTCTTATGTTGCTCAAGTTTGAGAGGGATAATGGAACAGTCGGCTCCCTAAGGGGAGATCAGAGGATGGCCCGAGAGTGCTATCTCTCGGATGTCAAGCCCACTGTTATGGCTACTGGGTCAAGCGGTGAAAAAACAGACCTTGACAAGGAGAGTGCGCCTGTTCAAGAAGCAGGCGGCAAAAAGAGAAAGGCATCCCAGACAGGGGCCGCAAGAAAAGCAAGAAAATAGCAATCATTGGCAGAGGAGCGGCCGGATGAGTTCCGCCCTCAGCCGGCTGGAGAGCATGCGGACCTGATCTTAGACGACTCACGTCCTGACCGAACAGTCAAAGTTGGGACGACTGCTCTGAGAAACCTTGGTGACAACTTTCACAAACTATTGAAAGAATACAAGGACATCTTTGCATTCGAAGTCCATGAAATGCCAGGCATTAGTCCAGATCTGACGGTACATAAACTGGCCGTGGATCCGAAAAAGAAGCCGGTACGGCAGAAGAAGCGGAACCATGGCGAAGAAAGAAGTCAGGCGGCAGCCGCCGAAGTTAAAAAATTACTTGATGCAGGGTTCATTCGGCAATGTTACTTCCCAGACTGGGTTGCAAATGTGGTGCTTGTTAAAAAGCCGAATGGCACCTGGCGAATTTGTGTAGACTACACAGACTTAAACAAGGCGTGCCCCAAAGACAATTACCCTCTGCCTAAAATTGATAACCTGGTCGACTCAACAGCCGGCCATGCCTTGATGAGTTTTATGGACGCCTATTCTGGTTTCCATCAAATTCCTTTATGGAAGAAAGATCAGGAGAAGACGGCCTTCGTCACTGATCAGGGGTTATACTGTTACACGGTCATGTCGTTTGGTCTTAAGAATGCCCCGGCTACCTTCCAACGAATGATAAACACTGTGTTCTTTGATCAGATTGGGAGAAACGTCGAGGCATACATTGATGATATGATTGTCAAGACTAAACTTCAGAAAGATCATCTGTCGGACCTCCGAGAAACTTTCGCCACACTCAGGCGGCACCATGTCATGCTCAATCCCAAGAAATGTGTATTTGGAGTTGAGTCTGGGAAATTTCTCGGATTCCTTATCAATCAGAGAGGAATAGAGGCGAACCCTGAGAAGGTGCAGGCGGTCATTGACATGCAGTCGCCTCGTACCATCCGAGAGGTTCAGAAGTTAACAGGTTGTCTGGCGGCCTTGGGAAGATTTCTAAGCCGATCAGGCGACAAATGCCTATACTTTTTCCAGGCAATTAAGAAAAAGGCAAGGTTTGAATGGGGGCCGGATGCTGAGGCCGCCTTCCAGAAATTAAAAGTTCACTTGCATTCCTTGCCGAGGCTGGTCAACCCTTTGCCCAAAGAGGTTCTCTACATGTACCTGGCCGTCTCTGATCATACGTTAAGCGCTGTTCTCCTTGCTGAAAGGGACGGCTGTCAGCTCCCGGTCTACTTTGTCAGTCACGTACTGAAAAATGCCGAGTTGAGGTATCCCCTAGTGGAGAAATTTGGTCTTGCACTCTTCATGGCTGTTAAAAAATTGAAGCCCTAATTTTTGGCACATGCAGTCATCGTGTATACAGACTAACCTATCAAGCGGCCACTTACCATCATGGAGTCGTCAGGCCGAATGATCAAATGGGCCATAGAAATACAGAGCCTCGAAGTTACATTCGAGCCTAGAAAAGCAGTGAAGGGGCAAGCCTTTGCTGATTTTATTGTAGAGATGACTCGTCCTCCTGACTCTCAAGTTCCAGACCAAGTATGGAAGGTATATGTGGACGAAAGCTCTACTTCAAATGGTTGTGGAGCAGGCGTCATATGACAGTCGCCAGAGGGCGACAGGTACGAGTATGCTCTACGCTTCACTTTTCAGGCTTCAAACAATGAGGCAGAATATGAAGCTTTACTAGCCGGGATCCGCATGTGCAAGGCGGCAGGGGCAAGAAAAATAGACGCATGTTCCGATTCACAATTGATAGTGAGTCAGTACAATGGCGAATACGAAGCAACCCATCCGGCCCTGATCAAGTATTTACAGGCGGTCCGACAAGCAGTCGGCTCCCTTGAGGATTTCCATCTGATCCAAGTGCCGAGATCAGAAAACAACCAGGCGGATGCACTGTCAAAATTAGCATCATCCTCCTCCTCTGATACTCCTCGAACTGTTTTTTGGGAAGTAATGGAGAAGAGAAGCATCGAGGAAAACCCTATTGGAATCCTAGACAGAAGCTCAACCTGGATGGATTCAATCAGGGCATATCTGACAAACGGTACACTGCCGGATGATACTCAACAGGCGGCAGCACTGAAAAAACGAGCCACCTGTTTTGAAATGATAAAGGGAGAACTTCACAAAAAGGGGTACCTTCAACCCTTCTTAAAGTGTGTTACTCCAGAAAAGGGACGAGAGATACTAGACGATCTTCACTCTGGTTACTGTGCTTCTCATATAGGTGGTAGGATGCTTGCTCAAAGGGCAAGGCGGCAGGGCTACTTTTGGCCTACTTTGGAAGCAGATGCAATGGAGATGGTGAAAAAATGTGACAAGTGCCAAAGGTTTGGCAAACTAATTCACCGTCCGGCTATTGACCTCACTACCATTCACAGCCCACTACCGTTTGCTAAGTGGGGCATGGACATTCTGGGTCCATATACGCCTGCTACAGGCGGAAGGAGGTACATACTTGTTGCCGTCGACTACTTCACTAAATGGGTAGAGGCGGAGGCTGTAAAGGGAATCAAGACGAAAGATGTAATTTCATTCATTTGGAGAAATGTCATCACTCGGTTCGGGGTTCCCATGTCTATGGTTTTTGATAATGGTCCTCAATTTGAGACGCCTGTTCTCAAAAGCTGGTTGGGTGACCAAGGAATTGCAAACTACTTTGCATCTGTCGGCCGTCCACAAGCAAACGGCCAGGTAGAAGCTTTTAATAAAATCATCTCAGACGGTCTCAAGAAAAAGATTGAACGAGCAGGCGGCCTATGGGCGGATGAACTACCACATGTTCTCTAGGCCATTAGGACGACTGAAAAAGGGGCAACTGGAGAAACTCCATTCCTCCTAACTTACGGTGCGGAAGCTGTTCTTCCAGTAGAACACTACGAGCCGACTCCTCGAGTAATGCTATATGACGAAGAGGCAAACTGGGAAGCCATGCGCCTGGCATTAGACTCACTTCCTGAAAAGAGGGGCAATGCTGTCTTGCGCAATGAGATCTATTGCCTGAGAATGACTAGATCATACAACAAAAAAGTACACAGGCGTCCACTCAAAGTAGGGGACTTTGTACTTAGAAAAATGGAAGCAGTTGGTAGGGCTAATGAGTCTGGCAAACTAACTCCCAACTGGGAAGGACCCTACCGAATCTATGAGGAAGTCAGGGACGGTACCTACCGTCTGGAAACACCAGACGGACAACCGTTGCCTCGAACTTGGAATGTAGATAATCTTAAGAAATATTTCTTTTGAATGATGTAAAGTAAAGAGCTACTTAATAAAAGTTTGCACTTACTATTCAATTTTGTACTACGAGGGGCATGCCGTCTGTACCTTTACAGTCGGCTACTCTCCATTGAGTTTTTCACTCTATCTTCAGAGGGGCATGCCGTCTGTACCTTTACAGTCGGCTACTCTCCATTGAGTTTTTCACTATCTTCAGAGGGGCATGTCGTCTGTACCTTTACAGTCGGCTACTCTCCATTGAGTTTTTCACTCTATCTTCAGAGGGGCATGCCGTCTGCACCTTTACAGTCGGCTACTCTCCATTGAGTATTTCACTCACAATAGGGGCATGTCGTCTGGGCATATAGTCGGCTACTCTCCATAAGAAGATGGCCGACTGGTTCCAAACACATAGCCACCCCCCTAATACTTAGCTAAAAAGATTAGGGCCTGGCCGACCCTGTGCCTAACAGGCGGCTACCCTCCTTTTACTTAGCACCTACGTTCACCAAGAACTTACCAAGGCCACAGGCCGAATGATCAGACCAGGCGCCAAGCCAACTGATCAAATCTACAAAACTAATATGACCTGTCCCAACATCATAGCAGGCGTCCGACGGCATCCCTCCGGATGAAATTCGTCGCAGAGAGCAGCTCCCTTTTGGGTGGAACATTGTTCTATAAACTAATTACACGGCACCTATACGACTGTCCCCAAGGGCAACCACGTAGCCGTTTTTGAGACAAAGATAACTCTATCACTAACCAAACCAGTGGTAGCAGTTGGCATCTGAGTCAGATGACCGCCTGTATTACTTGGGATAAATGCAGGGGGTACCTATTGAGTTAATAGCCAACAAACATTGGCGAATCAAGGGGTCTAGCCGGCCTACGCCGCCTGGTACCTCTACTTCTCAAGAAAAAGTGACGGCGACTGAGTAACTCCAACGTTAACTCATACTCACTCCCTCAAATTTGGTATGGAACCTAAAAGGTTTGAGTAGACCACCTGTTTTTTGGCTAACAGGGGCACTCAAACCCCTATTCCTACTAGGTAACCTATTGAGTTAATAGCCAACAAACATTGGCAAATCAAGGGGATCAGCCGGCCTCCGCCGCTTGGTACCTCTACTACTCAATCTAGATTGTGACAAAGACTAAGTAACTCCTATGTTAACTTAATAGTCACTCAAACTTAGTATGGAGCCTAAAAGGTATGAGTCGTCCGCCTGTTTTTAACAAACAGGGGCTCTCAACCACTACTCCTGCTAGATTAAAATTATGAGTTAAAAGCCAACAAACATTGGCAATAAAGGGAAACAACCGGTACTCGCCGCTTGTTATCTCTACTACTCAGTTCCTTGGCGACTAGGTAATGCTCTATTTACTTGGTCAGACCACTTTCCTACTTGGTTAAATTTACAAATGACAGGACCGCCTGCCTAAAAAGGATCCAGACAAAATAGTTCGAATACTGATTGGATAAATGGCCGACTGATAGTCTATCCTGGAAACAGACAACCAGTCGTCCAGGGGCATAGGCGGCGTACTAACTATGAGTACCTGTCTGCAACGTTCGGCCATGTAAAACAGTCGGTCTAGTGAACAATTGGATATTAGATATGGAATACTTGGACAAATTTGAAGCAAAACAAAAATTCATTAAAAATAAGCCGGTCATTAAAGACCAGCAAAATATTCAAAGCCCCGGCCCCCTGGCCGGGTAAATACAAAGCAAACGGCACGCAGGCCGTGGAAAGAATATATAAAGCTTAAGAAGGGGGCAGTTCAGTATTAGCAGCTGCCGCCTGGTCAACACTCTTCTTGCTGGACTCGGCTTCAGCTGCATCCTTTTTTGATGCCTTACCCCCAAGCGGCACAAGCGCCACTACCGGCTCCTCCTCCTCCTCCTCCAACGCTTCCCCCAACGCCTCTTCTTCAGCAGCCGCCAGGATCTCTTGATTATATGTATCCGAACACTGGCGGTACGTTCTTTCCCAAGAGGCAAAGTCGGCACTGGGGAAGAGGCGGCCCCAGGTCATGCGCTGGATTTGAGCGGAGTCTTCCATCATCTCCCGGACCAGCTCTTTCTTCTCTTGCTCGGCCTTTTCCGAGAGCTCTTGGGTAAGACTCTTCTCCTGGGTCACCAGGCGTTCCTTTACGCTGGCCAAGGATTTCTCCATGGCTTCGTAAGGGTACATTTTCAGGCGAAGAGGTTTCAGCTCGGCCTTGAGATTTGTGATGGTCGCCTCTAGCTCGTCATTCTTCTTCTGGGCCGCCTCTAACTGAGCCCGAACAGCGGCGGTAGCCTGCGCCTGATAATAAAGAATATCAATGGTCAGTACTTCATTTTGGGCAATTTGAAACATTGCCTTATCACAGTCAGAGGCGGCCATAGCTTTTGCAGCCTTTACCTCTTTGTTCTTCCGATCAAGCGGCTTGCGAAGGCCGTTAACTCGGAGCAGGGCCTAAGTACAAAAAACAGGCGTCAGTTTCCAAACAAAAAAGAAAACAGGCGTCCAGAAATTCAAATACTCAAAAATATGCTAAGTATACCTCAGCAAGGACCCCTGCAATCCCGTCAAGGTCAAGGGTGCCGACACCCCTGACCGCCTCCCTTTCAGCTAGAGGAACTGCCCTGATCATAGACTTGGCCATCTCTACCAAGTCAGGCTCCTGGAGGCCGGCTGCATCAAGCATAAACAAACGGATTAGACTTAGTAACAAAGGGAGCAAGTCTAAAATTTACAAGGACAACTTCATACCTCTAGGCGGCCCAGTTGGAGTTTTAGAAGAAGTGGCCGGCTGTTTCTCAGCCGCCACCTGTTTCCTGGCAGAACCAGGAGAGCTCCCAACAGTCGTCTTCCGGGCCTTGGGGTCCGGCTGTTGGGAAGATGAAGCTCTTGGAGCACCCGTCTAAAAAAGAAGAAAAAAGTCAGTATATGCATAAACACTCCAAAAAGAGGGTGAAAGGTTCGGAGCTCACCAAGGGTGCCCCCTTTTTGGGGGAGTCGGTTGAATCTTGTTGCATAATAGAGGCCCGCAACATGGCCGCCGCAGTCTTGGAGGCGGTGATTTTGCTCATGGCGTCAGCTGCAAAAACAAATAGCAAAGTTAATAAAAGATAAACAACAAATGTATGGAACAACAGAGTATTCGACAGGCCGACTACCTCTTGAGCACCGACTGCTGAGGCCGCAGGCGGCCAAAAAGTACTTGTCATAGAGCCACTTGAAGCTCGGGACGCAGTGCAGGGGTACTTGCTCTCGTACCCCTGAAGTAGAGTCGACCCTCGACTCTACTTTAAAGAGTCCTTTATCAAGGATCTCTTTCTTAGCCTTGGGGGGAACAGGCGGCATGCTACGGCCGCCTGCAAGAAGGGGCGGATTCCTGTTCCACCTATTGAAGCGCTTGTTCAGCTCAATGTCTGAACTCTTAATGATGAGGAAGGTGCTCCGCCAGTCCTTCCACTTGTTTGCTTTACCTCTTGTCATGAGGGAGCCCCTGTGGCTTGTCAATTGATACCAGCCGGTACCGCCTGTCTTAGGGGTCCGGCTGAGATAGTTCATATGGGCGAAAGCCTCGAAGCTCGGCTCCACCCCGTGCAGTTCGCACCCGGCCACATAGTCGAGTACGTTGACCCAGGAGTTTGGGGCTAACTGCCATAACCCCAACTCATACCCATCCAAAATACGCTGAACATCCGGATGTAATGGGAAGCAAAGCCCTGCCTTGATGGCCGCCTCGCAGCAGCCAAAGCAGGCGCTTTCATAACTGGAACCAGCCGGCCAGACGACTGTGTCTTCTGGATCCGGCACAAACACTAGAAAGTCGGGGCCCATGGTGTGGTTTGCAATAAAGCTCTCCACTTTCTCTTGCATGGCTGTGATTCGGCCCCGAGGTACCGTGCAGTAGTAGGGGGTATTTAGCTCTCGGTAAGAGGCGGATGGTTCCGCCCAATTGTCCCCCTTCTCAATTGCGTGAGAAAGTCTCGCCTCTTGCAGGCGGCTGTTTTTCTCTTCTGTACCCAAAGAAGCATGGCCAGAAGAGCCTGACTCGGAATCGTCCTCCGACGAGTCCGAAGAGGACGACTCCTCCCCTCTCCCGGAGGGGCCCGCCTCCTCTCTTTGAAAAGGAGCAGATTTGTTAACTGTTAAATGGGAAGGGGTCACTATGACTCCCCCACAGAATTGCCGGCATCCAGGCCGCCTTGTTTCACTTCCACATCTGGCGCCTGGTCAGATGTTTCACTAAGCGGCACTCTGGGGGAGGAGCCGTCTGAATTTGAGATCCTAGCTGTCTTTTTTGTTCTGGCCATCCTGCTCTGCATAGACACAGATACAGTCGGACTTTGTATAAAGGGCAAAGATGGGTCCGGAAAAGGGCAGGCGGCAATCCTAGTCCTAGATTCAGCCGTCCCCGGTGACCGGCTGATCACTAACCTAGGTCGTGTCGTGTGCTTCTGTGGTGCCATTTCAGAAAATAAAAAGAAAATTAAGAGTAAGAGAACTGAGTTACCTGAACGAGTGACGATTGATGAAGTTCTGGAAATCCTGTGCAGTCGGCTTGTCAGAACAAGCGGTAGGCAGAAAAGGTCCAAAATGTCAGAGCAAGTTCAGGGGTCCGAATGTTCTCAAAAAGTTCTCAAAGTATGAAAATGACTCAAGACAACTCTCCCTTATATAGGCGAAGTGAGAAGGCGAAGGGTCACTTTCAGAATTCAAAATTTGGGCGGGAAAATCTCTCGTCCTTTCGCCGACTGACACCTGAAGCAGGTCGTCGCCTGTTACAGTGCGACACCTGTCACAGGTAACACATGACCAATCACGTGCCACCTGTGAGGGGCAAATGATTAGGGGATTTTGCTCCTACCAATCGGAATGCGCCACGTGGACCAATCAAGTCCTGCCAAGTGTCCCCCAGTTGGAACAGTCAGGGCTTCCCACGTGGCACGCGCTTATTCGTCCACCTTGGACCTGTTATGTCAAGACATGTGGCATACTCCATGCCTAATGGAGAAACCGGCCACCCAGGCCCAACTTCCGAGGGAAGCCCAATCGGCCCTAGGTTTACCTAAACCTAGGATGGGCACGTTTCCCAAGGTTATAAATACCTCCCTTAATCCTCATTAAGGGGAATTACAAAAAGAGAACAGAAACATTACGGAAAAAACACCTTAATTACACACAGTAATAACCGGCTGATCTCGCTAACAAAGCAGATTACCTACATTAAACACTTTCACCTAGAGAGACCAAATCACTTTAATTTCCGCATTAATTACTCCTTAATCAGGTAATAACTTGACCGTTGGAGGCGGAGCTCACAGGAGTCTCCGTTATTTTGCAGGTACAGGCGTCCGGTTCCAGTCTCGGAATTGTAACTCTCCCGCAGGACATCAGAAAACCCCGAAACACCATGCCCCATGGCCGCCTGGAGCCTTGCTCAAATGGTGCATATGAGCGAAGGCGGAGAAGCTGGGGTTCAAGTTTTGAAACTCGCAGGTGGCGATGTAACTTAGGATATTCACCCACGAATTGGGGGTGAGCTGCCAAACCCCTAAATCGTACCCCTTAAGGATTTTCCTAATCCCGGGGTGAAGGGGGGAACCGGAGGCCGGCTTCGATAACCGGCTTGTAGCAGATGAAGTAATCATCTGCGAGCTCAATATCATCACTCCAAGCCATTACAGCGTCAGCCCGAGGAACGATAATCTCCCAATCCCTTCCAAAGGGGTGCTTTTCCTTGAAGGCCCTGAATCCGCTATTTAGGAGGGCGATGTTACCCGGCAGCATCCGGGTCCTTTTGGGGTTGGGGTTGTCAGCGACCTTTGGCGGCTGCTGATAGTCAGCCGCAAAATTTTCCTGGTCAGAGCCGGAAGATTCGGCTTTTGATCCTTGACCGGCCTCAGCCTCGCCGGCTTCATTAGAGGAGGCGGCTCCCTCGTCGTCTACCTCTCGTACCCCAGAGCTCCCGGAGGTAGAGGGAGCCTCTTCTTCAGATTCGCTCTCCTCCCAATCCCTCTATTCTCCTTGCAGGAAAACCTCATCAGCTGGCACTCTCATAGTGCGCCGGCTCTTAGACCGTCTGGTCGTCTGTTTCGTTCTGGCCATTGTGTCCTGCACAGACACAGAGAGGGAGGAATTCGGAGATGAGCATATTAGTTCCGACAGTCCAGAAGAGGCACCCCCTGTTCTAGACTCAGCCGTTCCGGGGGATTGGCTGAGTGTCCTTGGCAGTGCCGAGTGAGTGAATTGGGAACTCATTTATATTCTCTAAAAAATCTAGGTATACAGGCGGAGGAAAAAAGGTATACAAATTGAAAGGGAGAAAAGCTAAAATGGTACAAGCGGTTACCTCGCTTTTACTCTGAAAAATCTGAAAACCGCTACAGCCGGTAAACCGGGTGTTAAACTGCTCGCACTCGGAAACGTGAACTTGTTGTGACGCAGACGGGAGCAGAGAATCTCTCTCTAGAATCTCTCTCTTTCTCTCTCTAAAAAGTCAATGTGAACGTAAGGTGTGAAAAGGGGGGGGGGGTAACTTTCTATTTATAGAAAGTGAAAGTGGGGGGAAATTTTTTATTTGAAATTCAAAAATTTTACCCGTTAATGTTCACCTTTGATAGGTGGACACGTGTCACATGCCCCACGTGACCCATGTGAGGGGAAAATGTTTAGGGTAAAAATTACCCTAGACAGGTGTCCCAATAAGAGAAGGCCACGTGTCAAGATCAGACTGACCCAAGTGGCCCCCTAGCCATTTGACACGTGGCTTCTTCAGATAGATTCTGAAATGGCGGCCCTCAAGGGCCCAAATCCAAAGAGAACGTCGTAATTCGGCGCAACCCACCACAATCTAGGTCAAGTGACCTAGATAAGGGCACAATTTCCAATGACCCTATAAATAGGGAGATATTTCCCCATTTTGGGGACACATTCAATCATTTATTACACCTGCATTCTCTCACATCAGAGAAGGACCTGAGCTTGGAATCCGAGCAGATACCCACCGGGGTCTCTGTTTGTTTTGCAGGTACAGCTCACACCGGATCAGTCTTCGTGTTGTAACTCTCCCAAGGGACAAAAACACCCAAAACAGGAAGAGCTGGAAGGACCTTTGTACTCCTAAATGCCTCAGGGGTATGGGTTTTAAAGATTTGAGGATTTTCAATGATGCCCTCCTTGGTCGACAAGCATGTTGTCTCACAAGAAATCCAGACTCCTTATTGAATAAAGTACTTAGTCCAAAGTACTATGCTGGGAAGAGGTTCGTGGATGCCCATCTTGGTGCAGATGGTAGCTACTCTTGGCAAAGTATTTGATCTTCAAAGGCTTTGTTTAAGGAGGGGCTAATTTGGATAATTGGGAATGGGTCGAGTATGAATATTTGGAGTGAGCCTTGGATTGACAATGGTGATAGCCGTTTCATTAGCATATCGATTTCAAAAAATGTCTATCTTGTTAGCGAATTAATTGATCACAATTCGGGTGAATGGGATGTGCAACTTGTTAACGGCATTTCAATGAGAGGGACGTTCTAGCTATCTCTCTGAGTTCAAATGTTGGTCCTAACTTACTCACTTGGGCTTTCTCTTCCGACGGCTGCTATTTTGTCAAATCCGCCTATATGCTTGGTAAGTCTTGCAATCATGATCTAATCCATAAATCTTAGTTGGATAGGAGTATAGACATCACTCCAAAGGTGCGCCATTTCTTGTGGCGGGTGTGCACTAGGACCCTATTTGTACGAGCTTATCTTAAGTACAGGCACATGACTGAGATTTCAGATTGCCAATGGTGTGAAGGCATCTCGGAAACAGTGCAACACGCATTCTTTGACTGTCATACGGTTTGACATCTTTGGGTGGAGTGCGAGTGTATTGAAATGTCCCTATGGCCGAATAACATGTCCTTCCTTGATTTGCTTGAATCTTGGAGTAAGCTTGACGCTGTAAGGAGGGTGCTCCCATTGTAGGGGATATTTCTCCTTAGATGCCCATGGCCCTTTAAAAGCCTAGAACTTTACACGTGTTAGGGTGTATTAGGATTTGAATTCCTGACTATTTGGGGGACCTTGAATTAGAAATGATCCTCTCATCACGCTTTTTTGTAAGAAACAAGTAAGATTCGCCAATGAGTTTTAGGAAAACTCATAAATCTCGTTCATGCCTTTCTTCCAAGTAGAGTTCAAGGGATAATTAGCACGAATAGTAAGTTTACCCTTGCCCAAATTGGTCTACGTGTACCAGAATTGAGTTCGGGAGCGAGGGTACTAATATAACATTCCTATTAGGGAGGAATCGCTATTCTAACCCTAGTTACGGCCTCTACTAGCTCTTTCTTTTTTCACAATTTCATCTCCAAACAATATATGGAACGTGGCTCCTAATAACTAAGTTAGTTGATTTTATTTACAAGCGTCAATAACTTAGGAATTACATTCCAAAATTTGTTGTTCTTATTTAATCAATGTTCGTGAAAAGAACAAAATAAACAATATTCGCCTTGTCTTAAGTGATAAAACAACAATTAATTATCAAATTCTAGTCTTGATTAACGAAAGAATATTATGTGAATTAATTAATTAATTAAAATTTTGTTTAAAGTGATCAAACAACACTATTTATTCAATTAAAGTTATTTAAAAAATAAAAGAAAAGTGATTTTATCTGAGTGCTTAGGAAACTAATTGTTCTTCTTTTATGTTAAATCTCCGTTTAATGCATTTATGGACTTTCTTTCTTCTTCGTACCTCCAAGGACTTCAATGGATTCAATTAAGGTTGGAAAGTATTTGGGAAGAGAGAAGAAAATGTAGTACGATAGTAAGACAAATTGAGAGGTTAGGGTTTTTTGAGAATGCTAGGGTTAGAATTCTGATTATTCGGTCCTCTTTCGGGTTGAACGAAGACCCCTAATTATAGGCGTAGGGATCTAGGTTTAGGGTTTTAGAGTCGTGTCGTCAGGTGGCGCGCGCAACTCTTTGAGTCGCACTGGGTGTCACGCGCATCTCAATGAGTCACTTGCGCCAAGCGCGCACAACTTCCTGAGTTGTGCTGGGTGCGGTTTGCCTTATACGAAAACGCTTTTTTATAACTTCCATAACTTTTGATTGCGAAGTCGGATTAAGGCATGTGAGATATCATTAGCTCTGAATATCTACTTTCCAATGCCATTATAATTAGGTTAAAATATTTTATTGATCAAAAGATATGTTTGTTGGAGTGCAAGGGTGTTGGTTTTAGGGCTCGGTTTAGTGTTTTGATCATAACTTTTTCTTTTTAGCTTGGAACTTGGAAAGCTCTTGTTTTTTCGGTAAATGAAAACTTTATTACCAAAAGGTGAAAATTTACAAAGTACAAATTATTGCTTACAAAAGCTAAGCAATAAAACCCAAAAACACCAAAGACCAAAAGGCCAAACATACACCTAAATACCAAAACATTACATGAGCAACAAATTTCTGTCATTAACAGAAGATCTACAAGCTACAGCAAACAAGATATCTCTAAGGACAGCTTCACCAGATTTGCAGCTTCCTGTAAAGATCAGAGCATTCCTTTAAAGATAAATCTGGTACACAGCTTCAGCAAAACACATACCTAAAAGTCTGTTCTTAGCTCTAGCTTTCCTATAGACTTTAGAAACCCACATAACTTCAGCTTCAAAGGACAGAGCATATCTTTTGTAACCAAGCATATCCAAAATCTGTTTCTAGATATTTCTAGCAAACCTGCATTCAAAAAACAAATGCTGAACAGACTCAAGATGCAAATTGCAGAGAAAACACATAGGGTCACATTGCAAATCCCAGATAGACAATCTATCTTTTGTAAGCAACCTATTCCTAATAGCAAGCCAAAGAATGAACAGGCTCTTAGAGGTAGTAGGGTTGTTACAAAAGAGCCTTATCCATGGAACCTTGGGAGTTTGAGTAATAATCTTCAGGTAGATCTTCCTAATCTTGATTATATTACCTTGCTAAACAGCATCCCAGCCACCAATATCATCAATAACAGTCCTACATTTCAAAATCCTACTCAGAACCCAGGAACATTTCCTAGGAGAAGGCTTTTCCCACCAAGGTTTGTCTTTGAAAAAATGTATATGAACCCATTTCACCCATAGGTTATCAGCTTTATGAGCAAGGTCCCAAATTAGTTTAGAGATAGCAGCAGTATTCCACCTAGGGAGAGAAATAAGGTTCCACCCTCCACTGACTTTGGGAAGGCAAACTTGAGACCAAGAAACAAGAGACTTCTTTGAAGGGTTAGCTTTACCAGTCTATAAGAAAGCTCTAAACCTAGCCTCAATTTCCTTCAAGATATTTTTGGGAAGGATGAAGATCTGAGCCTAATAAGTTTGAATTCCAAAAAGAACACTTTTCACCAATTGCAGCCTACCAGCATAAGATAACTGTCTAACAGTCCAACCATTAATTTTGATAGTCACTTTATCAACAAGAGGTTTACATTGAGCAATAGTCAGTTTTTTAGAGGATAGTGGAACCCCTAAATACTTGAAAAGATAGTACCAGAAACAACCCCAATCAGATTTCTTAGCTCATTTTGCTCAGACTTAGAAATACCACCAAAATAAACCTCACTTTTGTCTAAATTAGCAGATAAGCCAGAAGCCTTTGAAAACTTAAAGAAAGCTTCAAAAATCAGAGAAACTGATCCAGTATCAGCTCTAGAGAAAAGCAATAAATCATCAGCAAACATGAGATGAGTCAACCCCATTTTCTCACACCTAGGGTGATAATTGAAATCAGGATTAAATTGTAACTCGGAGAGGCACCTTGAAAGATACTCCATTCCAATGGCAAACAGGAAAGGAGACATTGGATCTCCCTGCCTAAGACCCTTCTTTGCAAGGAAAGACTTAGAAGGGATGCCATTAAACAGAATAGAGAAAGAGACAAAAGATAGGCAAGCCATAACCCAGTTAATAAACTGACTAGGAAAACCAATCTCAGACATAACAACCTTTAAGAAACTCCACTCCACAGAGTCATAAGCTTTTTTCAAATCAATCTTCAGCATACACCTTAGAGAAAGAAACTTATGCCCATAACCTTTAATCAGCTCAGTAGCTAGTAAGATATTATCTCTTATATGCTTCCCTGGGATAAACCCAGCTTGAGCACTGTCAATCACCTCAGAAATCACAGTTGCAAGTCTAGAAGTAAGAATCTTAGAGATTAACTTATAGAGAATAGAACAACAAGCAATTGGCCTGAAATCTTTAGCATGGGAAGGACTATGAACCGTAGGAACTAAAGTTATAGTAGTACAGTTCCATTGCTTCACACATGATCCCAGTATTGAAAAAATCCATGACACCAGCATAAACATCATATTTCACAACCTCCCAAGATTTCTTGAAAAAGTAAGAGTTGAAACCATCAATCCCAGGAGCCTTGGAACTTGGAAAGCTCTTTGAAAGGGCAATTCATCTGTATAGGCCGTGCACGGAAATATGATGGTTGGTTTATCTGTTTGGCTCGGTTTTCAACAATGTAAGATCCGTTAGATCCAATCATTGCATTTGACGCATTTGAGTTCATTATTAATCAAGTTAAAACATGTATGAACACGTTTTAGGCCTAATTAGTAATTGGACAAGGCTCTAATATAACTTGGTCTCAAATATGGGTTTTAACTTACTTCATAATGCATTTCGTAGTCCATAATGTAATCCCCCGTATTTTTTAAATATTTTATAAATGAAATTTTATTTTATTTATAATATTTATTTGTTATTTTCTGGAATTTAATTTCAAAAGTTTCAAATTATTAATCTGGGTCGAAAATTGTTTGAACAAATTATTTTATTCACCTTTACTCTACAATTTATGTCCAATCAAACAAGTCTAACCCATTTGTTTACTTAATTGACCCATTATTTTTATGAGGCCCAATCTTCCTTTTTACCCTACAATAATTCTCTCCTATAAATACCCCATGAATCTCCAAAAATTTCCCACACAAAAAGGTTAGTCTTACTTTCATCCTCCTTTGTTTCATTATTTTGCTTAATGTTAATTTAATTGTTTTGGGTTTTGATTTTAGTATAAAGATTATATTCTTAGTATCAATTATATTTTGATGGTATAAAGATTATAAATTTCAGATTATATTTATGTTATAAATTTTCATATTTTATGAATTATAAACCTAGGGTTTCAATTTATTGAAAATCATGATTTTAGGGTTTTTATGAACAATTGATTTAGGGCTTTTATAGTAATAATGTTTTGAAATTTTGGTGATTATAACTAATGATTAGTTTAACTTAATTCCAGATTATTTTGAACACTTAAATTCGTGTTTTAATTTTTAGATTTTCGTTCGTTAATTGAACTCATCCGATTTTGACAAAAAAGTAGTGTTTTCCAAGAAAGTATGAATATTTGGGTTAAAACTATTCTAAACCATACTTTTAGAATTCTATTTATAAACCCGAGCTATTCCAATTAAACTATGTTCATGTGTTTCTAATAAAGTTTCAAATTTAAAGTTTTTAATTTAATTTCAGACTTTGTAATATGAATTGTATTGTTTTAGTATCAAAATAAGAAGTTTTAATGTTTCTACATATTTTATTAAGCTACTACTTTGATATTTCAAGCGTATATTGTTGATTTTCTGAAAGATAATAACAAACTAAAATTTCAAATTTTCGTAGTAACTTAAGTGTGCTGAAATTTTATGTATAAAGGTGTATTTTAAGGTTTTTATGAAGGAAATATAAAGAGTTATGTATAAGCTTTTAATTTTAATTAAAGGGAAGGTATTAAAGTGTTGCTTAATTAGATTTTGAAGGTTTTTAAGCGATTTAGTATTGCTGTAAATTTGGTTGTTTGGGTATTGATTGAGGTTTTGTTGTTTGGTTTAGGAGAGGACCTCATAAAAGGTGTTTTTAGTTAGAAAAGCGTTTTACCAACTTTTTTATTCAAGGTACGTACAAGTTACGAAACCTTGCTTGTAGGTGCATGTTCAAGGACGGATCGAGAACTTAGTATCATGTATAGGATTGACTGAGTTAAACTATTTGGTTATACATTGTGAATTTCAAATGATGTGCACTATTTTAAATTGCAAGTATTATTTGTGCTCTAATTATGCAAGGTGCGCTTAGAGGCAAAGGTATGTGATTGGTGTAAAGATTAATTTATTACTCATTCATGATTATGCAAGCAGGATGAGTAAAGGAAGAATTTAAGTCTTATAAGACGAGATTAAGGTTTTGGGGTGCCTTATGCACTCAAGGTGTTTATACACCGAGGTAGTTAAAGGAATAAATAATAAATGTTGCTTGTCACTTATAAATCAAGAATTGAAATTGGAAATTAAAGTTGTTTTACTTGATTGAATTGATATTGGATTGATCGTATTGTTTGCATATGAGTCATCACCAAGTCTAAACCTGTAAATCACGTAAAGTGCAAGATGGATGAGCAATAAAACTCTGGATTGGTGCACTTCTTCAGTAATGACAATCAGGGGTTGGGGTATACGGGGTATTAGCTGTGTACTTTTATCGAGGCCGTCTGATCTATGAGTCTCCTATTTCAAATATTTTTTTAAACTAGGAGTTAGGTGAGATCTCATACTAACTACGGTCACGGAGTCGCGCCCATGGTCGTTGGATGTTTATTGATGTTTCCAAATGGAGGCATGGGGTTTTTCTTTTATTGATGTTCCGAATGGGACTTGGGTTGGACAACCTTGTCTATTGCTAAATCCAATGAAATAAATAAATGAGTTAGTTAAAATCAACTAGTGAGGTCTTAATAAATTTGATAATTGAGCCATGTGTTGAGTCTGTATTTTAATGATGCTTCTGCTCGATTATTAGTAACATGTTAGGTATTTTCTTAATTTATTTCGCAGCTTGTATGTACTCAGCTTTGCTGATTACGTGCTTTGTGTGTCTTTCTTTGGTCATGGCCTTCGCCTTTCAATGACCTTGTGACGATCTAATTTTTACACTTGTAATATTGGGGAGCAGATTAACCACAGGTTCTTACACATGCAGCATTCACATCAGGGTTGTGGGATTTTGAGTGGAGAGTTGGTTATTATTCACAGTTTATTTCTTTTCATAAGTTTGAATTTATTTAAACTCTGGTTTAATTTATTTACTACATTTGTGGGGTTTTGAATAAGGGCCTCAATGGTTCCAAGTTGTATGATTTAATATGGTTTTGGGTATTGGTTTTGAAACTTATTTATAATTGAGTTAGTTTTTCCGCTGCTAATTTCTGATATAGCCTTAACGTTTGAACACGTGGCGGTAACACGCCAGTAATTCTCTTGGATTTTGTTCAGGGTATTTACAGGTTATAAGAGAGAATTATTGGGGTGTTACACATAAACACTTCAACTTTGATCTAGCATGAAGAACGGGTTTTTGTAACATCATCACACTTCCTTTCGGTGCAAGAGGCCAAAAGTAGGTGTCTACAGACGCAAAGAAGGTATGCATGGGAGCTATTTTGATGTGGTTTTTGTGGAATAGAAGAAACGATATGGTCTTTAATGGCAAGGATACCTACCATCCTGTCATAATTGATCGAGTTTATCGCCTAGCAGCTGATTGTAACTCCTATGCTAAGAAAATCTATGGGGGTGTCACGAAGAAATCTAGCAGCAGTCCTAAAACCTGGAAAGCCCCACCCGAAGGCACAATAAAGTTTAATTATGACGCTTCTCTCACTGTCGAAGGGTGGGTGGGATTAGGGGTTATAGCCAGAGATTGGAGAGGGGAGATACTCTTCGCAGCAACTCTTCGTGTTAGAGCTCACTGGCCACCGCTCATTGCTGAAGGTAAAGTTGCTGCCATGGCAATTAAGCTCACAAAAAGCCACAACCTGCATGATATTATAATAGAAGGCAACTGTCAAGTGCTCATCAACAAACTGTCCAAGGCCTTGACTTTCTTCACCGATCTTGATAACATCCTAGATGATATTCTTGCTTCTTGTGTCTCTTTTAATTCCGTTAATTGGTGACATGTTAAACGAGACGGTAATGTAGTTGCCCATAATTTAGCCCAATTAACTCCTTTTGGTATAGAGCAAATTTGGGAGAACCATAGCCCATGTGAGGTTTCTCCGTATGTATTGATGAACAAATTATCAATATAATGACGCCTTTAACGGGTTTCCAAAAAAAAAAAAAACTTTTACACTATTTACTTAATCTTCTTTGACCATCATTTATGATTTATTCGTTAGGAAAAATATAGTCACGTGAAATTTAGTTAGATTCGTCTTGAAACTTATTTTCCAAATATCAAATTTTTAAAATTTTTACAAAAGTGTAATCGAAAATATTAATAGCTAAAGTAATGCATTAGCAAGCGTGAAATCTCTCGTAGTGCAATAAAAAAGAATGGAGAAAATATTAAAAAGTGCAATTATTCTAGAGGTTATCATTGGGCGGGTCGGGCCAGGCCAAGGTCGAAAAAATCAGCCCACTCCTCGTGCCTGACCAGGTCAGGCCAATATTTGGGTCCTAGGAGTAGTAATTCGCTGGAATTTGATATATACACGTGGCTGCACACCCATACATATTTTGTTCTCATTTTAATGATTGTTTTTCATTTCATTTAATCATCAAATAAATAAAGAGAAAAAAACCTACGGAGTAAACTTGGATTAGATGGGTGTACGGTACGCTCGGAAATATATAACAATATATTGTAATTTGCAGATTGATTTAGGGTGAAGATGGAGAAGTTTAGTGAAAGAGCTCACTGTTTCAGGTATTGAACAAGGACTCACTGAAGTTTCTGGGTTGTATACGGGCATTTCATGGGGAAGAAACGGTTCGCCATTGTTGCCACTCTCTTGAGCTTTCTTTCAATTGTTATCGGTGAAAAGGTAACCTTCTCCAATCTTTCTTTATCAAATAACACCAGCTAATTTCCTTCAAAATGCGGAGAACTTTTGCAAATTTAATTGTTAAGCAGTGCAAGAATTCAATTGGTTTCCCTACCCTCCAAAACTCAATTTTTTATTCTGTTTCTAGTTCTTTATTTCGTAACGATTCTTCGATTTTCGGGTTTAGATTGATTTCCAAGCCATATTCTTCAAAGGGTTACTCTGAATTTGGGAACCCATTGAGAAAATTTCACTCAACTGGAGTGTCCAATGACTTTGTTAGTGAAGATGAAAAGAGTTTAGTCTATAATAGTGTTGATGGGTTGCATAAAATTATTATTGAAAATGTGGGTTGTGATAAGAATATGGAAAAAGCTGTTGAACAAGCTGGGATTTCCTTGACAACTGAGTTGGTTATAGAAACCCTTAATAGGTTTCGGTTCGATGAGAAAATTGCTTTTAGGTTTTTCATGTGGGCGGCTCGACAGGAGCATTATTACCATGAATACCAGACTTACAATGAAATGATTAATATATTATCTTCTACAAAGTTCAAGGTTAAACAATTTAGGATTGTTTGTGATGTGTTGGATTACATGAAAAGGAATGATAAAACGTTGATACCCGTTGAAGTTCTCTTGACTATTTTGAAAAAGTACACGGAAAAGCATTTGATGAAAGTCTTGACATGTTCAAAGAAAAAGAGAGGAATTAGGGTTAAAGTGCAGCCAGAGATCAAGGCGCTTAACTTGCTACTTGATGCTCTTTGCAAGTGTTGTTTGGTTGAGGATGCAGAGATTCTGTTCAAGAAGGTGAAGAATAAGGTTCCTCCAGATGCCAATACTTTCAATATATTGTTTTTTGGGTGGTGTAGGGCTAGAAACCCTTCTAGAGGAACGAAGATTTTGGAGGAGATGTGTAGCATGGGTTTTATTCCCGATAGTTTTACCTATAATGCTGCAATTGAAACGTATTGTAAAGCAGGAATGGTGACTGAGGCTGTTGGTTTATTTGAGTTGATGAAAAAAAAATCCTCTATCTCATCTCCTCCTACAGCAAAGACTTATGTAATAATGATTTTGGCGCTTGCTAAGAATGATCAAGTGGAGGAGTGTTTTAGAGTAGTTGGGGATATGATACAAAGCGGTTGTCTTCCTGATGTTTCCACTTACAAGGAGTTGATTGAAGGAATGTGCTTAGCTGGAAAGGTGAAGGAAACATACCAATTTTTGGAAGAGATGGAAAAGAAAGGGTATCCATCTGATATTGTCACATATAACTGCTTCCTCAAGGTTCTTTGTGATAATAGGAAGGCTGATGAAGCAATTCAGCTTTACCAGAGGATGGTTGATGTTGACTGTATGCCCAGTGTACACACTTTTAATGCGCTGCTGGAGATGTTCTTTGCCATGGGTGATCCTGAGGGAGCGCTTGAGGCTTGGGATGAAATGGGCAAGAAAAAATGTGATCGAGATGTCAAGACTTACTGTGTGATGATTGAAGGACTTTTTGATTGTGACCAAATTGAAAATGCATGTTTGTTTTTGGATGATGTTGTAAATCAGAGAATTAAGATACCTTATCTGAAGTTTGATATATTTTTGAGGCATCTGTCAAGGATTGACGATCTTCGTAGAATTCATAAACTTTCAGAGCATATGAAAAGGTTTTTCAATCCTGCTATGGCGAGACATTTTGCACTAAGTCAAAAACAAAAGGCATTGAGTTTTAGGAACAAATGAACTTTTGAAATTTATTTGGAATTCTAAAACCTCGTTATGGCATCATGGTATAGCCTATATCAAGAGCAAGCAAATTGAGTGATGGAGAAAGTAAAACACATGCGATCGCATGTGTTGTAACAATGTTTCTAGGACCAAAGGAGGTTTATCAATCAACTGCATTAAAATTATGGTGCTTTAGCTTCTTGGAATGATTGTCTCCACTCTTGGATGTACTATATTGACATTGTAATATTTTATATAAATCTTACATCCTTACCGGCTTGATTTCTGACTTGGTATTACAAAAAAGATTGGAGCAATGAGTTTACTATTCATTACATTGGAGAGTTACAATATTGCCATGGTACAAAAACCACCTGAGCAGCTCTCTAGAAGGGACTTCATGAATTACAATTTTATTGCTGCCCAGGTAAGTATTTGTTTTTATTTGATTCATGTACTGTAGCCTCCTCCCGCTCCTTCTCGTAAAAGGGTCTCTTTCTAATGTTCTGTTCCCAGTTCTCACTTGCATTGCATGTACTTTGTATATTGTTTAGCATCAAGGACTTAACCTCATGCATGACACTATCACTTACTCCATTATTCTGTACATACCCACCAGTAATTATACAACAATTAAGAGTGGGTAGGGTGTTTATTGTGTGTGATAATGTTTCCTTTCCTTTTAGATTTCACATCCCTCTTGAAATCATTGAAAGTTTTTCTTGGAAAAGTATACTAGTAATATGATCACATGAACTAATGAAAAATGATATGTTTGGACAAATGAAGTAATGGATAAATGAAAGAGGAGAAGGTATGAGCTAAGTAAATGATTAACTGTAGTGAAGAAGCTGTATTGAGGGAGAAATAAATTTATTTAAAGCCAAATATATATATGCTTTTATACTATTTACATGTGAGAAGCTTTCCTTCTTTGTCTTGTCAGGCTTTTCTTTTAAATGATTTTACTAAAACATAATATTCGGTTTACTGGTTTACATCCTTAAATCATGGTTGGTGTACATTGCTTCCAGTACTTTATTTAGATCTAGATAAAGTAATATCGGAAAGAAGAAAGAAAGCTTTTGGTAATCTGATCTTAGTTTTGAGTTATGAAGTAATTTGTATTGCTATTTTGCAGTGTATTTTGGTAAAAAAAAAAAAAAAAATTCTGTTGTTTTTTCAATGCTTGTTTTGATTGCTCTTAGCTGCTTAAAATATTACTCTAGAGGTTTGGTGATCCATAGCTTCGTGTTTGATGTTTGATTGTCCAGATTGTGCATGTTAGACTTAGGCCTCGTTCTTTAATTTTAATAATTATTAATAATAATTAATATTTATTAATCATAATAATAATTAATGATAATAATTATCAATTAATAATATTTAATAATTCAAACTATTAACAATTAATATTTAATAATATTATTAATTAATAATTTCTATTAATTATAATAATTTTTTCAAAAAATAAATAATAATAATAACAATTAATAACAATTTCTTTTTATAAACATTTGATATTAGAATCACAATGTGTAGAAACATTTAATGTGGGTATTGATTGTTAGTTCATTGAGTTGAATTATTTTAAAATCTTTCCATACAATTTAAAAATAAAAAAAGAGAGGTTGTTTTCAAGTAGTAGTTTATATATCATTATTATTTTGAGGGTTAAAAATATATGATTAAGACATATTTATAAGTAAAATTATTGTTACTCATTAAATCATTTTATTTTAAAATTTTTGTGAAATAAATATAAGTTAATCGTTGTCTTTTATCTTTCTACTATTAACATATGTTAAATTTGGTACACATTTATTTATGTTTTCACTCACCTAAATCAATGGTATATGCACTTAACAACAACAACAACAATGTTGAAATCGGCTCTGCTATGCTGAAATTTAATGTGCTCTGCTGTGCTGAAATTTAATGTGCTCTGCTGTGCTGACGTGCTCTACTAGAAGCTCAAAAAAACATTATATGGTAAAAAACAGTAAAAACTTATCTCAATAGGATGCAAACCAAATGACAGTAGCCGCGTCGTGGATAACCACTAACCAAAAAGATGATTTCACGCTACCTCCCGGTGCAATAGGCGCAAAGCGGTCGCAGAATAAGCACGGCGTCGGAGTTTGTGTACACTCACAAACCCGATTGGAACTCAGAATGTTTGGCTAGAATCAGAAATCATATAAGATGAAAGCACGGGTATTTATAGGGAAGAAACAATCAACAGTTACCACAAGAAAGTGTCTAGGTTCGTTTAGCCAAGCGAATAGATATGTTACACCAAAACGGCAAGGAATAATTCTGCCGATTAATTAACCGTAATCAAGGGCTAATTAAACTATAATAGTCGAAGTATAATTGACAATATTTTGTTACCGAGGTAAAGAAAAGAGATAAAAATTTCTCCAAACAGCCCACCCATGCATCGCATTCCCAAGACCAAGTTTCATGTCCCAGCCCGACCCAACTTGGCTCGGCGCGTGTGCGCGTGTGTGGTATAATAAAAAAAAAACCCACTTCATACTTAATCAACTTAGTAGGACTAAGATACAACAATATTTAAACATGGGAGAACACTCTTGTTCTTTCAAAGTAGGACATTTAATTCACTATTATACCACTTTTTTTAATTTGTTTTTCATCAAGAATATCCAACAACCTCCCACAAATTCAAAGATTAGAAAAAAGAAAATAAGAAGAAAGATGAATTCTAGCAAAACAAGCAATTGCATAAGTACAAATGTCTCGCGACTTGAATTGACATATAGTGAATATCAACTTATGATCCCTTTCCTATTAATTGACTTTCGTCTTGAACTTAATAGGGGGTTAGGAACCCGTCACTTAAGTCACACAATTGACCATGTATAATATTATGAAATTCCACGAATAAAATGACGCATTATATTGGTCATATGTCTTGAATGCTCATAGGTGCTCTAGAGTATAAGCCCATGAAATACTCATAGGAAGCGGCCCCACTTCCACACCTAAGTAAGTGAATCGTATCCTACAACACACCACCAAAAATATGGATATGGGTTCATTAAGAGCCATATGCTCAACCTCTTACTCATTTATAGCAAGGCACAGACATCTAGGGATGGACAAAAATAAAAATTATGCTTCCGAATTTTTATATAATGTTCCCCTTTGAACTCATAATGACTAGGAGTTCATTGCTTTACAATTCACACAACGGGCTTTAGCCCTATCCTTTCCGATGTTTCAAAACTTTTCTACATAGGCCTTTAGACAATAGATCCGTAACATTCTTTTCGACTTTACATAGTCTAGTGATATCACTCCTTCGGATAACAAATTTCTAACAGCGAATGTGTCTTTTATTCCCATTGTAGGTATGGTTGTTTGCAACAGTAATCGCAGCCTGCGAAACACAATGAAGTGCAAGTGAAGGAGCTGGCTTCCCCCATGTTCCTGAACCATTCTCTGCCTCATGACCTACCATTTCAAGAGCGATGAATTCAGATTCTATAGTAGACATAACAGTTCGATTCGGTCAACGCTCGGTCAAAACTCGACTCGAGATGTTAACGAGCACGAGTTAAGAATGCTCTAACTGGACAAGCTCGTGAGCAACTTGATAATATATTTTATTAATATAGAATTTACAAATAAATTCACCATGTTTAAACAAATTTTACACTTATAGGTGTTATTGTGTTAATATATATTATAATAAAAGAAAGAGTAAATATTTAATAATAAATATATTTTAAAAAAGAAAACAACATAAAGTGAACAAAAAAATATTAATAAAGGCATATAATTATAGAAAGCCCGAAACTTTAACTAGTACGAGTCGAGCAAGTTCTATTGGCTCGAAACTTTAGCGAGCACGAGTTGAGCACATGTAAAAAGTTTTCGAGTAGAGTTGAACACCCCTCACCTCGTGATTGACTCGCACCCCTAATATAGCTCCACCCCCAAAGGGTGATGACATAACCACTCACATACCGCATCACAAAAGTCCTCCAAAACTCTTGGAAATTTGGAGTAGTGCAAACCCCAAACATGGTACCTTTAAGATACCTAATCCGGAGAGCAATCCAATGATCACTACTAGGTTATGAGTGTTTATACGAGTAAGCAATGTTAGTTTTAGTGTAGTTCATAAGAAAAGCATATTAAGACTGATTAATGGGATCACCTTTATTTTTCATTAGGTGGAAACTGGGGTCATATGGAGTTCAAACTAGATCGACATTAAATGAGTTAAACTTTTTGAGAAGTTTTTCAACATAGTGTGTCAGGTTTAAGATAGATTCCATTTTGAGTCCTATTGATTTTTACTCCCAAATCCATGTCTTTCATTTCAAAATTCGAACTTAAGAAATCTTTTGTTTCATTTACTTAATCTAAGTTAGTTTCAAAAATCAACATATCATCCACATAAAGACAAATAATCACACAACTATGGCTATCATGCTTAGAATAAACACAAGAATCACCTTCATTGGCATGAAAACCATTACCAATGTCGAATTTGTCATGCCATTGCTTAGGAGCTTGCTTAAGCCCATACAATGACTTGTCTAACTTACAAACCTTGTTTTCTTAGCTCGGAACAACAAACCTTTTGGGTTGGATTATGTAAATCTCCTCATCCAAGTCACTATTCAGAAATGCAGGTTTGACATCCATTAGGTGTACAACAAGATAAGAAAATGATAGCAAGAGCAATCAAAGTCCTAATGGTTGCAATTTTAGTGATAGGGGAGAAGTATCAAAATAATCAATGCCATGTTTTTTAGTAAAACCCCTCACTATTATTCTAGCCTTATACTTGTCTATGGATCTGTCGGGTTTTAACTTCTTCCTAAAGATCCATTTACAAGTAATGGGCTTGCAACCCCTAGGAAGATAAACCAATTCCCAAGTGTTATTATTGAGAATTGATTGTAACTCACTATCAATTGCTTCTTTCCAACAGAGTGAGGGATGGCTCAAGTGGTTAGAGCTTCCCTCCCGATTTTTAAATCGATTCTCACCCCCGCCCTTGTGGCTCTCTAAACACAAAAAAAAAAGGTTGCTTCTTTTAAAAAAAATAGCATCAACTCGCCAAATTACCTCATCGTAGGTTCTTGTATCATCTTCCAACACAAAGATGTGAACAAAATCATCATCAATATTAAAAGATTCGGATAAAAAGTTAGTAACAAAATCAGGTCCAAAATTGTTATTCTTTTGTGCCCTTTTGCTTCTCCTTAGCTCCAAAACAGAACCATCGTTACTAATAGGAGCATTAGCAATAGGTAATCTAATAGAATTACTAGTAAGTAATTCACTATCATAAGATGAAGACATTTTCCAAGTAAAAATGTTCTCAAAGAATTCGACATCTCTTGCCTCAATGGAATGGCCACCTGCATAAGAAATGTTAGTACCTTTAACAAGGAAACGATAAGTTACACTTTGACAAGCATAGCCAATAAAGATAGCATCTATAGTTTTAGGACCAATTTTGTCCCTCTTGAAGGTAGATATGCCAACTTTTGCTAGTCACCCCCACACTTTCAAGTATTTTAGTCCTTCCATATTTCGTATAGTCTTGTCAAGCTTCTTGTGAGGAACCTTATTTAAAACATGACAAACAAAAAGAATAGCCTCCCCCAACATGTTAGTAGGAATCCCATAACTAATAAGCATAGAATTCATTATATTATATAAATTTCTATTTTTTCTTTCTGTTACACCATACCATTTTGTTCGGGTGCATAGGGAGCTACGACCCCTATTTATAGAAAAACATGGAGATACGACCCCTATTTATAGAAAAATAGTCTGGAAACTGATCGAAAATAAATAAAGTCTCATTCAGAATAAAAGACCTCCTGTCGCTCCTCGCGAACGACGGGAGTTAGCGTCAGACGACATGCACTAGCGCCAGGTGACAACTATTAGCGCTAGACGACAAGCTGCACGCGGAATCCTCTTTTTAATATGATTAAGTAGCAAATTCCGCGTTTATTAAATTAAAATCAGGTATATCATAAAACACTTATTTTATTCCAAATAAAACTCTTTAAAATATAATTATCAATCCTAATTCTATTAGAATATAAAAGAATCTTCTAGATATTCTAAAAGATTAAAATCAATCCTAATAACTTTATGAATAATAATTAATAGGCCTTCCTCTAAATCAATGGGCCACATATAAAATTCATTTCGAGCCCACTTTAGTATTTTGGCCATAACTTCCTCATGATTCATCGGAATTGGGCTTATAATATATCGTTGGAAAGCTCTTTTCGAGCCCGATCCAACTACACTATTATTGGACACTTATCATGGACCAAACTAAATTAGACTGGCTATTTTCATAAATAGAGTATATAAAAAGAAATATTTTCAAAAACAAAAAGAGAGGTATTTTAATAAAAACAACCGCATCATTAGACTTTTCACACTTTCACTTCGTTCGATAATCAAATGCGTGAAAAGTATTCATCACTAGGCTTGGTTTTGGGGAGACACATTTGGATGTCTATAGAAGCCCCCACTTTGACTGAGTTTGGAGAAATGCAAGTTTCGAAAACAAAAGTCAAAGTAGCGATAGGGACGGAGAATGATCCAGAACGTTCTGCGATGCTAAATCATTCTTGTAATGCCGATACCTTCAAACTAGCGTTAGTTAAACAGATAAAAGAGTTAGAAACACGTATCTTGCACCATCGAGCGCACATCTCTGAAGTAATCAATTTTTGTTGCATTATTTGTTGTGACAACCTCCACAGTGCCTCGTGAACGCCATCGTCGAAGACCATTGCTCGTAACCATCTTCAATCGCTTGTGACAATCCTCCACATCCTAGGGAATATCGTCGAAGGTGACTGCTTGTAGCCATCTTCAGAGTTGTGGAAGTACCTCACCACGACTGTGCCTCGCCACTATAAAAAATCTCCTCTATGCTTCCGGACATCGTCGAAGACCGCTGCTTGTAGCTATCTTCAATTTTACTGTGACGTCCTTCCATGTCTCGGGAATTATGTTGCGAACCACTACGTGTCGAGCGATCCACCGAATGACGGTCTTCCGCGCCTTAGGAATTCTTATCATGAGCTTCTTCGCCTTGAGCAACTCACAAATGATTGATGACAAATTTCCTCGCCTCATGTCGTAGACTCCTTCGTCTTGAGCAGTCTTCTGAATGATGATTTTCCACGCTTTGGGAAGTCTAATAGTTTAACAGTTTCCATGCCTTGAGAATCCTGTCGTGAGCTCCTACGCCTTGAATAGCTCTTAAGTGAAATTCCGCTAAGTACCCACGCCTTGGGATGCAATCGCCAACCTCTACGCCTCGGGAAGTGTGCATCAATCGACAATTTCTCTTCGTCTCGGGAAAACTTGTCCGATAATTATAAGTCTCTTCGTCTTGTGAAACTTGCATCAATCGACAATTTCTCTTCGTCTCGGGAAAACTTTTCCAATAATTACAAGTCTCTTCGTCTTGAGAAACTTGTTGTGCGACCCGTTCGTGCCATAGGATATAATCAATTTTTGTTGAATCAAAGTTGTTTTATTTGACAACCTCCACATCTTGGGTAGCGCTGTCCAAGATCGCTTCGCCTTGAGCTATCTTCTCAAATAGGGTGACGACTTTCGCATCCTAGGGAATGTCGTCAAAGACCACTACGCCTTGAGTCGTCTTGTTCAAATTTTCTCATCTCCTCGCCTTGGAAGTGATAGCTTTGGATGTCTTTGAAAATTTACGTTTTCTGTCTTAGGTCTTTGTAAAGATCACTTGTGTGTCTGGTACTTAGTGTACTTAGTGCACCTGCATATATGTTTTTGACTACAGGACTTTGCTTATGTTTTTAATGTTGACTTTGTGTGACTTAATGCTATTGCCTGACTCGACGTGTAACTCGAGGTGATATGACATGACATGACTCAATGTGCATGACTCGTGTGTGCATTGTATTGTGATGTGCTTGACTAAAAATGCAGAAAATTTTCCGTCATTTTTGTGGAGGTTACCGACTTTCTCCCGAAAAAAAAAAGATACAAAAAAGAATCGAAGTGAGTATTTGAGGTGCATGTTGAATGAGCTTAGTTGAATGCATGCGTCAATGTTGTATCTCATAGTGCAAGGATTATAACATCCTAAGCTATCTCAATTGTTGACTCGATGATGAAAGTGTTTGGGTAACTTAGGCACGGAGGCTAAGCACTTCATACTTTGTGATGCAATGATGAGTGATTTTGATATGACAAAGCATACTTCAACGTTGTGTCAAGATTTCATGACAAAAGGTTCCTAAGGGGAGGATTATTTGTCTATGTATCTGTGATGTGTGTGAAAGTGACACTAAATCTAGGCTGCAAAGCATACTTCAACGTTGTGTCAAGATTTCATGACAAAAGGTTCCTAAGGGGAGGATTATTTGTCTATGTATCTGTGATGTGTGTGAAAGTGACACTAAAGCTAGGCTGCAAAGCATACTTCAACGTTGTGTCAAGATTTCATGACAAAAGGTTCCTAAGGGGAGGATTATTTGTCTATGTATCTTTGATGTGTGTGAAAGTGACACTAAACTAGGCTGCAAAGGCTAAGTGTATGAATTTTTTTTTTGAAAAGAGTCAAATAGTGGTGACTCTTAGGCTAGGTAAGCTAATAATGTAGGGATCAAGCCCCCAAGTCTAGCTCTAAATGGATAGGGATGAGCATTAGAGATCCCTTGATATGATCATGTATGAATGTAAATATGAATGTGAATGAATGCATTTTTATTACGGCCGCACCTCGATGTGAGGTTGCTTACGTATCCGTTAGGAATACCTGAAAGAGATCTTTGAAGTTTTGTAACGTTGTTAGGCTAAAGGTTGAAGAAGAAGGGGATAAAGGCTCAAGATCCTATATAACCCCTTAAGGTGTGCAACCTTGCTTTTGAAATTTTTATATTTTTATGCTTGAGGTTTCCTCACTTTTTAACTCTCTTTCTTTTGTTTATTTTTTTGCTCTGTATTTTTTTTTGTTTTTGTATTTTTTGAAAAGTGTGGGCAATCCTGATCATGCGATCTATCACTCACTTGGCATTTATGTTTCTCAGACACGGTACCTAGCTCTCGATAAGAGACGCAATCTGAGACGTGTTCTTATCAAAGATGTATTCATATCAAAGACATTGGAACACTTGCCCTTTTACACACTTTTATTATTCTTATTATTTGAACGTTTGAGATCTAGATAAAATCACTCAAGCTTTTGTATTTAGCAATTTGCAAAAGTTGCACACCATCTTTTCCCAAGGTTAGGTAGATGTGGGTTGAAAAAATAAAGGTTTGTCGTTAGACGAGGCTCAAAGTGGTTTGTCAAGAAATGATTGTATATTTGAAGGGTGAAAGGTGATATGATATGGCCACAAGGGGTGCCTCAAATCATTAGTATACCTTGTGCTTAGTTTGGCATGAATATTTTTTTTTTTAATGCAATGCAATGATCATATGCAAGAAACTAAATCCTCATTTCATTAAAGAAAGAAAGAAAAATCCTCAAAATAAAGTCTAAGGAAAATAAGAGGGTGCCTATGCTAGACTTATTGGGGAAATAGTGAATAAATAAAATAGAAAAAGAGGTCAGAAAATCTTGTCGTTGAAGCTCGCCTCTTGTCTTGTGCCTTATCATCACTCGCTCTTCTTGCCTGGAGGTATGGGAAGTTTGTTATTATCGATCAAATATTAGATGACCTCTTTTAGCTTCCAACAACTCTCATTAATATGTCCCTACCTTGATGGTACTTGCAATCAGCGTCAGCATTCCAATTAGGTGACCTATTTTCAGGTGCTGAATCTTGAAGAGGTCTAATAGGAGTTGTTTAGTGATGTGTAAACAAGATGAGAAACCTTGTTACAAGAAATGATAAGTTAAGAGATTCAAAGGGTTTTAAAGTTCAATTGTCAAGTAATCAGTTTAGTTAGGGGAACTCTCACCCTAAGCTAAGGATATAGCAAAGAGGAACTCTCACTCGTTTGCTTGGGATAGTTTAGATGAGGGAACTCTCACCAAATCATAAACTATAAGCCCTAATTTTGGGAACTCTCACCAAAACTAACACTCAAATTTGGAAAACAAAGTGAGCTAAACTCAAGTCACTTCAATTAACAAAACACACGTTTTTTAGGCAAATAATCTTGGATGATTTTCATTCATTCAAAGTATGCTATTTATAGCATCAATACAACCTTTTCACTTGCCTACTTTAATTAACAAAATGAAATAGACAAAAGGAAATTAACTAAGGGAATGAGTGGAGATTACACGTCCCACTTAACCCCTTTTACAAACATGATTAAACTCAATTAAAAGAACTAAAGACTAGGCTTGAAACAAGGGAAGATGACCAGCCAAAATAGCATCCAAAGAGCCTCTTCAGCACACGCCCAAAACAGCCATTTTCAAGCTTGTGTAACCCCCATTTTAATGCCTTGATTCACGCCTCTTTATTCTTCATAACCCCCAAATAATGAGGTGCAATGTTCAGCCAACAAACTCCATAATTCACGCCCAACAAGTGCCATGAATCACTCCTCTTCAATCAGCTTGTAACCGTTGCACTTGGAGCTTGGAAAACCGTCACTTGCTAGATACCTTCTACAAGGTTAATTACACTAAGTGAAGTGTAACCACTTGTAAAATCTTTCGGACCAAAACCGTGCAAAGGAGTAAGGAATGATTTGGACAGAAACAATTCCTTTGCATTGCTTTGAACTTGGACCTCACCTTGACTACTTGGAGCATTACAATCATTAGAACTTTGACCATATTGGTCATCCTCCTCTTCTTCAAAAGGAATTGCCCTCAATTCGTCATCATCAAAGTATGGAGCAAGGTCCCCAACGTTGAATGTGCTTGAGACACCAAATTGGCCCCCCAAATCAACCTTGTATGCATTGTCATTGATCTTTTCCACGATTTCAAATGGACCTTCGGCTCTTGGCATAAGCTTGTTCTTTCTTTTGCTAGGAAACCTCTCTTTCCTCATGTAAATCCACACTAAGTTACCAACTTCAAATTGCTTCACGTTTTTCACCCTCTTGTTGGCTTGTTTCTTGTAGACTTCATTTGCTTTCTCAATGTTCTTCCTAACTTCCTTGTGGACCTTCAACATGAACTCGGCTTGTTCCCTAGCTCCACCATGAACGAACTTGTCTTGTGGCAAAGCTATGAGATCAATAGGAACATAAGGATTGACACCATAGACTACTTCAAAAGGAGAGTACTTTGTAGTAGCACTAGGAGTCCGATTGTAAGCAAACTCGGCATGAGCTAGCTTGACATCCCAATCCTTAGCACTCTTACTAACCAAGGTCCGAAGCAACGAACCCAGAATTCTATTCACCACTTCAGTTTGCCCATCGGTTTGTGGATGGTGTGAAGTAGAAAACAGCAACTTTGTTCCCATTAGACGCCATATTGATTTCCAAAAATGACTAAGAAATTTTGTATCACGATCGGACACAATGGTGCGTGGCACCCCATGAAAACGAACCACTTCTTCAAAGTATAACTTAGCCACTTTCATAGCATCTTCGGTTTTGTGACAAGGAATGAAATGAGCCATTTTTGAAAACCGATCAACAACCACCATGATTGAGTCTTTACCCCTTTGAGTTCTAGGTAAAGCCACAATGAAATCCATGCTCACATCCTCCCAAGGTCTTTCCGGAACTGGCAAAGGCTTGTAGAGACCTTTGTGAAACACCATCTTGGCCCTTTGACAAGTAGAACAACGACTAACCACATGATGAACCGTGGCTAACATCTTCGGCCAATAAAAGTGAGCTTGAAGAAGCTCCATTGTTTTTTGAATCCCCACGTGACCAGCTAGACCTCCTCCATGAGCCTCATGAATCAACAAGCTTCTAATTGGACACTTAGGAATGCATAACCGATTTCCCTTAAAAAGAAAGTCATCATGTAAGGAAAATAAGTCATATACTCCATGGACACATTTCTGTATTATTTCAATGAAATCTCCATCCTCCTTGTAGTATGCTTTGATCAAATCAAACCCAAGAACCTTTGCTTCGACAACTCCAAGCAAATTATGTCTCCTAGATAAGGCATCCGCAACAACATTAGCCTTTCCACTCTTGTATTTAGAGGAAAAGTTAAAGGTTTGCAAGAATTCAACCCATTTAGCATGTCTTGAATTCAACTTCTTTTGACCATGGATGAACCTTAAAGATTCATGGTCCGAATGTAATATGAACGGTTGTGGTCTCAAGTAATGTGACCAATGATCTAGAGCTCGTACCATAGCATAGAACTCTTTATCATAGGTGGAATAGTTCAACTTGCCTTGACTCAACTTTTCACTGAAATAAGCAATTGGACGCCCTTCTTGAATCAAAACTGCTCCAATCCCCTTCCCACTTGCGTCACACTCAACTTCAAATGGCTTGGAAAAATCAGGGAGTGCAAGAATAGGAGTGTTGCACATTTTCTCCTTGACTTCTTCAAAGGCCTTTTGAGCTTGTGTAGTCCATTCAAACGTCCCCTTCTTAGTACACTCAGTTATAGGAGCCATGAGTGTGCTAAAATTCTTGATAAATCTTCTATAGAAAGAAGCTAGGCCATGGAAAGAACGGACCTCCGTGAGTGTTTTTGGACTAGGCCATGATTGAATTGCTTCAACCTTGCAAGGATCCACCTTCACGCCATCACCTGAAACTATGTAGCCAAGAAAAGTGACCTCATATAACATAAAATCACATTTTTCAAGTTTTCCATACAATTTTTGCGTTCTTAAAACAGAAAAAACTTGAAACAAATGATCTAAATGTTCATCCTCATTTTTAGAGTAAATAAGGATATCATCAAGGTACACCACCACGAACTTGCCAAGAAATGGCCTCAACACCTCGTTCATTAATCTCATGAACGTGCTAGGTGCATTGGTCAATCCAAACGGCATCACAAGCCATTCATACAACCCATGCTTTGTCTTGAATGCAGTCTTCCATTCATCACCTTCCCTCATACGAATTTGGTGGTAACCACTTCTCAAATCAACTTTTGAGAATACATTTGAACCACTCAATTCGTCCAACATATCATCCAGTCTTGGAATTGGGAACCTGTACTTGATAGTAATATTGTTAACAGCTCTACTATCAATGCACATACGCCAAGTTCCATCCTTTTTAGGAACCAACAAGGCAGGAACCGCACATGGACTCATAGACTCACGCACATAGCCCATACCCATCAATTCTTCAATTTGTCTTTGCAACTCCTTAGTTTCTAAAGGGTTACATCTATAGGCAGGTTTATTTGGTAGAGGTGCGCCTGGAATGAGATCAATCTGATGCTCAATTCCTCTCAAGGGTGGTAATCCCTTAGGTAACTCATCAGGAAAACATCCTCAAACTCTTTAATCAGTTTTGCAAGTTTAGGATTTTGACTCACAAATTTTTCATGGATTTCTTTAGAGTACAACATGAATATCTCTTCCTCACCCTCAAACTCCCTCTCAAACTCTTTACAAGATAATAAAGAAATTTGTGGCTTTTGTGGTTGTGAAAAACGTGGAGGTGGTAAAGGGTGCAATTTCTTTTGTTTCCCTTGGTGAGTGATAGTGTAGGTGTTATGATACCCATCATGGATAGATTTTTTATCAGATTGCCACGGTCTCCCAAGAAGAATATGACAAGCATCCATTAAAACAACATCACACAATTGACTATCATGATATGAACCAATCGAAAAATTCACCATACATTGCTTTCTAACCCCAGTGCTAGCATTAGAATCTAACCAACTCAATTTGTAAGGATGTGGATGATTTGTGGTGGTAAGACCTAGTTTAGATACTAAGGTTTTCGACACAGTATTAGCCTCACTGCCCCCATCAATAATTAGATCACATACCTCGTCACCAACTTTACATTTGGTGATGAAAATGTGTTGTCTTTGTGGTGCCAAAGGTTCCTCCACACGAGCTTGCAAAGCTCTCCTAACCACCAAGTTTGTTTTGTCCTCCATTTCAGGATAGCATTGGTCCTCCTCCTCATCCTTTTCATACGGGGTCACCTCCTTCTCTTCTTCAGACTCAAATTCCTCCCAATTGATGCTTTGGGTGGCTATGAGTTTAACCTCTTGCATGGTTAAGGCTCTTGAATTAGGACAATCTTTTTTATAATGTCCTCTACCTCCACACTTGTAACATACAATGTCACTAAGCTTGAAGTCTTTCGTGTTCCTCTTTGGTGGCTCATTAGGCTTGCTAAAAGAAGAACCCTCCTTTGAGTTGAAGGGTGGTTTGCGTACCACTGGAGTAGTAGTAGGCGTTTTCTTCCTTTTCCTTTTAGCATCAAACTTTGTCACAAGTTTGCAAGCTTCCACAAACGTGAGGTTAGTGTAACCGTCAAGTTTGTCTTGTAACTCTTGTTCCAACCCAGCTACAAAACGCCCCAACTTCAGCTCTTCATTTTCAGTCACTTCACATACAATGGCAAGCCTATCAAATTCTTTGATATAGTCTTCCACCGAATCACCATTTTGTTGGAGAGTACTCCATTTCACATACTGATTTTGCTTGTAATTGTGAGGAATGAAACGATCTCTCATTCTTTTCTTCAGCTTTTCCCAAGTGGAAATGTGAGCCTTACCCCTAAGGGTACGCCCTCTTTGTTCTCCTTGCAACCAACTATCACCATAGCCCTTCAACTTGACTTTGGCAATCTTAAAACGTTGAACATCCTCATGAATGTCCTTGTATTCAAAGTACCTTTCCAAGGATTTCTCCCATTCCAAGTACTTCTCTGGATCAAGTGTCCCATCAAAGGCAGGAACGTCCACTTTGAGACTCCTATCCTCCCTCCTAGGTGGAGGGTCTTCACCTTGATCTCTCCTATCTTGCTCGTTCATGAGCCTTGCCATCAAGGCAGCAAGGTTCCCTTGGAGATTGGCATTGGTTTCGGCCAACCTTTCCTGACTAGCAATGGATCGATTAAGAGCTTCCAAAGCTGTCCTCAAGTCTTGATTCTCTCCCATGGTATGTAGGTATTCGACCCCTTTGGAAAATTTAAGAAAATTTCCCCCTACCTGACGCGCCAAATGATGTGTAAACAAGATGAGAAACCTTGTTACAAGAAATGATAAGTTAAGAGATTCAAAGGGTTTTAAAGTTCAATTGTCAAGTAATCAGTTTAGTTAGGGGAACTCTCACCCTAAGCTAAGGATATAGCAAAGAGGAACTCTCACTCGTTTGCTTGGGATAGTTTAGATGAGGGAACTCTCACCAAATCATAAACTATAAGCCCTAATTTTGGGAACTCTCACCAAAACTAACACTCTTCAAATTCGGATACTCAAATTTGGAAAACAAAGTGAGCTAAACTCAAGTCACTTCAATTAACAAAACACACGTTTTTTAGGCAAATAATCTTGGATGATTTTCATTCATTCAAAGTATGCTATTTATAGCATCAATACAACCTTTTCACTTGCCTACTTTAATTAACAAAATGAAATAGACAAAAGGAAATTAACTAAGGGAATGAGTGGAGATTACACGTCCCACTTAACCCCTTTTACAAACATGATTAAACTCAATTAAAAGAACTAAAGACTAGGCTTGAAACAAGGGAAGATGACCAGCCAAAATAGCATCCAAAGAGCCTCTTCAGCACACGCCCAAAACAGCCATTTTCAAGCTTGTGTAACCCCCATTTTAATGCCTTGATTCACGCCTCTTTATTCTTCATAACCCCCAAATAATGAGGTGCAATGTTCAGCCAACAAACTCCATAATTCACGCCCAACAAGTGCCATGAATCACTCCTCTTCAATCAGCTTGTAACCGTTGCACTTGGAGCTTGGAAAACCGTCACTTGCTAGATACCTTCTACAAGGTTAATTACACTAAGTGAAGTGTAACCACTTGTAAAATCTTTCGGACCAAAACCGTGCAAAGGAGTAAGGAATGATTTGGACAGAAACAATTCCTTTGCATTGCTTTGAACTTGGACCTCACCTTGACTACTTGGAGCATTACAATCATTAGAACTTTGACCATATTGGTCATTTAGGGTAATTTTACCCGCCACGTGGTCCAATCAGAGGACGACACGTGTCAGCCTCAGGATGGCCCAAAGTGGACCAATCTCTGCTTGACACGTGTCGCTCCAGAAAATAAGGGAAAAAAGGGCGGCCTTCAGGCCCAAATCCCGAGAAAGCCGCAAAGCGGCGCAGCCCACTACTGATTAGGGTACAGTGACCTAATCAAGGGCACAAATCCCAAAGACCCTATAAATAGGGAGATGACCCTCTTTTTGGGGACATGTTTTGATCATTTATTACACATTTACTCTTTGATAGAGACATCCTGAGCTTGGAATTCGAGCAGATCCCTACCTAAATTTCCGCACCTTTGTTCTCCCTTCAAGTTTCTAACTTGTGCGTCGGAGGCGGAGCACCACCCATCTGGTGTCTCCGTTTGTTTTGCAGGTACAACTCACCCCGGACCAGTCTTTGTGTTGTAACTCTCCCGAGGGACAAAAACACCCAAAACATTTGGCGCCGTCTGTGGGGAGAGTACCTCGAAGATGGTTCAAGAGTCTGTACCACCCCCTAACCGTCTGGGTGATGACCTAGAAGTTTTTACAGACCAGGAGGATGAAGATCCTTAGGTTGAAACCTTTACAGCCGAAGACGGCTCTCTCAGGATCAAGCGCATCTGTCCCAGAGAGACTCTGGAGCGGGGTGCCTCCCAGGCGGGTCCGAGTCGACCCTCTGGGCAGCCGGAAGGGGAAACCCAAGCGGCAGCTGGATCAGCCCCTGTCACCCAAGACGAACTCATGAGATTCATGACAAGTTTCAAGGGCGAAATTAAAGAGTTGATCACCAAAAGCCGGCTGGCCCAAGTAAAGGTCACTCGGCAAAGAAGACTCCTCCAGAGAAGGGGAAGTCAGTCAGAAACCGGCAGCCCACTCCTCATCCAAAGGAGAAGTTAGCCGGGACCATTGATTGGTCAAGAATTCTCCTTCCTGGGAAGAATACCAATAACACTCGTCGGACTCAACAGCCGGTGAGAAGTAAAAAATCAACTCTTGATGCCCGGGAGATCATTAACCGGAAGAGAAACCTGTCGCTGTCTGAGTCGGCTTCAACGTCGAACTTTCCAGACAGCTTCAACAACACCTCTGCCGGGAATGCATGTTCCTTGCATGAGAGTCAGACAGGCGGTAATACCGTCCATTCTGGCCCTCACATGATTGGAGCTGTACCGTATGTGCCTACTCAAGCTTACGGACAGTATCCCCCTCACTTTATGCAGCCGACCCTCTTTGGAGGTCAGGCGGCATATCCAAATGTCCAGCCATTGGACTGACATCTTTGTCTGCTTCGCCTGGGTGAACAGCCTTCTGCATTCACCCGGGAGATAACTGAGGCGGCTCAGCCGACCAAGGTTAAAAATGTGTTGGTTGGTACCTATGACGGTACCACCAATCCGGAAGACCACCTCATGGCTTACACCAACCTCATGTATCTGCAGGGGTTGGGTGATGCCACTTGGTGTCGGTGCTTCCCGGCTACACTGAAGGGCATTGTCGAACAGTGGTTTGGCAACTTGCCGGCTGGATCCATCGATAGTTTCAGGAAGCTCGCCTTCCTGTTTTCTTCCAACTTCTCAATGAACATCCCTGCTAAGAAAACAAGCCTTGATTTGAGCACTGTTAAGCAGGGAGAGAGAGAAGGGCTGCGCTCATATGTCAGGCGGTTCAATCTGATCAGAATTCAGATTCAAGGACTGTCTGACGAGGTAGCTTTTACAGACTTCTTCAAGGGTCTGAGAGACGGGTCGACCTTCAAGTTCGACCTAGTAAAAAAAGGGGCTTTCACCTTACAGGCGGCCCTGAGGGAGGCGGAAAGCTACATCCAGGCTACTGACCTCTGCTCGCCTGGTAGCCAGTCGGACTCTAAGAAGTCCGACAAACCGAAAGACAGCCGGTCTGCTCAGCCGGCCAAAAATAAAGAAGAGAGCAAGAAAAAAAAAAAAGAAATCTGGGCGGTTAATGACTCTGACCAGCCGTCCCAGAAGAAAAAGAAAGAGTTTAAACCGTACGTCCCCAAGTACGAGTTTAACAAAGACTGCAACTCCATCCTCATGGAGGTAAAGGACCGGCTGTCCATTGAGAAGCCGAATCCTATGAAGAGTTATGTCCAGTCACGGAACAAAAATAAATTATGTCAGTTCCATGAGGTCGGCCATGATACCAACGACTGCTTCATTCTTCAACGGGCGTTGGACGTCTGGCTGACAAAGGGTTGTTGAAGTCCTACATTTCTAAGTCCCCAGCCGGGGAAAAAAAGAAAAACAAGGGTCAGTCCTCCAAGACTACCCCCCAGCCTGCTAGTAGCTCGGATACCGACAAGGAGCCGGTCTACACAATAGCAGGCGGGTTTTCTTGTGTTGGCCCTACCATTCGGGGCACCAAGAGCCATCTTTGAAAGATGGACAAGGATGATGACGAGCAGGCGTCTGCAAGCACCTCCTTCCCAGACTTCTTGATTACTGAGAAGGATAGGGGCAGCGTCCGCCGTCCGCATGATGACCCAGTTGTCATTGAATGTAAGGTTGCCAACGAGCTGGTTGGACGGACCCTTATTGACACCGGCAGCTCATCTGACATCATCAGCCTCCGGTGCCAGCAAAAGCTGAAATACAATGTCAGCAGCATGCATCCGGTCACCCACCCCTTGGTTGGTTTTGGGGGTAGGATGGTCTACCCAGCCGGAAGAATTGACTTGCCCATCCGGCTGGGAGAGAAAGGCCAGGGACGACATATTGTCGTCAGTTTCTTGGTCGTTGAGGAGTTGACTGCCTACAACATTATCCTTGGCCGGCCAACCCTCAACGTAGCCAAGGCAGTAATCATCCCGTCTCTGATGCTCATCAAATATGAGAAGGATGACGGCTCTGTTGGTTCCTTGAATGGGGATCAGAAGACGGCTCGGGAGTGCTATCTCTCAACCGTCAGGGGCACTGTGGCCCCAGGCGATCAGGAACCAATTGACCTTGACAATGTCAAGGATTCCGATCCAGCACCTACCCCACCAGCAGCCGAAAAGAAAAGAAAGGCACCTCTGCTGGTGGAGGTGAAGAAGGAGAAAAAATAGCAATCACTGACCGGTGAACGGTCAGATGAGCTCCGTCCCCAACCGGCTTGTGAAAGCATTGATCTCGTTCTGGATGACAGCCGTCCTAAACGTACTGTAAAGGTTGGGACGGTCGCTCATGCTACTTTGGGTGCAGACTTGCACCTTCTGCTGAAGGAATTCAAAGACATTTTTGCCTTTGAAGTGGAAGAGATGCCAGGCGTCAGCCCGAATCTTGCTGTCCACAAGCTCGCCGTGGATCCTAAAAAGAAGCCCATCCGGCAAAAGAAAAGAAACCACGGTGAGGAAAGAAGTCAGGCGACAGCTACCGAAGTAAAAAAGCTGCTAGATGCCAGGTTCATCCGGCCTTGTAATTTTCCCGACTGGGTGGCCAATGTGGTCCTTGTTAAGAAACCGAATGGGACCTGGCGCATGTGTGTTGATTACACAGACCTCAACAAGGCGTGTCCAAAGGACAGTTACCCGCTTCCAAAGATCGACAGTCTGGTCGATTCTACAGCCGGTCACGCCTTGATGAGCTTCATGGATGCCTACTCCGGCTTCCATCAGATACCCTTGTGGAAGAAAGATCAAGAGAAGACGGCCTTCGTCACTGATCAGGGGTTATTCTGTTATACGGTGATGCCGTTTGGCTTGAAAAATGCGCCTGCCACTTTCCAACGGATGATTAATACGGTCTTCATTAATCAGATTGGGAGGAATGTGGAGGCGTACATTGATGATATGATAGTCAAATCAAAGCTCCAGACGGATCACCTTGATGATCTCCGAGAAACGTTCACCACCCTCAGGCGGCATAAGGTTATGTTAAATCCTAAGAAATGCGTCTTTGGTGTTGAGTCTGGGAAGTTTCTCGGATTCCTAATTGATCAAAGGGGGATAGAGGCTAACCCTGAAAAGATACAGGCAGTGATAGACATGAAGTCACCCCGTTCTGTCAAGGAAGTGCAGAGACTCACTGGCTGTTTGGCCGCCCTGGGGAGGTTCCTCAGCCGGTCAGGCGACAAGTGCCTCTACTTCTTCCAAGCAATCAGGAAGAAGACCAGATTTGAATGGGGAGATGATGCTGAGACGACATTCCAGAGGTTGAAAGAGCACTTACATTCTCTACCTAGGTTGGTCAGTCCTTTACCTAGGGAGACGTTGTACATGTACTTAGCCGTCTCAGATCATGCCCTCAGTGCCGTTCTCCTTGCTGAGTGAGACGGCGTGCAGCTCCCGATTTACTCCATTAGCCATGTTCTTAAAAATGCTGAACTCCGGTATCCCATGGTTGAAAAATTTGGCCTTGCTCTGTATATGGCTTTCAAAAAATTGAAGCCCTACTTTCTGGCACATCCGGTAGTGATTTACACCAACCAGCCACTCAAGCGGCCAATGTCTACCTTGGACTCATCCGGGAGAATGTTGAAATGGGCTATTGAAATGCAAAGTCTTGAAATCACTTACGAACCAAGAAAGGCAGTGAAAGGTCAGGCGTTTGCCGACTTCATTGTTAAAATGACCCGTCCGGTGGCTCCGGATAATCTTGATCAGGTTTGGAAAGTGTATGTAGACGGGAGCTCTAAAAAGAACGGCTGTGGTGCAGGCGTAATCTACGAGTCTCCTGAAGGGGACAGATTTGAGTATGCACTACGCTTCAAATTTCAGGCCTCTAACAATGAGGCGGAATATGAAGCCCTGCTAGCCGGCATTCGCATGTGTAAGGCTCGCATGTGTAAGGCGGCAGGGGCCATGAAAATTGACGCCTACTCTGATTCTCAATTGGTTGTTAGCCAGTATGAGGGAAGCTACGAGGCTACTCATCCGGCTATGATTAAATATCTTCAGGCAGTCAAAGAAGAGACCAAGGCACTTGAGGAATTCCGGCTGAATCAGGTGCCTAGGTCGGAAAACAAGCATTGTCAAAGCTGGCATCTTCCGCCTGCCATGATACGCCTCGGTCAGTCTTCTGGGAAGTTCTTGAAAAGAGAAGCATCTATGAGGATCCCGTTGGAATTCTGGACCGAAGCTCTACCTGGATGGATGGCATCCGGGCCTATCTCTCAGACGACACACTTCCTGATTCGCCACAGGAAGCAGCCGTCCTGAAAAAGCGAGCTGCAAGATTCGAGTTGAAAAATGGAGAACTATTCAAGGCGGGGTTTCTGAAGCCTTTGTTGAAGTGTGTCACCCCAGAAAAGGGGAAAGAAGTTCTTGAAGACTTGCACTCGGGATTCTGCGCCTCTCACATAGGCGGCAAGGCCCTAGCCGTCAGAGCCAGACGGCACTATTTTTGGCCCAATCTTGAGGCAGACGCCAAGGAGTTGGTAAAGAAATGTGACAAGTGCCAAAAATTTGGTAAACTCATTCACCGTCCGGCTACTGATCTGACGGCCATCCACAGCCCAATCCCGTTTGCAAAATGGGGCATGGACATTCTAGGTCCTTACACGCCTGCTTCAGGCGGAAAGCGCTACATCTTAGTGGCTGTGGATTATTTCACCAAGTGGGTAGAAGCTGAGGCGGTTAAAAACATCAAAACCTCAGACGTGATTTCCTTCATCTGGAAAAACATTATCACCCGGTATGGGGTACCTATGTCTATGGTGTTTGATAATGGTCCTCAGTTCGAGACGCCTCAGCTAAAAACTTGGTTGGGAGATCAGGGGATCTCAAGCTATTTTGCATCCGTTGGCCGGCCCCAAGCAAACGGCCAAGTTGAAGCCTTCAATAAACTCATCTCAGACGGCATTAAGAAGAAAATAGAAAGAGCCGGTGGCTTATGGGCAGAAGAGTTAATCCATGTCCTATGGGCCATCCGGACAACAGCAAAGGGGGCAATTGGTGAAACCCCATTTCTCATGGTTTACGGTGCTGAAGCCGTCTTGCCCATCGAACTTTACGAGCCGACTCTTAGAGTCATGTTATATGATGAAGAGGCAAAGTGGGAAGCAATGCGCCTGGCATTGGATTCACTCCCAGAACGCAGAGGCAATGCCGCCTTGCGTCATGAGATTTACCGTCTGAGAATGACGAGAGCCTACAACAAAAAAGTACACAAGCGTCCTTTGAAAGTTGACGACTTAGTGTTACGAAAAATGGAGGCAACCGGTAGGGCCAATGAGCTGGGAAAGCTAACCCCAAATTGGAAAGGCCCCTACAAGATCTATGAAGAAGTAAGGGACGGCACCTACCGCCTGGAATCTCCAGAAGGCAGGCGCCTGCCTAGAACTTGGAATGTAGACAATCTAAAAAAGTACTACTTCTAAGAATGTAAACTTTTTGTAAACAGTGAGTCAATTAATGAAGATTCAGACTTTGTTTGCAAAATTGAGTTATCGTTTAATTATCTATCCGGGTAATATCCAGGCGGATTCCCCATTTACCTAACTAAGTTCGATACTTAGTGAAAGTTACATTTGTTTGATCGCCTGGGTAATACTCGGATCTCTTGTTTATTTAAGTTTGATACTTTGTTTATTCAATCCGCCTGGGTAATACTCAGACGAATTCTCCATTTATCTAACTAAGTTTGATACTTAGTATGATCAAATATTTGCTTGTCCGTCTGGGTAATACCTAGACAGACTCGTTTGCTTAAAAAACTGAGTTCGATACTTAGTGTAAATTCAATACTTTGACTAAAAACTAAGCACAAAAACGTTTAGTGGCTATACAACCGGTCCCAAACAAGACCAGAGGCTAAAATGGCCGGATGGTTGCTCATTTTATAAAATCGCCTGTCCCAACATGGACAAAGGCATCCGGCGACACCCCTCCAGGTGCAATTGTCGCAGAGAACAGACTATTTGTCGGTTCTACGTACCCATGCAGACGGCAAAGATTGAACGACCTAATTGGTAAACTCATAGCTGTCTGACCAAAATGACCTGTGAAGAATGATCAAGTTGCCGAATACCGGATGCCATGGGGCATCAGTCGGTCACCGGCTGAAGTTTTCACTTAGGTTATTTATTCCAAAATTGCACTTCCCACCCCAATTGGGGCAAAAGAGTTGTTCAATGGCTATGAAATCTCTACATAGACGGACAAACGTCGTCTGTGTAGTGACTGGAACGCCTGTCGGTGTACGGCTGTGCACTTGGTTTGGGGCAATCAATATTGTGATTGTTTGACTTGCAAACATATCATGCTTTTTACAACGTTTTCAAGTCAATCAACCAACTCCACTTGAAACCAACCACACAGCCGTCCAGGGGTAAGGACAGCTGGACTATTGATTAGTTAGGCAAAAATGAAAAATTGCCGCATGCTTTTGATAAGTTAGAAAAAAATGAAAAATTAAAATTTGCACAAAATAAAAATTCAGATGCAAAATGATCAAAGCCGACTCAGTCGGTGCATTTAATAAAGTCCACCCAACCAAACGGTTGTAGTGGATTAAAATGTTAACCGGACCCCGTCCGGAAGAAAGAAATTGTTAATTAACACGGCTCCACAGCCGTAAATACAAGGATACTCGACACGCAGGCCGGAAAAAGCAAGTTTTGGCATACAACCGCTGAATAAAAGAAAAAATAAAAAAGCAGAGATTGGCACACTGCCGCTGAATGGTCACTTCTGGCCTGCAGACGATGCCTCCTGGTCCTCTTTCTCCTCATCATCTGAGGTATCTCCTGTGCTTCACCAGGACCTGGAAGCTCAGGCGCAGACGGCTCGTTGTTGGAGTTGACCCAAGCTTCGAAAGAGGCAGGCTCTGGCTCACCTTGTTCCCTCAAGTACACCACGTCCTCGGCGTACCTGTGAGCCAGTGCCCAGACGCCATAATCCACGTCCGGGTACAGGGCAGCCCAGGCAATCTTCATCCGGGCGTCATTGTCAGCGTCACTCTCGGCAACAACGCGATTTAGCTCCGCCTCCAGGGTTGCTGCAAAGTTTATCTGAGCCTGAGCAGCATCTGAACCTTGGTCTTCAGTTTGGTGTTCTCTTCGGAAACACCTTTAAGTGTGCCAAGGTTCGTCTGGGCCTTCTTGAGCGCCTCACCAGCCTTTTTGGCGCTCTCGTCCGCCTTCCTTTGGGCCTCCTCCGCCTCCTTCTTAGCCGTCTTCAGATCTGACTCCAGCTGCTGGATTCTAGACGCCTGTGTCATAATTATTGCTTTAGTTTCAAGTTCATTTACGATAGTCGAGTGTAAAGAAATATTATCAGCGTCTATGGCGGACTTCTTGGCCCTTTTTACCTCTTCCCGTTTGCGGGAATAAGGACGTTTGAGACCGTCTACCCGCAGCATGGCCTGCAAAAAGTCAGGCGGTATAAGTATTGCAGGCGGGATAAAACACTTGGAATAAACAAAATTGAATTGACAAGTTTCTTACCTCGCTAGAAGGGATAGAATGCGTTCAAGATTGAACGTCTCTATCCCAGGGATATTGTCCTTTTCCCTCTTCCGGACGGCTTCCAGCATAGCCTTGGCATGCTTCTGGACGTCTGGCCAGCGGGGAGATTGATCTGCACCACAATCAATACGTGATGAGTGCGAGACTAAGGCGGCACCTATTTGTTGTCGGCCGTCTGAAGATGACGTCTGTTGAGAATGGGATTTCACCCGTAAAGGCCACCCCAGCTCAAGCGGGGATTCAAAAGGGTTCTTACCTTCAGAGCCGGCCAAGCAGGAACCGCTTGCAGGCGTGGTGAACCCCGCGGCTGCTGATAAGGGGTTGACAAGATCAAGGCACAAGCTGCCGCCTACCTTCTCGAGTCGCCCCGCTATCCGCATCTGCTGATGCCCGGCTGAGGCACCAGGAGTTGATGCAGAGGTGGACTTTTTGATTTTGTTGAGAACGGTAGGGTTTTCCTCCCTAGCCCGTTTGAGTTGTTTCTCAAACGACTTTCCAATCTCTCCTCCCTGCAAAAATAACCAAAGTTAAGGATTAGCATCCGGGAAAAATGATTTTAAAGGATCAATTTGTGAAAGGGTCAGGCGTTTGATACCTTGGCCTTGACCTCAGCCGCAACCTTCTCCGCAAGATCTTTACGGATGGTTGCAGAAGACCGCTTGGGAGTTTTCTCCGACTGCAACATGTTTACTGCTTCTTCTGCAAAAAGAAAGAAATTGGTTAATATCATAAATCAATTTCAATAGAAAAATACTACAGAAACTCAGGCGCATACGTTTTGTAAACATGTGCCCTAGCCCGCAGGCGGCTAGGAAACACTCATCCCTGAACCAGGCGCTCTTGGGGATCCAGTTCTTGGAAACTTTTATTGTTTCCCCGGTTGACAGAGTTGCGTCTGTGAGGCCGAAAAAGTCTGCCTCAATTATCTTGTTAAAATCTTCCTCTGGGATCCGGGGAAGAGCGCACTTCCTGCCCAACAAGTCGAGCTTCTTATTGTACAGGCGGAATTCATAATTTTCCCGTCTGGTTGGGGCTGATATCAGGTAGAACCTGTGCTTCCAGCCATCGAACTTCGAGACCTTGTCCAAGGTCATCATATATTGAGGCTGCGTGGTTAGAGTGTACCACGCCCTCCAGCCGCCGGGCTTCTGCTAAGATAGTGCATACTAGCAAAAGCCTCCTAGCCGGGGTTAAGCCCCTGAAACTCGCAGGCGGCAACATACCCCAGAATGTTTGTCCAAGAGTTGGGGGTAAGTTGCCAGATTCCGAGGCCGTAGCCTCTCAAAATTGCCTTCACCGCCTGGTGAAGGGGAAAGCGGAGACCAGCCTTGAACGCCGCCTCATAACAGCCAAAATAGTTGTTGGCGTTCTGTTCATCGTTCTCCCAGGCGATGGTGCCATTCTCAGGCGACACCCGGATTCTATACCCGTCTCCTAGCGGGTGTATTTGGGTAAAATTCTTTAAGTTCTCCTCCATTTGGATCCGGTCTTTGGAGGAGACGTGGATGTTGAAGGGATCATCCTTCTCGTTCCACTTTTTCCTTTCTTCCTCCTCGCTATCCGGAAGTGGGGGTAAGTCGTCACTGCTCTCAGAGGTAGAGGCGGAGCTGTCGCTCTCCGTCTCCTCCTCACTTTGATTCAAGGGGGCAGAGGCGGCCTCGTCGCCGCCTTGGTCGCATTCCTCCAAGAAGGAATCAGCAGGAGTTGAAGGGGCGCGCGGAGGGGATCTCTCCAGAGCCGTCTGGCCTCCCTGACCAGACGTTTCTCCCTCAGGCGTTTGGCCGCCTGAGCCTTCGCTCTTGTAATTTGGATCAGTTGCCGTCTGCTTTATCCGAGCCATTGTGTCCTGCACAGACACGTAACTGGTCGGAATCTGAGGCAAAGGGTGGTTCCAACACCCCAAGACGACACTCCCAGTCCTAGACTCAGCCGTCCCTGGTGACCAGCTGGACTCTAACCTAGGTTGTGCCGTGTGTGTTGGTGATGCATCCATTATTGCAAGAAATATGTACAAGCGGTGAAAAAAGAAAAAGAGCTGAAAGAGGCAGAGACGGTACCTTTTGAAGAGATATCTGAAACTAGGCGAGTCCGGCTGGGTCTCTGGAAGACGAGCTTTCTTGCTTGCGCCTGACTCAAACGGGTGACGTCTGCTCTCTCAAAGTTCTCTCTAGAAAATTTTTTGTAAACGTACCAAAATTATGAGGGTAAACGACTATATATAGAGGGTAAAAACGGGGGCATTTCCGTAATTTACCCGGAAGGTGAATGGTTACTCTTTAATGGTAAAATTACCGCCAATCGGAGCGTGACACATGTCACATATGCCACGTGGCGTGCCACGTCACATCTGTGAGGGGCTGTTTAGGGTAATTTTACCCGGCCACGTGGTCTAATCAGAGGACGACACGTGTCAGCCTCAGGATGGCCCAAAATGGACCAATCTCTGCTTGACACGTGTCGCTCTAGAAAATAAGGGAAAAAAGGGCGGCCTTCAGGCCCAAATCCCGAGAAAGCCGCAAAGCAGCGCAACCCACCACTGATTAGGGTACAGTGACCTAATCAGGGGCACAAATCCCAAAGACCCTATAAATAGGGAGATGACCCTCTTTCTGGGGACACGTTTTGATCATTTATTACACATTTACTCTTTGATAGAGACATCCTGAGCTTGGAATTTGAGCAGATCCCTACCTAAATTTCCGCACCTTTTTTCTCCCTTCAAGTTTCTAACTTGTGCGTCGGAGGCGGAGCACCACCCATCTGGTGTCTCCGTTTGTTTTGTAGGTACAGCTCACCCCGGACCAGTCTTTGTGTTGTAACTCTCCCGAGGGACAAAAACACCCAAAACAGAAGTGATGAGTCATTTGGCGTGGAGTCGATCAAAAGAGGTATTGTAGTTCATCCCAATGGGGCTGAACTCTTTCCTTAATTGTTTCTTAGGTCTCTGACTATCCATGGCTAAGACTTCATTAAGATCAAAGGTACTAACGTTGTTGCTAGAGTGGGTGTTTTAAGAAGAAGAAGGATTGTCGTTTTTCTTTCCTTTCCAGCCACTGTGTTATTATTGTTAGTAGTTTTCTTGTTTTGCAAGGTCCTCTTCGATTTCAATACCTATGTCATAGATGGCCTTGAAAGTATTCAAATTATGTTGATATTTCAAATGTTCGAATACTTGTCTTGAAGGTTCTCGATGAACATCCTTACGAACTTCTTTTCAGTCAGTAGGAACTTCAACCATATTAGCGGAAGTTTCCTTCCACTTGTTGAAGAAAGAGATGAAACCTTCGTTTTCCTTTTGGTTTAGCATCTCAAGTTGTCTATGTGCAGTTTCAACTTGAATGTTGCACTTATATTTATCAATGAAAGCGTTTATTATTCCATCCCAAGTAGAGGTCTTCTCTTTATCAAGAGAAAAGAATCAATGTTGACAAACAGTTTTCAGAGATAATGACAAACTGACAAACCAAGGCGATAAGGGATATGCAGCGCCTCATGTGCGCATTATATAAATAATTGAAAAAAATTGGCAGAATTTGGCTTCAAGTGCGCCTCATGTGCGCCTAATCAAAATCACCTTGCCAACGCTTACCCCTTATCACCTTGCGCCTCAGGCGCGCTTTTTCAAACACCGAAGGGAAGGGGAAGGCTAAGGTTGGCTGTGAGAGTCTTATTTAGGTTTTGGGCTTTAATCAATGATACACTTGCTTAAGTTTTAATTATCAGTGGTACACCTATACTTGCAACTAATTAAACGTTAGTAATAGGTTAATGACTTGCAATTTTGACCGATTTTAACTCCCTTCTTAATTTTCCTCCTATATTTAAAGTAACATACCCACCTCTGTCATTATATAAACGAAGCCCTCTTAGGGGGTGTTTGGTTCAAGCATATTAGGTATAAGGTATGGGTTTGGAATGACCAAAACCCATACCTTGTGTTTGTTTTTTGACATTTCATTTTTCAAACCCATACCTCAAACCCTCAGGGTATGGGTTTTTGAAACCCAAGGGGGAAGGTGGGTATGGCTCATACACATACCTTTAGGTTTAAAATTAAAAGGAAGACTATCATTCCTAGATAAAAACCAAACACATGAAATCAAGTATCAAGTTTCAACCCCATACCACCCAAGTTTCATTCCTCATTCCAAACCCATACCATTGTTTGAACCAAACACCCCCTTATTTGCTCTGATTTATGAAGTGTCTTATTCATTTGGCTGATTTGAGTGCCAAATGAAGAAAAAGCTGCATAAATAAGAGCAAATGAGGGGGCTTTGTTTATATAATGATAGAGGTGGGTGGGTTACTTTAAATATAGGAGGAAAATTAAGGAGGGAGTTAAAATTGGTTAAAATTGTAAGTCATTAACCTATTACTAACGTTCAATTAATGGAATGCTTCTTGTAGTTATTTATTTATTTATTTTTAATACAAAAACAGTACTGCTTGCTGCAGTTAATTAGTTGAAAGTATTGGTGTACGGTCGATAGTTAAAATCTAAGAAGGTGTATCATTGATAAAAGCCCAAACCTAGGGTGTATAAATGATAATTTTCCTTTTTTCATTATAAAAAACACCAATTAGAAAGCGACACCTGGAATGTCTCCCTCAATTTGTTACGAATCTAACAAAACTGGTGAAGGGTCTAGTTTGAGAAGATATAGGTAACAGGTGGGATTGCTTTGCGATTACTCAAATGTGGGCTTGTTATGAGAGGACCACGCAAATGTGGGATCATTAGTTTTAATTTTTACAATAATATATTTGCAATTTTCCTTTTTTGGACATCCTAGAAGAATGCTCTTCTACATTTATGGTCATGTGGCCCATTAAAAAAGTGCGGTCCCACTATTTCACATTTTCATTTATTCCACTTAACCAAAAATTATATTGTGTACATTATACTTGGTGCATACTTTTTGAAGGAAGTACTATAGTGAATATAAGAAAACATGATTTTGATTATGTGTATTGGGTAGATTAAGCAACATTTCAAGGACCCTGACTGTCAGAAGCCTTGTGTTAGTAAGGTTTGTTGTTTATTGAATGGTGGAGCACCTTAAGATCTGTCTTTTGTATGCAAATTGAGCTTTAGATGCTTGGTCCTTGTTTCTGAGTGGTTGTTTCTGGTGGGAATGCTTCTAGTGCTAATGGCGTCAAAGGCATAATTATGATATTTTTTAGGCTACGGTTGGAAATTAATGAGATTAATGTTCTGGGGTACTGTTCTCATCAAATATGTTAATAGGATAAAGTTTTGTGTCAATACTCAGGAGCTTTTAAGGAGTTGTTTGGCTTTAGCTTGCTCATTGTATTACTAGATGATTCTGCCACATCGCAATTAAAAAGCTAAATCGGATAGTGGTGGAAAGGATGGTGAGTATGAAACACTGTAAATTGTCCAACAGTTACATTCTAGAATTCAGTGTTTGTATTTTCATCAAAATCGTAGTAATGATTTTATCTATCCATCTCACATGCCTTTTGATCCATAGCTATACCTTTTTTTGTCTTCAGTTGTTGAGATTGATCATGATGAGAGACCAGAAGATGGAACTTTGGCACCTTCTTTGTCAGTATGTCGATCTATAGCTCTGGAGAATTGATATTCAATAGATTCGAAGGTTTTCAGAGGATCTTATGTATTTAAAAGTGAAACAAGTCATAAAGAGAGCACAACAAACCTTTTCAACTCACAAGTTCTGGCTGATTTGGATATGAGGATTATCTTGGTTGCAGTGCAGCTGAAGATTGTCCATTGCTCTTGGATGAGTTTTCCCTGAATCCTCGTTGAGTAAGCTGACCTCCTTTTACACCCACTTCAGCAGAGAGCAGAGCAGTGAACCAGCCAGTTTGATGAACAAGTTACACATGCAATAGCCAATGCTCTGGAAAGTAATAAGGTATTTTTTCCCTTCTTTTCAGTTAAATACTACTACTAGTCCCCGACGGTGAAACTTCTGACGAGAAATGTTTCTGTACAGTTGATGAACTCCAGCCGAATTCTCTGTATATACCTTTAAATTTATTAATTTTTTTATTTTTGGTGGATGTCTGCATAATTGTCATATAGGTCTGATTGTTTATGTTATGTGGAACCTTGTTATTGAGGCTTGATACTCATAATAATATGAACTGATAGCCTGATAATGCCTAACACTTTATAACATGTATAAATAATTAGAATAATTAAACATTACTAACCCTGCTTATAATTCTGGTATACTGGAATGTAGGTTTTGTGTAGAATTTCTGATTATAGATTAGGATTCAACATTGTTTTATTTACTTTTATCTTTGAGTTTGGCTATGATCTATAATATAGATATGCATGTCAGGTTTTTATGTACTAAATTCAGATTACTTGTCAGAGTTAATGTCATGAATCTGCAGTGTCTTTTGGTCCTATTAATCTTAACAGACCCTAGGGAGCCTTAAATAAAAGTGTGCTCATTAATTTATTTGGGCTACTCAACATATTAGTCTCTTTTATACTAAAATTAGTTTACTACTCCCTGTGTGTGTGTGTGTGGCTCTTTTATAACAAAATTAGTTTACTACTCTCTTTGTGTGTGTATGTAACATATTAGACTCTTTTATTATAAAATTAGTTAACTACTCCTGTGTGTGTGCATGTGCTTTTCAATAAACTATTAACTATTATTTTTATTCTTTTTAAAAAAAATTTAATCTTGCAAGTACCTCACTTCTTATTATATTAAAGTCACTTAAATCATCTCAAACTATGTGCCGATCAAAGTAACTCTTTAAAAAAAGAATAAAGATATTAGTGTTTTTTTTTTCTTCTTTTTTTTTTGCAATGAAGGTAGATATTTGGTGTGCATATGACTAAAGATGGGTCACTACTCAATGTAGGGATGTAATCTAGATTCAAATCGGATACTTGGACTACTCTTCATATGCTCCACTGTTTTTTGTCAGACTTTCTTTTGATTAGGTCAAGGTATTAACGTTTATAAGGGCTTATTTGGTTCATCTTATTTTGATCTATATTTATTTTATTTGAAACAAAATAAGCTCTAGATTGGATAAGTTCAAAGAAGAAAAAGCTCAGATAAGTTAAAACAAACTAAGTTCACGTAAGTTCAAACAGTAGAAGTTCAGAGAAATAGGCGCTTTATTTTTAAAATTTCTGGAGTTCCAAATGCGTGGAATGTAAGATTTGAATTGAATTTTCCACTAATGCTGAGAGAGTAGAAGGGAAAAGCTCGACCTCCATAAGGGGCGGAAAAGTAAGAGATGTGAGGCTTTTGAATTTTGACCTTAGGAGTGGCACTGAAGGAGACCTTTGAGAAATCCCATGAACCATTGGAGAGCTTGTCAGCAAGTAGGAGAGAGGAGTTAAAAGGGAGGGGTGGTCCATAGATGATTGAGCTAAGATTGCCTAACACCATCCAGTTGTTATACCAGTACTTTTTTTTTTCCTTCCTTAGCCAGTGTCAACTCTGTCAAGGGCACAAGTGCTGCAAAAATTCTCTGATGATTTCAGGAATAAATCCCTGCATCAGAATCTACATGGGAATTTAAATTGATACGATAATACATTATTTTGCAAAGATTTTTTTTTTTCTGTGATTTTTTTTGTTATAATGTATCCAATTCTAAAGGAAAAATGTTCCAACAAATTAGTTTTGAACTTTGTGCAATGAGAATAAACGTGGCTGTATCATATTGTTTCTATGGCAGGTAACACATAGTAGCTGCTCTTAAGCTATGGGATGATCAGCTGTGGGCTGTGGCATTGACTGATCGTGTGATTTTACTTCCAAGTGGTATAAATGCAATATGCATTGCTGCAGTACTGGGTATAAAGAATTTGCTGTATTTACTAGAATTCAGATTTGGCAGGTAAAGGTAATAATAATTCCTGCTCTTGAAAACCCTGAAGCCAATTAGTCTTGCTGATATTGCAACAATATATGAAATATGCTTCTGCAATCAAAAGCAGGAGATGAAAAGCATATGCTGTAGGAATCAGCAAAGCCTGTCTTTGTTTTGGTGTATCTCTAACACCAGTCTGCCTTACATTGTTTTAGATAGTAGTTCCTGCTGTATCAGTCAAACTCAGAAATAAATGCCAGTTATTATTGGTTACAAAATCATCATGCTTTATCCTCAATGTAAAATAAAGAAACCAAAAGGTTTAACAAACATACTGCTCTAAAGACTATGCCAAAGAAACTAATGACCAGCCTCAAGCAAACACGTACTTTATCAGCAATAATACAAACCGATATAAATAAGGGAGTAGTAAAATCAAAATCAGTTATTTTTAATATTAAGAATTATGTTTTCATTTAGGTTCTAAGTATGATCTGAGGAAGTAGACCGCCTTGATCGTGCAGGAGAAGCAGGCTGAGAAGCCCTTTTCCTAGCTGAACTAACAGAGACTCTGTCGGGTGTGACACTCTTCTCCCTCTTGCATTCACCTCCAAATCGTGTTCTAGCCTTTTCAGATTCAGTGGCAGCCATATAACTTGGAACAGTTTGAGAACTCGCTAGGCTTTCATCATCCCTAACAGATGAACCTGTTACACTATTTCTCCTTGATTGTTCTGATTGCATACTCAGTGTGCTTCTTGCATCATCTTCTGGACCCCAAATGCTCTTCCTTGGGCTCATCTTTGGGCTTTGGGATCTCAAGTTTCTGGTTGCTGCAGTGGACTTTGAAGGAGCTTTGGAAGTGGACAAGCGACCACCAGTTGAAGAACGGGATTGTTTTCGAATGGATGTTGGGGAAGGCTTTTCACGGCCATAATAGGCTTTTGTAAGCTCATGATTCCCAGACAAAGTGTTCTTTGAGGAGGCCATAATACGAGGGGAGTTATCATTGCTAAAGTCTTTCTCAGGAGTGGTTGCGGTCTCCCATGGTTTAGCAGCTAACCATCGTTCTAACCAGCTCCAGCCCCAGTGGGGATTGTTTACATCCATAAACAACGTGTGCGCAGACATTGATGATGCCTTCCATGCTTGCTGTACAGCATATGATTTCATTTAGCTATGTTGACAAACTAAGCTATTGGATTGCTCTTATTCTCCAATTAACTACCTTACAAATTACCGCTACTTTGCAAATTATCAAGGCGTTCTATTTTTATCACTCTTCCTAAGTAAAAGAAAAAAAAAAAACAATTTCTAAAGGACATGAATGTGATAAATTTTGGAGTTGTTTTAAAAAGTGCTATATAGCTCACTCTAGAAATAAATTTGAATAGAAGTATAAAGCACAAAGTACAGAAGTTATAAATATATAAATGAACCAAAATTTTTTTTATTAATTGAACCAAGTTTGAGCCTAGCTCAATCAAAAAACAATCTTAGTTGTACGAAAAGAAGACACCTAATCATGAAGTAGTTTACATCCTTGATAAATATGCTTTTGCATAATGACATAGGTGAACCTTGTGTACATGACTCACTAACTCCTCTCCATTGTCAGCGCGAAATAAATTTTGCATTTTCTACCCTGAAATTCTTCATTTTCTTTGGGCATTGTTGCTGGGCATGTAAGCGGGAAAGAAGTCTAAGTTGTTACCTGATGGGTAAATGCATAAGCCAGAGTCCTTTCTCTTCTAATGGCAGCCTCATGTCTGCTTTGCAACTTTGCTTCGATCTGTTCCTTTGTCTGTCTACTGCTGTCCCAACCATCACCGTTTTGCTGCAACATGCTCAGCACATTTTGTCATCAGCATAAGTACTATAGAAACAAGAAAATTATTGTAGTTTGATTCAAAATTGCAGAAATCACAGTGATGGATTAGCATACTTGTGATTTTTCAAGTTCCTTGGCTTGCTCTTTTGCATATTTCTGCTGAATCTGTTTCTGACGAGCCAGGTTTTCCTCAGCCATCTTCTGTCTTCTCTCATGTACCTGAGACTGCACTCGTGCTAATGTTTGCATTGACTTCAGAGTGTTTGTAGTCTGACGTTTGATTGCCTGTCCTTGCATTACTGCTTTCAACCTCATCAGCCCTCGCAGAGCACGTAATGTTCTCCTCCCCTATAAAAAAAATAAAGGCAATGAAAAAAAGTTCACCATGATATGAAGCGTTTTTATTTATTTTTTCCTTACATGACATGACTCACTCCACCTCGAAAAAGATACATTTCTATTTTGGTTCGTGCAAAAAAAAAAAAAAAAAAAAAAAAAGCAAGTTAAACTTTGAATATTACCATAATGATACCTTCATAAGAATTTCAGTGATAGACCAAGTCATTATAATGATGAATATGGTGATGTATAAGTTTAAAAACCCTTGAAAATGATCTTAAATCAGATATGGCTTATTACATAATTTGAGACGAAGAGAGTAATACTTAATATGCTTACAATCTAAACAAAATTACCATCTTATTTACCCTGAGTTCTGTGATCATAATAATTTTAACAAAAAACATACCATGTATCCTCGGAAAGCTGTTTGAATCTTAATGGCTGCAGCTTCCTCCTTAGACTTTCCAGAAACAGGTGTAGTAGTTGCTGTCAGACGAACAACCTCTGCAGCAGCCTGAGCAGCTGCAACAGCCGCCTCAGCAGCCTTAGCAGTTGCTATAGCAACACTATAGGCATGTTTCGTCTGTTCCTTATCTGCAGCACCACTTAATTTCTGTTCTTTATCTGCTGCACTACTTACTTTTGCTGGTTCAGCAGCAGGATCAACCACCGGTGCCACAGTTGGCTGAGGAAGTAACGCCATTGTTGCAGGGGCAGTGTCTGTTGGTGTTGTGTTAAGACCAGACCTCTTTTTCTTGCTAAACCATTTCTTCTTTGATTTTCCTGACTCCTAAAAATTAAAGTAGAAAACATCAATCTTGTAACATTTGTAATAATCCATTAATAAGGTTGACTAACTGGTTTATCATGACGAGTAAAATAAGACAAACCTGAACAATCTCTTTCACCTCTGGTCCGTTGAGAGCTTTTTTCATTGAAGAGAACCAGTTACCTTTTCTACCCATTTTTGCATCCGTTGATGTAGTCAAACACCTGGTTGTAATACAAAAGTTAAACAAATTTGTTGATTATTCTGTAAAAATCCAAAGAAAACACACTTTTAATCCTAGATCATCCACCCAGATTTAAAAAAAAAATAAAATCCTAGATGAAACATAACCAATAAAAAACTGTCATATGATCATTTTGATGAATTTTTTTTTCGACATTTTGGTATCTCAAAATCTGAACATAAAGGTTATGTAGTGCATACAAATTTTCTGTTTTTATTTTCAAGAACAACAAAATCAAATTACCTTAAATTACACAGCCAAAATTCTTTAGTGCACCCCATTTAAATTTGCACCCTACTAAAAAGACACAAAGATTCAAAATCTAGTTGATCGATCTTAACAAAAAACACTACAACAATCATGCAGTACAACTAAAATATTTCATGGAAAAATACAAATTTTATACAGCAAAAATAGAAGAAAGGTATATAAATAGGTAGCAGAGAAACTGAAAATATATACCAGGTTTAAAAGACTAAAACTTGTAAAGAAGCAAAGTTATGATTTGATGTGTTTTGACAAAGAGGGTATGAAGAAAAGTTATTGCAGGCCAAGAAGAAGGAAAAAAAAGAGAGGAATAATATTGAAGAATTCAATGAAAGAATATTAGTATTAGTATTTGAGTTTGATGATAATGAAAGGGTTTTGTGTTTGTGGGGGGCAAATAACAGTTAGTTACCAACTTAGTCGTTGCTTCATTGCATAGTGTTGTCCCACTACTTTCTTAATATTTCTAGGGGGGTGGGGGAACTCCATCTTCAGCAACATTATTTTATTTTCTATCCAAAATAAAATAAGAATTAGGCTTATCCAAAATAGAAAAAAAAAAATTTCTCAAAAAAAATAATAAAATAAAACATAAATAAAAAAAATTGAAAAATCAAATATTGATCCGTTTTATTCTAATTGTCTCATTTAAAATCTTGCACAGTTTTTCTACGATTCGGGTGGTTGACATGTGAAATAAATTACTATAGAAAGTTGTAATTCATATTAAGTTGTTTCCTTAATGAAACTCATTGAACTTGTTAAACAATGAAAAGTTGAAATTTTTCCATAAATTTAAATTGACTAAAAGGACCTTAGTAGTAATTTACTTTCTATATTTTGTGGGAAGTCCAACTCCCTCTATTTTTGCGTTTTTGTGTCTATTAGCCTTCCACTTTTGTTTTGTCAACCAATAAGCACTATAATGCATGGGTTTTAAAAAATATACGTATATGTACACATACAAATTTAAAAATTGTAACATTTGGAAACTAAAAATCTAGGTAAATTTAAGAAGGTTACACATGAATATATTATGAAGTATAAAGAAAAACACATATATAATCCATTTTTTAGGTAAAAAAAAAATGTCACACAATACTTTATGTATAGGCTAAATCATCAATATCTATAACGGGCCCGTAGAAGAATATATCCCTAGACTCTAGTGTATGTAGCTCTACCTACACTCCCTCTAAAACGATGCGTTTAGCCTCCTATTAACCCAGTATCTAAACCCATCAAAAAGACACACTTCAATCATACAACCATCGAGATCGCTCGTCGACAATGAGATTTCTACCAAGTAATGATCTAACAATTGAACACTTCCCAAACTACCTCCATGGTTCTGCATTCCAAAACCTCCAACGCTAAAGTCGTTGTCGGCGACGATGGCGGAGATGAATAATCAATTAATCGTGTATGTGACTTAAAAGTGTGTGATTTGTTCTTCTAATGGTCATTTCCTTGGAAAATTCAATCAACAAAAATTTCATTTATTGAATTTCCCATCAATTTTTTGCCCCTCTTAAATTTTTTAGTCTCTAATTCTACTTTCGCTTTCTAATTGACAGTTATCATAAGCATAACTTCTTTTTTTTTCTTTCCCAAATCATGAAAGAAAAATTATTAAAGTAGTTTTATTTTTATTTTATTTTTAAATTTATTAATGTTCATTTTCATATTGATAAATGATCACTTTATTCAATATATATTTATTGCGATATTGATATATACATGTTGTATATTCATTTTCGTATTAATAAATGATCATTTTTGTATTGATAAATTTTCATTTTTATTTTGATAAGTTTATTATTTCAATTTTGATAGACATTCATTCACGTTTTGTAAATAATGTGTATTGATTGTTACAAATACGTACTTTTTTTTATGTATAATATGCAGTAGTAAGTAATTAGTATATGTAGTACTTACTACTTAGCTTGCTTGTATCGTTTGTATGTCACACCTAACATAAAAGTATATTTTATGCAAGCAGCAAGATACTAAAAACATTGAATAGAGCTTTATATGTTTAGCCACATATATTTTTTAATGCTCATTAATTTTTATGCCATGTTCATTATCATTCCAATATATGCTCATTTATATATGAGTAGATGCTCATTTACATATTATGTTGACCATGTCAGTTTCTATACTCTTTTAGGTTCATTTTTATGTATATATTGTTTTTGTTTTTTTTTTTTTAAAAAAAAAAAAAATCTTTTTCATGTGTTATTTTTCCTATTATATATATATAGGAACTAAGAACTAATCGGGGCCGTTAGAGCAGAGAAAAGAGGCGCGTGATCTAACGACCCAAAATAAATCAGACAAATTTAATACAACACGCAAATTCAGGCGCCATTTTCTCTCTCCACTCTCTCTTTACTCTCGCTGTATTTTCGGCATTTTCAATTGCTCAAGAGCTTCGAAAACCGCCATAACCATCAAGAAAACTGCTCAATTTTTCTATATAATCACAATTTTAACTTGTATTGTATACATATTTCATTTTCGGAACAAAAAATTTCAAAAATTGGCGAATATTAGGTATTATATCAAAACTTCGATGTTCATACTTTTTCGTCTATTTTTACTAACAATTTTTTACTTATATTTGTGTTTTTTGCTAGATTATGTTAATTTTGAAGTAGCAAAAGTTGAATCCGAGTACTTCGAAGTTCAATTTTGGTGTTTCTAAGTTCGATTTCTTCATAATCAGGTATTTTAACAATTTAGTTTGTTTTTGTTCAAATTATGTTTGATTTTCTTATTGTTTCTGTTTATTTTTTTTATTTTAGATTAAAATCGACATGCATGAGAAAACAATTCGAAATTGAGTCAAAGAATTCTGTATAAATTTATTTTTTTACGAATTATTATCTAAATTTATATCAGGTTAATTTTACAAATTTTGGTATAAAATTATAACAAAGTTTTTTTGAACGAAGATTCATAAAACTTTAGATATGTTTATATTTATGAACTTAAGAAATTTTACTTCAATTGCTACTAATTTAGAATAATTTTGGTTAATTTATGAGTAATTGTTAATGTAGTTAAAAGAAATCAAATAAAAGTTGATAAAAAAAATTTAAAGTCAAGAAAATACAATCGGATATTTGGAGTAGTTTGTTTAGAATTTCTATAGTGAAATTTGATAGTTAGATTGTTTGTTTATAATTTGTAGTTAGATTGTTTGGCATAATTTGATAGTTAGATTTTTTTGATTTTAAGTTGTCCAATATGTTATCATTGTGAACCCTGGTTTCCCTGGCTTGCTACTACTTTGCTACACTTGCTGTGTCACCTACTGTTGCTATGGTCTTTCTGGTCGTTTGCAGTTATACATGTTGCTATTGAGTTCTTAGCTAAAAGAAATAAAATAAAAGTAGATAAAAAAAATTTCAAAGTCAACAAAATAAAACCATATGTTTTGAGTAGTTTGTTTTGAGTTTCTATAGTTTTTTACAAGTAGATAGAAATTGACTAAAATTAACTATAAATTGATTAAATGTTAATGAATTACTGTGAGATCTAAGCTATATTGGCTTGTGTATAAATTAATAAATTGATGTGACTTTTGTATTATGCCTTGTGTATAACATATCAAAAAAAGATGATGATCCTTGCTTATAACATTACCATATAGTTTGAAAGTATGATAAATTATTGTTTTGAATTGAAAACAAAATAAAATGAAAAAAACTACAAAGAAAAAACCACCAACACAACTAGTTCCAGCAAAGAAAATTCCTGCAGCAAAGAAGGCTAATGCAAGTATAAAAACTACTACAGCAAAGAAATCTCCTGCAGCCAAGAAAGTTCCTACTACATAGAAGGTTACTGCAAGTAAAGAAGCTACTGCATCCAAGAATTCTCCTGCAGCCAAGAAAGTTCTTGCTGCACAGAAGAAAAGTCCAAAGAAAGCAGCAAATTCAGATCAATCTCCAATTAAAGGTATAAAATATTGAAATACAATAATTATTTGATAAAGTAAATAGAAACACTTATAAAGTAAATCATTTATCTTTATATGTCTATGTTACAAATTTCATGATGCATAATATTACATGATTGAATATAAAAGTAAATGGTTAGTTTAATAAAGTAAACAAAAAAGTTTACAAAGTTAATATATATGTTTTTAAAGTTTTTTAACATGTGTATACTTATAAACTGATTGTGCAAATTAATTGCATTAGGTACTCAGCTCAAAGGATTTCAAAAACGCAAATATTGATAAAGAGAAGGATTAATGAACTAGAAGCTTCAAAAGGTTCATAAAAGTTTATTAAATTAGAATTTAAAGTTAGATTCATATGTTTTGTATAAAATTTATAAAGTAAATTAATGTATTACTCCAAGGTATAAATCTTAAAGTAAATGATTCGTTCTATAAAGTAAATAGAAACTGTTATAAAGTAAACAATTTACCTTTATATGTCTATAATGTCAATATAAATATTATGATGCATAATAATACATGATTGATTATAAAAGTAACTGATAAGTCTAATAAAGTTAATAAATGTTCTTATAAAGTAAATATATATGTTTTGAAAGTTAATTAACATGTTTTATATGCTATGAAGTAGGTTTTATCCTTTTCTTTGTTCCTTTAAAGTAAATGATTCATTCTATAAAGTAAACAGAAACTGTTATAAAGTAAACTATTTACCTTTATATGTCTGATGTTAATATAAATATTATGATGCATAATAACACATGATTGATCATAAAAGTAACTGATAAGTGTAATAAAGTTAATAAAAATGCTTATAATAACACATCAAATTCTCAACTAGTTTCAGAAACACAAATGCTAATGGAAGATCCTAAAGTACAAAGCGCTATGGATGAAATAGTCAAGCTTTATGATGATTTAAGAGATGAATCTAGTGTGTTTATGTCAACGTGGGAGGAGCAACATAAAAATTCTGAAGTTGATCCTGAAACTAATCAAGAGGATGCACGTGATCCTAAAACTATCAATCTGAATGATGAAAATGAAGATTTGGAAAAGGATCTGGATGACAAAGAGGAGGATGAAAACAAAGATAAGGATGACAAAGAGGAGGATGACAACAAAGACAAGGATGACAAAGAGGAAAATGAAAACAAAGAGGAGGACGAGGAAGAAGACACTAGTAGAATAAACTTAATGGGCAGCCACAAATGGCAAGCGGTTATTGAATTCCGCTTGCCAAAATGTAAATGGTAAGCGGTTTTGGATGAACCGCTTGTCAAAATGCTAATGGCAAGCGGTTTTGGATGAACCGCTTACCAAAATGTAAATGGCAAGCGGTTTGAGCATTGAACCTTTAGAGGAGGAGGAGGATGAAGAAGAGAAGGAGGAAAAGGAGGAGGATGACAATAAAGAAGAGGAGGAGGAAGAAGAGGAGGAGGAAGACAACAAAGAAGAGGAGGAGGAAGAAGAGGAGGAGGAAGAGGAGGAGGAACAGGTGAATGAACTAGAGAAGGAACAACTGAAAAAGGAAGATGAAAAGTAGAAAGAGAAACAAGAGAAGGAGCCTAATAACAAGGCATTTGATGTTGATCTTAGTAATGTAATAAGCTCAGTCACTGAGAGAATCCTAAAGGATATTCTTGTTGAAGAAAACCAACCAACACTTACCGAGAAAGCAATAGAATAAACAATTGAAAGTAATTTGTTAACTTAAGTAAATATTAATCAATCCATAGTGGATAGTGTATGACTCTTTTGAAACTAAATCTTCTATTTTATTTCAGGTGATGCTGATAAACAACTTGTGCCAGAAACAAACATTGTGTTTAAGGACATTAACCAAGAGATAGTTTCAAAAGTTAAAATCAATTTAGATTGTGGAGAAAAAGATGTTGAAATTGATTTTGTTTCAACGACAATGATAGGCAACAAATCAAGAATGAATGAAATGCCAAAGTTGTACCAAGTAGTGGCTGGTTACTGCTTTGTGAAGTATAGTCCATTCAAAAAGTAAGTTATGATTTTTTTTTTCTCTCACGAGTCAACAGGTACGTCGAACCATTCTGGAACAGACACTTATTGATTGGAAGCAAATACGGTAGTTAGTGCACTTACTAGCATACCAGACAGTTATGGTGTCGTCCACCCCCTGTATAAAGAGTGACAAGACGATGTTGCACCTATGTAGTCACATGCCCCCAGTCCTGAGACACGTGTACTCATCTTGTGGACAAAACTGCTGAGAGAGTTGTCAATTTTCTTCTCTCTCACTGGATTTGGATATATGCCTTCAGTCTTGAGACATGTATTTCTATCTTGTGGACATCGAGTATTATTTTTTACAAGAGAATTGTAAAGAACTCTATTCCGGCTGCGAAAGCCAAAATGTTTGGGCTGCGAAAGCCGAAACATTCTTTTTATCATCTTTTTTAAATTGTTAAAATCAGGCTAAAGTTTCAATGACATATCGAAGGACTTTGGACCAACGATGACATGATTGGGAAGACATCATTCCCTTTTTAATCCTTTTTAAACCGATCTCTTCTCATGACATGACATCACCCATAATGTCTTTACTTGTAAAAGTGTTCTACAATTGCAAAGGATCAATCTAAATTCTTTAGCGCGTTAAGACATAGAAAATACTTTTTCTAGCCTTAATAGCTACTTGTTTCAAACACATAGCGAATCAAAGATCGTTCGACATGCTTAACATTTCTGAAAGATTCTCTATTCATTGAGAACTTTGCAGAATAAGTCTTGGATTTATTTCCTTGGCTACTTTGATCCTCGTCTATCCTAGACTCGATCAAAGTGGGGTCTACTGTAGACATCTACTTTTGGCCTCTTGTCCCTACAGGAAGTGCAATGATGATAAATAAAACCATATTCGTGTTGGATCAAAATGAAGAATGCTCATGGATGACTGGCTAAACCGCAAAGACACAAAAAGACTAGCCTAACCCAAAAAAATACAAAACAAGGTCCAATTAACTAAACCCGATCATAATTAGGCTTAGACCCGTGCTTAAGACCCAATAATGACGGATTTAGAGGCGCCTAGGTTAAAATTAAAGCTGCCGCAAAAAAATCTGTGTGCATCTCAAAGAGTCGTGCAAGTCTGGCGCGCGCAACTAATTCAGTTGCGCGCAACACCCAGCGCAACATCTAGAGATGCGCTCGCAAAAGTTTTAAAATTTTATAAAATATAGAATCGAATCTTACCATAAAATCACGCGAAAGACATTCAGTTGCGCTGCCCATAGATGTGCAACTAAATTACTTGCGATGGGATGTCACGCGCAACTCATCCAGATGCGCGCGACACCTGCTGTGGCAGAATGCTCAAAACCCTAATTGCATCCATTTCCTATAAATAGGAGCTTAATACGAGGCTTAAAGACATAGAAATTAACCTAAAATCCTAGCAAAAACTCTTGTGAACTTGTACTTCCAAATCCTCTTGTCCTAAACACTCACCCCTCTTAATCTTTGTTACTACGGTGGAGGTTCCCGAACAAGAAGGAGTCCATAACTCCATAAGTGTTCTAAACAAAGATCTAGAAAAGAGAAGTGGTAAATTCCCGAGCACTTAGATAAATCACATTACTTTTCTTGTTTAAAAGAACTTCAATCAATAAAATAGTGTTGTTTGACCACTTTAAAAGGACATTTAATTAATCGATTCCACGTAGTATCTTGTGTTGAATAAGATTAGAATTGAATAATTAATTGATTGATCGATCACCTAGTCCAAGGCGAATCTTGTTTATTTTTGCTCCATTCACGAATTTTAATGAAATAAAGAATAATGACTTTGCAATGTAATTCCTACGTGATTAATGCTTGTAAATAAAATCAACTAACTTAGTTTTATGTATCGCATTGCATATATTGTTTGGTGATGACATTGTAAAAAAGGAAGAGCTAGTAAAGGCCGCACTAGGGCTAGAATAGCGATTCTCTTTTAAAGGGAACATTATTTTAGTACCCTCGCTCCTGAACTCATTTTTTGTTTATGTAGACAAATTTGGGCATGGGTAAACTTATGATATATGCGAAGTATACCATGAACTCCACATGGGAGAAGCGCATGAACGAGGTTTATGGGTTTCCCCAAAACTCATTGGAGACTCCTACTTGTTTCTTACAAAAAAAAGCATGATGATAGAATCAATTTTAATTCAAGGTCCCCAAAACAATCAGGAATTTAAATCCTAATACGCCCTAAAAAGTGTAAAGTCCTAGGCTTTTAAATGGACATGGGCATCTACGGAAGGACCCCCTACGATGGGATCACCCTCCTTATAGAGGAATAACATTGTCAGTCAGAAATTAGATTACTTTTATCAGGAATAAGAAAATATTAGTCAGAAATTAGATAATTTTTATTAGGAAAGAAATTATTTTTCTCAGGAAATAAATTATCTCAATCAGGAATAACAATTTTTCAGTAATAAATTAGATTATTTTATAAGGAATAGAAAAATATTAGTCAGGAATTAGATTATTTAGTCAGGAAAGAAATTATATTAGTCCGGCATTAAATTATCTCAATCAGGAATAACATTGTTTCAGTCATAAATAATATTACTTTTATCAGGAATAGAATGTTATTCGGGAATTAGATTATCTCAATCAGGAATAAGATTATTTTAGTCAGAAATTATATTACTTTCATCAGGAATAAGAATGTTGTAATCAGGAATTAGAATATTTCAGTCAAGATTCATATTATGTCACATTTTGTTCATAGTCAGGAATTACAATATTTTATTAAATGTTACTTAGCTTATTCTCTCTTTCTCCTATTTTTTATTAGCTTATGAAGAAGAAAATGATGAAATTTGGTCGTGACTTGAAAATCGTATTAGATAACCAAATTCACTTTGCTATTGATTTGAAGGATGAAGAGAAGACATTTTCACAAGAGTATTAATCTCAAGGGGAAGATGATATATATCATTCTAATCCTCAATTCTTAGCAAAAACTTATTAAATAGTGGAAGCTGCTATGTAGATCAAAAAGTTAGCTTCTGATTTGGATCAGTTTGATATTAAGCTTAAGGCTGATGATATTGTAATTTCAATTATCTTATTACTCCCTCCTTCCCTTAATATAAGCCTCTTTCTAACATTTATTACTCACATAATAAAGAGAAAGAGGCTTTGTATTAAGGGACAGAGGAAGTATTATTTTATATATTAAATTCATTTAATATTTGTATCTAATATTAATCTTCATTATATATATAGGTGAATAATGTCATTGCTGATCTTGATTTGGGAAAAGACCAAACTCAAGATAATGAAGGTAATTTAGAGAATGCAGATCAAGGCAACAAAAACCAATGTAGAGGATCAAACTGATATGCTTGAGAGATAGCAGAGGGGAATAAAGATGAATTCAATGAATCACTGTCAACTAAGGACTTGATATTGATCAAAATTTGAATAGAGAACCAAAATCAGTTGATGTTTTAGTTGGTGGAGAAGCTGTTATATATTCCAAACTTGACACATGACCATCAGAAATTATGGTTGGTTCAGTTGGTGGGGAGTTTTTCTTGCTTCTAAAACTGTTGTTGGTTCTAAATTTGTCCCAAGACCATTAGAAACTTCGACATCACCTCAAAGAACAGGAAAGAAAGACAAGGGACTCAATGAATTTTATTCTGCTAGTATGAATGAGAATTAGGCTAAGGTTGTGCAAGAAGGGAGGAGTTTCTTCAAGGGAGATGATTCTATGCCTAAGTTTCTACTAATTAATCCGACTCCTCCTACATACTCCTCAACCATCTCCTACACCATCTCAAGAAAAAAATGCAGAAGTTACTGAAGAAGAAATAATAGTACCTATTGAAAAAGAAAATTAAAGTGATAAGGATGATGACAGCACATCTAAGGTCTAATATTTGTATTTTTATTTGAACAATTTATTAAAATAATATTTTTATTTAACTTTAATATTTTATATAAATAAATGTATATATTTTTTATTTGTATTATACATATGATTTCAAGTTTTTACTAAATATGATGATTTATTCAGTCTAAAGTTAGTGAAGAATATCATTTAGCTATTGGTCAGGCGCATCAGGTAATTTTTTTTGTTATTTATTTAATGAATTAAAGTATTTTAGTAAGAAATTAGCTTTATTTTGTCAGGAATTAAATTAATTTTGTCATAAATTAGTTCATTATTGTAAGGAATTAGATTATTTTTGTCATGTATTAGATTACTTTTGTCATGTATTAGATTATATTTGTCATGAATTAGATTAGTTTTGTTTAAGATTTTTTTTTCAGGAGTTAAATTATATCTATAAGAAATAAGAATATTTCAAGATTACATTTATCGGGAATAAGAATATTTTAGTCAGGTATTAGATTATTTTGATCAGGAATTAAATTATTTTTGTCAGGAAATAAATTATCTCAATCAGGAATAAAATTATTTCAGTCAAAAATTAGATTAATTTTATCAAGAATAAGAATGTTTTAGTCAGCAATTATATGATTTTGGTAAGAAATTAACTTAATTTTGTTAGTAAATAAAATTTCAATCACGAATAAGACTGTTTCATACAGATATTAGATTACTTTTGTTAGGAATAAGAACTTTGCAATAAGGAATTAGAATATTTCAATAAGGATTCATATTATATCAGTATAGATTATTATTGTCATGAATTAGATTAATTTTGTTTGATATTAATATTTTTTTCTTGTAGGAAGTGATGTTTTAAATTTATTGAGGAATAAAGATGATCCAAAGGAATCTGTTGCAAATAAATCTCCTACTACTGCTCCTAATGTTGTTGATTTGTCTCATGATCAGCTTATGGTTTCAGGAGATCATATGCCAAAAACGCATATTGATTTAATAAAAATAGATAAAACTCCTACTGCTCCAAATGTTCCTGTTTCCCCTAAACTACTTTTATTTTTACTGATATATATTCTGAAAAAATGGCTAAGAGATTGGAACATTTAAAAGAAAAGCAACAGTTGATGTTGCAGGCTGATTTGGAAGCTGCTGGTGATCTAGATTAGGTAAAACCTCCCTTTTGATAAGATTCCGATTTGAAATCGACATAGTCTTGTCTCTAGGAGTTTGCATGAATATAAGCCCTTATATCTGAATAATATTACTGAATAGCAAAGATATATTTGTGATTTCCTCTTTTATATGAAATGGGATGAGAAGAAGGATTTAGATCCTACGTCAAAAGATGAAGGAGTTAAGGCGTGTAACAAGAGACTGTACGTAGAAGATACCGGTTATGTTGTCTGTCAGTATATTAGCGAAGATATTTCACAAAGTGATGTTATTTTGGTTAGAGAGGAGTTTTGTTCGATGTGTCCTTCTATCTCGGTTAACAGCGGTGTTCAGGATGCTTGGGCTTCTGTGTTGGATATTGAAGAAAGCAAAATAACTTATAGTGGTGTTTTTCAGTACAAAAGATTTTGTTTTCATATTAGAGTTGTTGTAAGTTTTTTCTTTTTCTTTATATTTTCCTTTTTGGAATTATTTATATATATAACATAATATATATATATTTATGTTTTGTAGGAAGTTATTGACAGATACTTAAAAGAGAAAAGAATTTATCTAGAAGAAGTTAAGTTCATTAAAGAGCAGGAGCAAGTTTTGGAGTCTTTGAAAGATAATCCAGAAAAATGTGAAAAGTTTAAGGAAGAGTTGAAAAAAAAGGGGCTTGCGTTTAAGTTGAAAAACATGATCCTCAGGATGTTTATAATTCCATTGATAAGTGGGTTGAGTGTTTTCCATTGCTCAATATAGCTGAAGCAGAGTTGGTAAGTTTTTCACTTCATTTCTTCTCTTAGTCAGATAATATATTTTCATAGTCAGGTAATAGCTTCTTTTACAAGTATTAGGTTCTTTTAGTCAGGTGTTAGATTTATATATAGTCAGGTATTAGCATGTTTTATTTTGGTATTAGTTTAATATAGTCAGATATTCGCTTCTTATAGTCAGGTGATAATTTATTCTGTTCTGATAATAGTTTTTTTTTAGTAAGCTATTAATACTTTTAATCATATATTATTGTTATAGTCAGGTATTATTAGGGCTGAGCAAAAAATCTGAAAAACCGAAAACCCAAACCGTATCTGTTCCGAATAATTGGGTACCTGAACCGTTTTTAGAATTCGTGACGGGTACCCGAATCGATAAGAAATTAACGGGTTGGGTATCGGATTCCCGTTAAGACAGTTTCGGGGTACTAGAATTACCCGATAATTTTAAAATAATAATTAAAAAAACTGACAACAAATTTAAATGAGACCCGCTTTTTCTTAAAAAAAAAAAAAAAAAAAAAAAAAAAAACCCTGATTCTCTTTCACTCTTTTCTCATTTCTCACTCAATCTCCATCCCACTTTCTCTCTCCTCCTCCTCCCTTCTTCTATGGCTATCTCCATTCTCCAACGCTCCGAGCAAGTGTTCGCTGGTGTCTTCCTAGTTGACAGCAAGCTGACCGACACTATTCCTTTGGGATTCTAATATCTTCTTCTGAATTGGCGAATAATTTCCAAATTCCAGGGTCTTTTTTTTTTATCAATACTAGTCTTATTTTCAATTTTTTTATATAGTTATACTTAATCAGTTTATTAATGCCGAAAGTTGAATACTTAAATTTTACCCTGATTTGATATTTCTGAATCTATTGTATATATCGTTGCTGAGCCAGACCCAGGCAATCAGCCTGATTTACAAAATTTTGTAAATCGGGTGTTTTTGTGGGCCACACAGCGTACTGCATATTATTTTTTCTATTTTTATATTCCTTTGCACTATTTCGCGTTAAGGACGGATTTCTGCCGTTAGTGTGGGCCATATAACGTGGCAATTAAAGCCGTTAACAACAAACCCAAATGAAAAACAGAATATTTTAAAAATTTCGACCCTATATCTTGGAACGCCATTGCTATAATCATTTAGATCTGTTGGCCGATCCTTGTGGGCTCGGAAGATGAAATAAGCGAAGGTTTGTCGAGCAAGTCAAATTACCTGCTTACTCGTAATTCCTGGTATTCAATTCTATATTTACATTTGGGTTTTAATGTACAGATTCGTATTGCTTAAATTTGTTGTTGGGTATTGGGTTTGATCAGATTTGTTTAATCAAAAATTATATTATTCTGAATTTTAGTTAGTACTCATGATTGGGTACCTTATTTTCAATCCAATTCTGGCATTTTGTAGAATGTAATGGTGTGTGGTAGAAGATGGTATTTCAGGGACTCGGTTTTTGAAATTGGGAAAATGATGCAAACGGTGTTAACGGAATTTCACTGCTTTGATTGGGGAAGACGTTAGTCAACATTTTCCAGTAAATATTAACGTCTCCCTGATGTTACATATTTACCCTTACCTTTTTAAGGTATTTTACAAAAATACCCCCTGATGTGCTTTCTTTGTCAATCTGGCTGATCAACTAGTATTTCCTCATTGTTGCTTGAATTTGGTAATTCATTTGGGGCTAATAACTTGATTATTGTGATAACTGATTGTGTGCTACTAGAGGTCTAGAGTACTAGTTTCTATAATTTGTTGGCTTTGATAATGATGTAGGAATTTTTAATTTAATTTTGATTATTCATAACTTAATTAGATGTTACTGCCTTAGTGACTTAGTGCATGCGTGAACATTTATGTCTAGAGTATTTATACTCTTATTATCTTACTCTTGGTGGCTTTGAATCTTTGATATGCAATTATTTATGATTGTATGATATAAGTTTAAACTTTAAATTTTTAATATAAGTTTAGTCGTTGCTAAATTGATATGAGCAAAGCTTATAACAGAGTTCACGCGAGTTTTCTTTTGCAGGTTTTAAAAGCGTATGGGTTTCTGGATTGTTGGTTGCAGATGATCAAACAATGCCTCGTTACGGTTTCTTGTAATCCTTGATCAATGGTCTTGGTGATCCCATCTTTCTGTATTTTTCTTATTCTTCATGGATATTCTCTCACGAGCTCCAAATCTTTCACACTTTCGCGCCCGATCGAGCGTGGCTGCCTGATCGGAAGATTTAAAGCCCCAATTTCTTCCTTACTCTGGGCCCAAATGGGCAAGCTCCGCCCGATCAGGCCTCTGCCCAGTTTAGGGTACGATTTTTGCAACTTTTTTCTCTCTAAGTCCCCTTACTTGATGATTTGGGTATTTTATACCCGGCCAGGTGGCCCAATCAGAAAGTGCCACATGACCTCCGAATAGGTGCCATTTGGACCTATGGAATGATGACACGTGGAGGGTGGACTCTTCCCGTCCTACGTGGACTAAAGGTCCAGCAGGGACCACTCAGGTGGCGACACGTGTCACACAAAGAGTGCTTCAAAATCCTTTTGGGCACAGTGACACGTGTCACTCAGGCGTTGGCCCTGGGATGGCGGCCTTCTAAGGCCCAAATCCCGAGGCGCCGCAAAACGGCGTGACCTAATTCCTAGGTCACCAGATCCTAGGCAGGCACACTTTTCAAAAGGACCCTATAAATAGGGACATTATGTCATTTATGACAGAGAGAGAATTTTTGACACGCAATACGAGACAATACGTCACTTATCTCACTTTACCTGAGCTAGGAATCCAAGCAGATAACTTTACTTCCGCACATTTTATTTCCGAACGTTTGCTGACTTAATCTTCGGAGGCGGACCCCCAACCATCCGGAGGTCCGTTTGCTTTGCAGGTACAGGCGTCCTCAGTTGAATCCAGTTTCAGTGTTGTAACTCTCCCGAGGGAAAAAAACCCCGAAACATTTGGCGCCGTCTGTGGGGAGAGTACCTCTGAAATGGCTTCACAAGAACCTGTACCAAATCCGGAGGCCATTCGGCCTCCAAATGATGTACTGGTCCAAACAGACCATGACTCAGGTGACGACGCTGATGTCGAAACCTATGTGGATCCAAATGGATCCCTCATCTCTAAACGCATCCGCAGTAAGGAACGGCGAGAGCGTCCCCATGCTCAGGCAGGACCAAGCAAAACTGCTGGTCAGCCAAAGAAGCCCTCGGGGCGGCCGGTTAATCCTTCCCAGGCGGCAGGATCAACTCCCGTCACTCGGGATGAGCTAATGTCACTCCTGAGCAGCCTCAGGGGTGAAATCAAGCAGCTCGCCTCAAAGAAGTCGCCAACTCCTAGAAAGGAGCAGTCGGCCAAGAAGCCAGCCCAAGCTGGCAAACAAAAGTCGGTCAGGGACCGTCAATCGACTCCTCATCCTGCTCCTAAGGAGAAGGCCAGGCCCCAATTTGACCTTAATCGGCTCCGTTTCCCATAAACGGGCGCAAGAAAACCCATCCGGCACATACAGCCGGATGGTAGCAAGAAAACGTTCTCTGACGCTCGGCAATACATTGAGGAGAGGAGAACCCAGCAATCAGAGTCGGCTTTAACGTCAACTTATCATGATAGCTTTCGGAATACCTCTGTGAGGTGTTCCCAGTCTGTACATGAGACCCCAGCAAGTAGCCAAAGGGTTCAGTCTGGGCCGCATGTGATTCACTCCGCCCAGTACATGGCACAACCATTGTACCAGGCGCCAGTTGTACCTTACATGCAACCTACCCTCTATGGAGGACAGGCGGCATACGGCTATCAGCCGATGGACTGGCAGCTTAGGCTGCAACACCTTGGAGATCAACCCTCTGCTTTCTCTAGAGAAATAACTGAAGCCGTGCAGCCGGCTAAAGTTAAAAACGTTCTGGTTGGAGCCTATGACGGGACCTCCAACCCAGAGGACCACCTGTTGGCATACACCCACCTCATGTATTTACAGGGGTTGGATGATGCCGCATGGTGTCGTTGCTTTCCAGCCACCCTGAAGGGCATAGCCCAGCAGTGGTTTGGCAACCTGCCGGCTGGCTGCATAAATAGCTTCAAGACGCTTACGTTCTTGTTTGCATCAAACTTCTGTATGAACATCCCTGCCAAAAAGACAAGTCTTGACTTGGGCAATGTACAGCAGGGAGATAGAGAAGGTTTGCGATCCTACGTCAGGCGGTTCAATCTGGTCCGAATCCAGATTCATGGGCTGTCTGATGAGGTCGCCTTCACAGAATTCTTTAAGGGTCTGAAGGACGGGTCTACTTTTAAGTACGAACTCGTCCGCAAACAAATCTTTACCCTACAAGGAGCCTTGCGAGAGGCGGAAGCCTACATACAGGCGACCGAACTCTGCTCTTCCAATAAGCAGTCGGACCATAAGAAGTTCGACCGGCAGAAAGAGAGTCGGCCTGCTCAGCCGGCTCCTAAGCCAGAAGAGAGCAAAAAGAAAAAGCAAGTCTGGGCCATTGATAAATCTGATCAACCGGCCCAGAAGAAGAAAAAAGAGTGGAAACCGTACATCCCAAGGTACGAATTCCACAAGGACTGCTGCTCCATCCTTTTGGAAATTAAGGATCGGCTAACTCTTGAAAAGCCGACTGCTATGAAAGGTTCCGCTGAAAATCGGAACAAGAACAAGCATTGCCATTTCCATGAGGATGTTGGCCATGACACGAACGACTGCTTTAGTCTCAAGCGGGAGCTCGACCGTCTGGCCGACAAAGGACAGCTGAAGTCCTATGTGAAGTCCAAAGTGACTTCAAAAGCAAATCCGGGGCAGTCTAAGAAAAAGACTCCCCATCCTGCTGTGAGTGCCGAAACTGATGAAGAACCGGTGTACACCATAGCAGGCGGATTTGCCGGTGGTGGCCCGACCATTCGAGGTACCAAGGACCATCTAAGAAAGATGGTCAATTCTGTTGAGGAGGGGGATACAGCTAGCACATCCACCTTCCCTAAAGTTGTCATCATCGAACAGGACAGAGGCAAAGTCCGTCGGCCGCATGATGACCCTGTTGTCATTGAGTGTAAAGTCGCCAACCAGCTGGTTGGCCGAATTCTGATTGACACAGGAAGTTCCTCTAACCTCATCAGCCTCAAATGCTTGTCCAATCTCAAGTACAAACCGGATAGCATGATGGAGGTCACCCACACCTTAGTTGGGTTTGAGGGAGGACTTGTGCACCCAGTCGGACGAATTGACCTACCTGTCCGCCTGGGAAGCAGGGGAGACGGTCGGCACATGACCATCCGTTTCCTAGTGGTTGAAGAGCTCACGGCTTACAACCTCATCTTTGACCGACCCACTCTTAATGAGTGTAAGGCCGTCATCATCCCTGCTCTCATGCTACTCAAGTATGAGAAGGATGATGGAACAGTTGGTTCCCTTAATGGGGACCAAAAGACGGCTCGAGAGTGTTATCTCTCGGACGTCAAGCCTGCGGCCGCAGCATCCGGCCGGGGCAAGCAAATGATTGACCTCGACGATGTCGAGGAAGAACAGTCGGCTCCACCAGCCGAAAAGAAAAGAAAGACTGATCAGCTGGTGGTGGTCAAAAAAGAAAAGCAATAGCATCACTGACCGGGGAAAGGTCGGATGATCTTCGTCCCTAGCCTACTAGTGAGCACATTGATATCCCTCTGGATGATAACCGTCCAGAGCGGACTGTTAAGGTGGGGACGATTGCCTTTGCAAAGTTGGGTGAAAACCTTCACCAGCTGCTCAAGGAATTCAAAGACATCTTTGCCTTTGAAGTGGAGGAGATGCCAGGAATCAGCTCGGATCTCGCTGTCCACAAACTTGTCGTGGATCCTAAAAAGAAGCCCATCCGGCAAAAGAAAAGAAACCACGGCGAAGAAAGAAGTCAGGCGGCAGCTGCCGAAGTAAAAAAGCTGTTAGATGCCAAGTTCATTCGGCCGTGCAACTTCCCTGAGTGGGTAGCTAACGTTGTGTTAGTAAAAAAGCCGAATGGAACTTGGCGGATGTGTGTTGATTCCACAGACCTCAACAAGGCATGTCCAAAGGATAGCTATCCACTGCCTAAGATCGACAGTCTGGTCGACTCAACAGCCGGACATGCCCTGATGAGTTTCATGGACGCCTATTCAGGTTTCCATCAGATCCCCCTGTGGAAAAAAGATCAAGAAAAGACGTCATTCGTCACTGATCAGGGGTTGTTCTGTTATACGGTGATGCCGTTTGGTTTGAAGAATGCGCCTGCTACCTTCCAACGAATGATTAATACGGTCTTCATTAATCAAATCGGAAGGAATGTAGAGGCGTACATTGACGATATGATAGTCAAATCCAAACAGCAGGCGGATCACCTTACTGATCTCCGAGAAACATTCGCCACACTCAGGCGGCACAAGGTCATGCTTAACCCAAAAAGTGTGTCTTTGGTGTTGAGTCTGGGAAGTTTCTCGGATTTTTGATTGACCAAAGGGGAATAGAGGCCAACCCTGAGAAAATACAGGCGGTGATCGACATGCATTCGCCCCGTACTTTGAAGGAAGTGCAAAAACTAACAGGTTGTCTGGCGGCCCTGGGGAGATTCCTCAGCCGGTCAGGCGACAAGTGTCTCTACTTTTTCCAAGCAATCAAAAAGAAGACAAACTTTGAATGGGGGGATGATGTAGAGGCGGCCTTTCAAAGGCTAAAAACTCATCTACACTCTATGCCGAGGCTTGTCAGCCCTTTGCCTAAAGAGAAGCTCTTCATGTACTTAGGCGTCTCTGATCATGCCCTTAGTGCCGTCCTCTTAGCTGAGAGAGACGACACCCAGCTCCCGGTGTATTTCATAAGCCATGTTCTGAGAAACGCGGAGCTTCGTTACCCCATGGTTGAGAAATTCGGCCTTGCCCTTTACATGGCCATCAAGAAGCTTAAACCTTACTTCTTGGCGCATGCGGTAGAGGTCTATACTGACCAACCGATCAAATGGCCACTCACAACCTTGGAGTCTTCTGGACGAATGCTCAAATGGGCGATTGAAATGCAAGGATTATAAATCACTTACGAACCAAGGAAGGCAATAAAGGGACAAGCATTCGCTGAGTTTATTGTCGAAATGACAAGGCCGGTTGTTCTGGACAATACAGACCAGGTTTGGAAAGTGTATGTGGATGGGAGCTCCACTGTGAACGGCTGTGGTGCGGGGATTATCTGCCAATCTCCTGAAGGAGATAAGTACGAATACGCACTACGGTTCAAGTTTCAGGTCTCTAATAATGAGGCCGAGTATGAGGCCCTGCTGGCCGGCATCCGGTATTGCAAGGCGACAGGGGCGAAGAAGATATCCGCCTGCTCTGATTCTCAACTGGTCGTACTCCAGGTTAATGGAACGTACGAGGCCACTCATCCGGCCATGATAAAATATTTGCAGGCGGTCAAGAGTGAAGTTGGGTCACTTGAAGAATTTCATCTAACTCAGGTGCCCAGGTCTTCAAACAATCAGGCGGATGCTCTGTCCAAGTTGGCATCATTCGCCTCCTGTGAAACGCCTCGGTCAGTTTTCTGGGAGGTCATGGAAAAAAGAAGTATATCTGAGGAAGACCCCATTGGAATTCTTGACCGAAGCTCAACCTGGATGGACTGCATCCGGGCCTATCTTGCAGACGGCACGCTCCCTGACTCACCACGGGAGGCGACTGTTCTAAAAAAACGAGCAGCTAACTTCAAGTTGCGACAAGGAGAGCTCTTCAGGGCTGGCTTTTTGAAACCCCTGTTGAAGTGTGTTACCCCTGAAAAGGGGAAGGAAGTCCTCGAAGAGTTGCATTCGGGATTCTGCGCCTCCCATATAGGTGGCAGATCCCTCACGGCCAAGGCCAGGCGGCTTTACTTTTGGCCAACTCTGGAGTCGGATGCCATGGCAATGGTGAAAAAATGTGACAAGTGCCAAAAGTTTGGCAAGCTCATCCATCGTCCGGCTACAGACCTGACGGCCATCCACAGCCCAATACCCTTTGCCAAATGGGGCATGGACATTCTAGGGCCATATACAACTGCACCAGGCGGCAAGCGCTATATATTGGTGGCTGTGGATTACTTTACCAAGTGGGTAGAGGCTGAGGCAGTCAAAAACATCAAGACTAAAGACGTCATTTCCTTTATCTGGAGGAACATAATCACTCGTTTTGGGGTGCCCATGTCTATGGTTTTTGACAATGATCCTCAATTTGAGACGCCTCAACTCAAGACTTGGCTGGGAGACCAGGGGGTCTCAAGCTTCTTCGCATCAGTCGGCCGGCTGCAAGTAAACGGCCAGGTCGAAGCCTTCAACAAGTTAATCTCAGACGGGATTAAAAAGAAAATTGAGCGGGCTGGTGTCCTTTGGGAAGATGAATTACAACACGTCCTTTGGTCCATCAGAACGACTGCTAAAGGGGCAACGGGAGAAACCCCATTCCTAATGGTGTATGGTGCAGAAGCTGTTCTGCCCATTGAGCACTATGAGCCGACCCTTCGAATCATGTTGTATGATGAAGAGGCGAATTGGGAGGCCATGCGCCTAGCATTGGACTCACTTCCAGAGCGCAGGGGCAATGCTGCCTTGCGTCATGAGATATACCGTCTGAGAATGACTCGGTCATACAACAAAAGAGTACACAAGCGTCCTCTCAAAGTGGGGGACTTTGTGCTACGGAAAATGGAGGCAGTCGGTAGGGCGAACGAATAGGGAAAGCTAACCCCAAATTGGGAAGGCCCCTACCGAATCTATGAGGAAGTAAGAGACGGCACCTACCGCCTGGAAGACCCAGACGGCAGGCAGCTGCCCAAAACTTGGAATGTAGACAACTTGAAAAAGTACTATTTCTAAGTACGAATGTAAAAACCTCAATTTTGTAAATCTCACGTATTGTTAATGAGAATATGCCTTCATTTCCCAACTTGTCTTTTTATTTAAGCTCTTAGTGTCGCCTGTATACAATACAGACGACCAATACGTTTGTAGAGTGTTTGTCTCAACAGCAGACGCTCCAATCCTTCTGAAGGAACAGATTGTTTTAGAACAGTCGTTCCTACGAAATTCATCAAGTTTACACCAAAACTTGATGAATATTTACGTAACCATTTAAGAAGCCTAAGGCCAGATAAAATCATGATGAGGCCCATGGCCGGATGTTAATAAACAAAAAGAGACCGAATGGTCACAGTCTGCTCCAATATGAGTATGACCGTCTGCTCCAACATGAGTCAGATAACCGGCGACGTCCATTCGGGCGAATTCGTCGAGGAGAAGCATCCCCCATTTGGGTGGCACATTGCTCTACGAATATACCAAGCGGCCCTACCAGATGCTAAGGCAGCATTCGCAGTCGTTTGTTTTAATTGAAAGTGAGATCTAAAGAGACTCGAATTTTCTAACTGCTCTAGTACAGTTCAGAAATGGTCACTGTTCTCATAAGTAGAAGCTAAACGAGGCATAAAGCCGGATGCGTCTGTTATTGTTCGGGGGCAAAACAGGCGGAAAATTTGATTTATAAAAGAGTTAAGTCAACTACTTGGCGCTTATTGAGGCCATTGGCCGAATGATGCCTGAACCTTGCCTATGGGGAAAGACAGGCGGGCAATCATTTTTAAAAGAAAATTGGCTAAGTTACAAACTTGGCCAATTTATCTCAAAGAGGCCTATGGCCAGAGACGCCTGTTTTTGCTTATGGGGCAAAACAGACGGAGGTTCTCTCTTAGCAAATTTGTTAAGTTGGAAATCTGAGTTTTGTTCAAGCCAATGGCCGAATGAAGGCTTTAAGCTGCCTGTTTTAGATGGACGACTGCCGAGTGGTTTGGGGCAATCACCATAAGTGATTGATTGACTTAGAAACCATGCATACCCTTCTAAGTATCAATGATTTCTAAGTCAATCAATCCAATAAACCGAAACCACTCGACATCCGTCCAGGGGCAAGAACATTCGCATGGTATACAGGTTATAATACTTAGCCAAAAACATGCAATGAAAAATAAAAATTCAAGCAGTTCAAAGGACAGAATATGGATAACTTCAGCCAAATGGCCGAATGATTCAAATTAAAAAAGACCAATCGCCACCTGACGATTGGTTAAGATTGTCATCTGGCAAAGCCAGAAAGATTGTCAAATTACCCGACCCCTCGGTCAGTATAGATACAAATACTCGGCACGCAGGCCGGAAAAGAAAAGTACATGGCCATTCGGCCGCAGAAAAGCATAAAAGCTTAAGTGATCAGGGGAGAGCCTCTTCAGTGGCAGCCGGCCTGTCGTCCTTCGGCTGCTCTTCATCCTTTTTCTCTTGCTCCTCCGCCTGATCCTCCTCCTCGCTACCAGAGGACGACTCCCCAGAAGAGTCGGACCTAGAACTTTCCTCGGCCTCAGCATTCTCAGCCTCTTCAATAAGGCGAGCGTCGAATGCTTTGCTGGCTTCGTCAAATTTGGATTTCCAAATCTGATAGTCCGAGTCTGGCTGTACAGCCGCCCAAGTGTCTCGCATGATGGCTTCATAATCGGTCATCATTTTCTTAACAAGAGCCTCTCTCTCTTGATCAGCCACGGACTCAAACTTGGACTTCAGCTGATGCTCCTGGTTGCTGAGGCGCTGCTCCAGGCGGCCCACCTTCTGCTTGGCTCTCTCGGCCTCTTCTTTGGCATCTTGAAGAGGCTCGAGCTTCTCCTTAAGAGTTGTAATCTCTTTCTTAAGGGAAGTGATGCGCAGGCGGGCCGAGTCCAGATCCTTCTTCACCTGCATATTGGCTTCTGCCCGCGAATACATCATATCAAGCGTCAGAAACTCATTCTGAGCAATATCAAATTGAGCTCGATCCAAGGCGGACTCGGCCCGAGCTTTGGCAACTGTTACCTCTTTGGACTTCTCCTTAAGGGGTAGCCTAAGCCCTTGGACGCGCAGCATGGCCTGCAAAAGAGCCGAATGTTTAAAACCAGGCGAAAAAAAAATGAAAAAATTGCTTGAGCTAAGACTCATACCTCGCAGAGGTTCCCCAAGATGCCATCCAAGTCAAGGGTGCCGACTCCTCTGACAGACGCCTTGTCGTCAGGATCAACAGCCCTCAACATGGACTTGGCCATCTGGACTACAATCGGCCTCTGCACAGGAACTGAGAAGGAAAGAAAGTTAGAAAAATAACTCAAGTACATCTAAATATGGAAGAACAATAGAGGCGAATGGATTTTACCGTCGTCCTTCTGTTCCTCCTTTCTCCCCAGGCTCCTCTTCTCTCCTGCTGAGCCGACAGCAGTGGTGGGTTGCTTAAAGCCACCCTTCGATGCCCTCTAGGCATCCGGTTTTCTAATCTCCTTTTCAGCTTCGAGAGAAGAGGCGTCTGGGCCCTTCTTGGGCCTATGAGCAATGTGCTTCCGGCCGCCCTTGTCGGATGCGCTCACATCACCCGCCCTAGTCTTTTGGATTTTAGGGTCGGATGGTTTTGAAGGAGATTTGGAAGGCACACCCTACATCACACAAGATAAACGCAAGTTAGAAATCATTCGGGCAAATTTAATATTGGTCAGTAATGAAAGTATAACAATTTTCTACCTTGGAGGTGCCGCCAGTTTTCTGCTCGTCCACTTTGGTGTGAGTGGTTACTTCTGCCCTGTTTAGGACATTCGACCTGTATCGAGCAGCAGATACAGCCGGCTTCCTTGTGGCCGAGAGCTTTTCCATTGCTTTGTCTGCAAAAATGCACAAGTGTTAGCATCATTAAACAAGTACTGAAAAGCAAAAGTAAATTGCATATAAAACAGACGGCCGACTACCTCTCGGCATCTCAGAACTTAGCCCACAGGCGGCTAAGAATGTCCCTTCTTCAAACCACTTGTACAAAGGGAGATAGCATTGAGGGGTGACCTCCTTGTCCCCCTCATCATTCGTCCACACGGACACGGTAAACAACCCTGCGTCCATGATCTCCTCCTTTGCCCGCCTGGGAATAGGCGGCAATGCGCTCTTGCCTGCTAGGAGAGGTGTATCCTTATTCCACCTGTTATACTTTTGGTTCAAGCGGCTGTCAGCAGACTTGACTATGTAGAACTTAGTCCTCCAGTCTTTCCACTTGTTCTCTTTACCAACAGCCATCATGTACCCCTTGCAAGTGGTCAAGGTGTACCAGCCTTCACCGCCCCTAGCAGGCGCCCTGCTCAGATAGTGCATGTGGGCGAACGCTTCAAAGCTCGCCTCTACCTGCAGCATCTCACAGGCGGCAACGTACCCCAGAATATTGATCCAGGAGTTGGGTACAAGTTGCCAGATACCAAGTTGGTATCCGTCCAAGATCCTCTCCACGTCCGGATGGAGAGGGAAGCGGAGGCCAGCCTGGAAGGCCGCTTCATAGCAGCCGAATGCTTTGTCTTGATAGCTGGTCTGGCTCGGCCAGGTTATGGTGTCGCCCTCGTTAGGGACTGACAAAGTGTAGCCATAGCCTAGGACGACCTTGCGCCTAAAATTGGCAAGGCCGGATGCCATGGCGCTCCGCCTGCCTGGCGGAACATGCTGATAGTAGGGGGCTCTCTCCGAGCGCTTGGAAGCACTCGGCTCGGCCCAGCTTTCCCCCCTATCCACTGCCAGAGACTCTCTGGCAGAATCTATGTTTGATCTAGCCTCCTTTGAAGTTACGGAGGCATTCTCTAAAGAAGATGACGAGGCCGACTCGTCATCAGACCTCTCATCAGAGCTAGGGGACCGCCGACTGGTGCCAGCGGGGTCCTCCCCTAGACTCTCTTCCGGCGCCTGTCCAGAAGGCCCGGGTTGATATTCTTCATCCGCCTCCCCCAGGATTCCATCACTGGGAGTTCCACTAGATGTGGGCGAATGGTAATAGGTGGGGGTAGGAGGAAGATAGGAAGAGCTGTCAGGGTGTTCCGACAGCTCACTTCGAGGCACTCTTATTGAGCCGTCAGAAAAAACAGTCGACCCATCCGAATGGTAGAAAACTCCATCGGAGCTACACTGCCTTGCTGTTCTTTTGATTCTGGCCATAGTGTCCTGCACAGACACGGAAACAGTCGGATTCGGAGAAGTTCGCAAAGCAGGGTCTTTAGCCAAGCATTCGACACTGCTAGTTCTAGATTCAGCCGTCCCCGGTGACCGACTAATCACTATCCTACGCCGTGCCGCATGCAATTGGGGAGCCATTTTTTCGAAAACAAAGAAAAAATGAAGAGTAAAAAGAAAATACAGGCGTTACCTTTAGAAGAAGGGAGAAAGACGCCTAGTTGACTAAAGAACGGTCGGACTGTTGGCCGAGTGTCGGATGCTTGAAAAACGCTTAGGGAATTTTGAGATTCTTTAAGTCAAAAAGTCCAAGATTCTCCAGAGATTCGCCAAAGTGTGAATCCAAGGGGGGGGGGTCAAACCTCACTATTTATAGGGGGGTAAAACCCTAATTTTTTCCCTCTAGTAAATTTTTGAATCTGACCACTCAGATACTCACACCTGTCACATGAGTCACGTGCAATGCACGTGACCCCTGTGAGGGGCAAATGATTTGGGTATTTTATACCCGGCCAGGTGGCCCAATCAGAAAGCGCCACGTGACCTCCGAATAGGTGCCATTTGGACCTATGGAATGATGACACGTGGAGGGTGGACTCTTCCCCGTCCTACGTGGACTGAAGGTCCAACAGGGACCATTCAGGTGGCGACACGTGTCACACAAAGAGTGCTTCAAAATCCTTTTGGGCACAGTGACACGTGTCACTCAGGCGTTGGCCCTGGGATGGCGGCCTTCTAAGGCCCAAATCCCGAGGCGCCGCAAAACGGCGTGACCTAATTCCTAGGTCACTAGATCCTAGGCAGGCACACTTTTCAAAAGGACCCTATAAATAGGGACATTATGTCATTTATGACAGAGAGAGAATTTTTGACACGCAATACGAGACAATACGTCACTTATCTCACTTTACCTGAGCTTGGAATCCAAGCAGATAACTTTACTTCCGCACGTTTTATTTCCGAACGTTTGCTGACTTAATCTTCGGAGGCGGACCCCCAACCATCCGGAGGTCCGTTTGCTTTGCAGGTACAGGAGTCCTCAGCTGAATCCAGTTTCAGTGTTGTAACTCTCCCGAGGGACAAAAACCCCGAAACACTTGATAGATCGAAACCTATACAAAAACACTTTGAATTGCACTCTCCTCACCTTTCTAAAAAAAATAAAAGGAGGGAAAAACTACTCTAGAAAGCAAGAAATACAGGTTGCCTCCCGCAAAGCACTGGTTTAAAGGTCCCGCACGACTATTATACTTAGCTCTAAGATGAGAGTGGAGGTAGGCGGGTTTTCTCCACCACTCCAATAGTAGCTCCATCATGATACACCTTTAATCGATGACCATTTACTTTGAACTCTTCACCCTTTTCATTCACTAGCTCAATCGAACCAAATTTGTTCACCTTAGTTACAGTGAAGGGACCCGACCACCTAGACTTTAGTTTTCCTGGAAAAAGCTTTAAACTAGAATTAAAGAGTAGAACCTTATCACCCAGTGTAAACTCTCTTAGTAAGATCTTCTTGTCATGCCACTTCTTAGTGTTTTCCTTGTAGATTCGTGCGCTACCATAAGCCGACAATCTAAACTCATTCAACTCATTGGGTTGGAGAAGTCTTTTCTCTCACACAACTTTAGAATCCATGTTAAGCTCCTTGATTGCCCAAAAAGCTTTGTACTCCAACTCTACGGGATGATGACATGCCTTTCCGTACACTAGTCTATAAGGTAAGGTACCAATTGGTGTCTTGAATGCGGTTTGATACGCCCAAAGTGTGTCATCTAGCTTCATACTCCAATCCTTCCTTGACTTAGACACTACCTTCTCTAGAATCGACTTGATTTCCCTATCAGAGACCTCAACTTGACCACTAGTTTGAGGGTGATAACTAAGTCCGGTTCTATTATATACCCCATACTTCTTTAGAAGGTTGTCCATTATCTTTCGTGGAAGTGAGTACCTTCATCACTAATGATAGCTCGTGGGACACCAAACCTTGCAAATATGGTCTTCTTGAAGAGCTTCATGACCACCTTGGCACTAATTGTTGGTGAAGCAATGGCCTCGACCCACTTGGACACATAATCTACAGCCACGAGTGTGTAACAATTCCCATTGGACGATGGAAACGGTCCCATATAGGAAATACCTTAAACATCAAATATCTCAACTTCAAGGATCCTAGTTTGGGGCATCTCGTGCCTCCTCAAAATATTGTCGGTCCTCTGGCAAGAATCACAAGACATGATAAATAATCGCGCATCCTTGAACATAGTAGGCCAAAAGAATCCTGACTCGTTAAGCTTGGCCACGGTTCTAGAAGGGCCATGATGCCCACTATATGGAGAGTTATGGAAACTTTGTAGGATGCCATTTACTTCCTATTCAGGGACACACCTGCGAAATAGTCCATATGCACACTCACGAAACCAGAAAGGATTATCCCAAAAATATTATTGAACATCATGGAGAAACCTTTTCTTTTGCTGATAGGACATATCCGGAGGTAGTATGCCGCCTACCAAATAGTTGGCATAATCGGCATACCAAGGTCCTTGTGACACAAGTGCAAGTAGATTATCGTTAGGAAGAGAATCATCTATAGGTGTAGAATCCTTACCTCCATCATACCTAATCCTAGACAAGTGATCTGCAACTACATTCTCCGCTCCCTTCTTGTCTCTGATTTCAATATAAAAGTCTTGGAGTGTGAGTACCCAACGAAGAAGTCTAGGTTTGGTCTCTGACTTGGCAATGAGATATTTTAATGCTGCATAATCAGTAAAATCAATAATTTTAGAACTAACCAATTATGATCTAAATTTCTCCAAGGCAAAAATCACAGCAAGAAACTCCCTCTCTGTAGTAGCATAGTTGACTTGAGTCTCATCTAAAGTTTTACTAGCATAGTAAATAGCATGCAAAACTTTGTTCTTTCTTCGGCCAAGCACGGCGCCCAAAGCATAGTCACTAGCGTCACACATGATCTTCAATGGAAGATTCCAATCGGGAGCACATCTTATAGGAGACGAAATCAAGGCTTTCTTTATCCTGTTAAAAGACTCAAGATACTCATCAGTAAAATCAAAAGGAGCATCTTAAGTAGAAGTTGGGTTAGTGATTTTGCAATCTTAGAAAAATCCTTGATAAAGCGGCGATAAAACGTCGCGTGACCAAGGAAACTCCTTACCCCTTTAACATTAACTGGTGGGGGTAATTGCTCAATCACTTCTACCGTTGCTTTTTATACATGTATACCCTGGTCAGAAACAATATGACCCAATAATACACCTTGTGTCACCATAAAGTGACACTTCTCCCAGTTTAAGACCAAATTGCATTCTTCATATCTTTTCAAAACCTTAGCCAGGTTAGATAAACAATTATTAAATGAAGAATCATAGACACTAAAGTCATCAATAAAAACTTCCATAATAGACTTTATAAACTCAGAAAAGATGCTCATCATACAACGCTGAAAAGTAGCAGGTGCATTACATAATCAAAAGGGCATTCTACGATAAGAAAAAGTACCATAGGGACGAGTAAATGTTGTTTTCTCCTGATCATCAAGGTGAATTGGGATTTGAAAGAACCCCGAGTATCCATCCAAATAACAAAAAAAATTTATGATTAGCCAATTTTTGCAACATTTAATCAATAAATGGGAGGGGGAAATGATCTTTTTTAGTGGTGGTGTTTAATCTACGATAGTAAATGGACATCCGCCATCCTATTACAGTTCTAGTGAGAATTAATTCGTTCTTATCATTCTTTACTATTGTCATCCCACCTTTCTTTGGAACTACTTGCACAGGGCTTACCCACTTTTAATCAGAGATATGATAGATAATACCTGCATCAAGTAGTTTCATTACTTCTTTTTTAACAACCTCTTTCATGTTAGGATTCAACCTTCTCTATGGTGGAATAACCGGTCTATGATCCTTTAAGTGTATCCTATGCATGCAAAAATTAGGGAAAATACCCTTTAGATCATCAATACTGTACCCAATGGCCTTTTTGTGGGTTCGAAGAACCTCTAGAAGTTGGGAAGTTTGTGGATCATCGAGTGCTATACTAATGATCAAAGGGTGCAGTTCTTGCTCATCCAAAAATACATATTTTAAATGGGAAGGAAGAATCTTAAGTTTAGGTTTCTTTACCTCCGCAGAGTATGGTTCCTGAATTAAATTTTCCACCTTACCATTCTCATCAGGGCTAAGTTGCTTGTTTGATAGAGCATGCTCAATTTCATCCACCTCTTTGCTCCATATATCAACGTCACCTGCATCAAGTTCACAACATAGTACTTCCTCTAAAGGATCTCATGAGAGAACTTGAGGTAAGCTGTCATGGCATATAAAATCAATGACATTAACACTATAACACTTTTCCTCTAACATAGGACCTTTCATAACTCTCTCTAAATTCAATGTAATATTATTATCACCAACAGAGAGAGTTAATTTTCCATTTTTCACATCAATTACGACCCCTGCAATATGAAGAAAGGGCCTTCCTAAAATAATAGGAATCTGCGTATCCTCAGCCATGTCTAAAACAACAAAATCTACAGGGATAAAAAATTTATCAACCCTGACAAGGACATCCTCTAAAATACCTAGGGGGTATTTAAAAGAACGATCTGCCATTTGTAGAGTGACGTTAGTGTAACACCCGTTTGTGTCTCCCCAAAACCAAACCCGGTGATGAGTATCTTTCACGTCGAATCATAATCGAATGAAGTGAAAGTGTGGAAAGTTTAGTGTTGCGGATAGTTTTAATTTCTTTTCTCTTCTCTCTGTTTTTGAAAACCTATTTTAGGAAAAAGCCAATCCAGTTTGTTTGGTCCATGATATGGGTCCACTAATAGTGTAGTTGGATAGGGCTTGAAAAGAGCTTTCCAACAATCTATTATAAGCCCAATTCCGATGAATATTGAGGAAGTTATGGCCAAATTACTGAACTGGGCCCGGTTTGAGCCTTATATCCGGCCCAATGATCTAAAGGAGGGCCTAATATAGGTTTATCATTCCTAATGCAATTAGGAATGGTTTTAGTCTTCTAGATTCTTCTAGAAGGTTCTTTTCATTCCTAATTCAATTAACATTGATAAATTGACTTTTGTTGACTTTTAGAGTTTTAATCAGAATAAAAGAATGTTTTTGAGGAAAATACGATTTTATCCTCCTGTACGGTAATTTCTATCTAATTTTAGAAAACGCGTCAATATTTTGGTCAGCGCCAAACGCCAGCATTAGCGACTGACGCTAAGCTTGGCGCCTGGCGCTAGAGTTAGCGCTTGGCGCTAATGTCAGCGTCTGGCACTAGCGTTAGCGTCTGGCGCTAGCGTTAGCGCATGGCGCTAATGTCAGCGTCTGGCGCTAATCTGGTTTTACGCGTCAGAACTCTGTTTTGATTTTTTATCTTTTTGGCTGATTTTCTCTATAAATAGCCTTCTAAAAACTCCGTTTTCATTCACCAATTCTTTTCATTTACCAACTCGCATCAAGATTTTCTTGATTACTCTCTCTCTCTCTCTCTTCTAAACTAGCCTTTTCTCAAATACAAAATTCCGTATTCGCAAGATCTAGATACACCTATCCATATTCGAAGTTGCCTTCGCCCTAGACGTGAAAGGTTTAATTTTTGAGTGTTTGGTCCCAAATCTCTATTTCAATTATTTAATTTAATTGTTTGTTTATTATTTTTCTTAAAGTTACTAACGTGTGTATTTTGTTATTAGAAAGAGGTACGAGACATCCAAGTAAGTGCTTTAATTGTTTTTATTGATGATATTATGTAGAAATCATGCTTAGGTTGTTATTATGATTCCTAGTGTTATGTTAGGGTATTTTGATCTTCCTAGTATCATGTCTAGGGTAACTTTAATACCAAGTATGATTAAAAGTATGATGCTTCCTATATTATTCCTAATATTTATGATTGTTAGTACATGTTAGGGTTAAAGTTTTGATTTTTAATGTTTAGTGACATGCTAGGGTTTGTTATTAATCTTGTTAGTATCATGCCTAGGATCTTGCTATCATTATGCTTTAACATGATTATGATTATTTTTATGATTATTATTATGTTGCTTTTATATATATTTATTGTTATTGCTTGATCACACCTTTTATGCATGTTTAAAGGGAATTGGTACTTGTAATCACGCTTAATAAGATAATTAATAATCTTGTTTAGGTTAATTTGATTATAATTCAAGTGATCGCCAATAATAGATTTATTTGTGCATTAATATTCAACCAATATAGATAAACGGGTTTAGGGTTAATCCTATTGATTGCATGTTAGTCAGAAAGCGCACATGAATACTATCAGAATAAAGTAGAGACCTATTATTAGGGAAGGTTCAATCTCTTTTAGGTTGAATTTGTACCTTCATCCCCGAACTACCAGTCATGGTTCCAGACGTATTGGAGTTGACGATCTCCTGGATCGTTAAGGGGTGTAACCTTCACCTCGTGAACGGTTTACAAGTTCCTAAAACTTGTTGGCGACTCTTTTGCTCTATCTTCTTTCCCTTTGAACACTGTACTTTAGTGTATGATCACAGTGGGGTTCGAGCTAGGGGTATTGCTTGAAATATTCCCTACAATTAGTAACCTTTATTTCACCCATATTAAGCTTTGAACACACAGACGATGGCATTACACTGACACTGGCACCTAAATCACATAAAACTTTATCAATAAAAACATTTCCTATATGACAAGGTATAGGAAAACTACTAGGATCCTTTAATTTTGGTGGAGGTTTATTTTGTAGTAAAGCACTACAGTCTCAACCTCATTAAAGGCTTTCTTCCTAGTCAGTATCTCTCGCGCACGGTTGGGCTGCACTCCAATTTTCTAATCGCGCCCAGTTGAGCGGTTCTCGCCCGGCCGGGTGCCCGGACCTTACTTCTTTGAATTTCAGTAGAAGGGCTCCAAGTATTTTAATTTTTTTTTTTTTTTTTGTATATTAAACTTGATAACTACTGTATTTATTTTTAATTCTAAATCCATTAGTATTATTCCTTTCTTCTCTAAAAAAAATAAAATAAGTATTATTTTTGTTCAATCTTTAGCAATTACTAACAATATACAGTATTTATTTTCCGCATTTACATTGTAAATAATACGAGTACCAAGTTCACCACATTAATTTCCTCCTGACATTTTTATCGTAAAATTATTTTTTTAAAAATTAATATTCATATAATGTATAATGAACAAGGCTCACATCACTATGTTTTTTCCTAAAAAATGACAAGAATTTTGAACATTTCATTTACTCTTCAGCTTTGTTGGTATGGCTGCTTAGTACAGACCTGCAAACTAAACTACATGCGACAGATGTGGGGCACAAGGCTTTAAGTACGAACACTATGCTTCAGTGATGAGGAAAAAGATGAACCTTAGTAGATGATGCTTTGTGCTGCTACCGTAATTCTTGAAATTAAGGGATTTTGCTAAACAACAGCCACTTTCTAGTGTTTTCAGAAGTGAACCATAACAATAAGCAATACAACGTAATAATTCATTCATTCTAATCAATACAAGGCTTCAAGCCATAAGGGATAATTTCTGTTACAAGATTAACTGCAGAACTTCACATTCAGCATCCTATTTCGTAAGTAGCACAAGTCCTAAGCCTTTTCAAAGTACTGAAACTTATGATATCTCAGACTATCAAGGTAACAAGTTTTACAGAAAAATGAGGAGTTATATACAAGTAATAGAAAAGTTCAGTCAAACAACATCTAAAGGCCCGACATCCCACCTAGATTTTCGCTTCCTTGGCCTCTTTCCAGTCCTCCAGCTCAGAACAGGTGCAGGAGTTAATAGAATAATATCTTCATCAGTGTTGGGACCAATCCAACCATAGCAAGGTCTGCGTGTACTGGGTGCAATCTTTTCCTGACGAACATGCTCAATTCCAGGTGGAATTGGAAGCGTATAAATTGAGGGAAAAGGTAAACTATTTTCCTGATCTATGAGGATAGCATTAGCCTGGTTTACTTCGATTTGGCTTGGGCTCTTCGCACTCTCAGCAAGTGATAAAGAGGGCTTATGCACTGTAAATACAAATTAAAGACATAGTAAGCACCAACCCAACAAAAAGTAGCTCACGCCTGTAACTTACAGCACAGAAGGTTACTCTTTTTTATGGTAAACACTATTTGTAAGATCCAAATGTGAAATAATTAGCAGTTTTAGCCCAAAAAAGGGTGCAATCAGGATGAATCATTGTTTCTAAATTACATAACTGACTAGGTAGAATGAGCATAAATTTGATTCATGAAACTGAAATGGACATAAGCAGAAAGGTGTGCAGCAAATTGTCAGGCTAATAAATCTGTAAGTTAAAATCAACAGCTCTTTAAATGACTCAATGCAGATGTGTACTACAATAAATTGATGCCTTGTTCGAAATGGAAAATCCATGATACCCAATCATTTTATGTACAACCATCATTTAATAGTCCATCACTAATGAAATCAGAATTAGAGCTTGATGAGGTCTAGTTCAGCACTTCAGACACCCTCCTATAATGGGAAGCAACTATAAAAGAAAACATTTTAATCAATATCTGGTGGTATTGAATGGGGTGAATGATGTCTAGCAGCCACTTTTCTAATTTTTAAAATTGAACAGTAGACAGATACATGAAAATATGAGCTGAGCATTGCATCACCTTTAGTATTACTATAAAATAACATAGTGAAAAGCTGGCTCGACAAATGCACGAAGGTACAAAAGATACCATTTGTTTCTCGGGTACAAGAAAGATATCACATTGAGTGAATATAATAAAAGCACAACTCAGGAGGGAAGCAACTCTAGATCTCACCACCTGCGAATCTTTTCACAAGTCCACTCCCCACTAGAAAAATAATAGGAAAAAATGATACTGAAGTTAATCAACCACTGTGGCAGTATCACTCTGCAGCGTGAGCTAAAAATTTGCAGATGAAGATACCTCAATGAAATCTTTCTCTCTTTCTGACCAGCCACGTCACACACCCAAGCTTCTCATTTAACAACCAAAATTCCGTTAAACAAATAGAACCACCGAACAAACACAATAATAAAAATATTTGCCCCCCATGGCCCTCAGCTGAGATGGGTACGAAGTGCCTAATCTGCAATTTGTGTTAAATTAATCTAAGAAATAAGTCCAAACAAAATCTATTTGGGCAACTCAATGTGACATTGAAGAGATTCTTGGAAGTGATGCTCTGTTTCAAGGTGCTTATAAATTGAGTTATTATTGAATACACAGGAAGAAATGATTATCAACCACTCATATAACAGGTAAAAAAATTCCTAAATCAAGTAGAACAAAGTAAAATCAAACAAAACAATTAAACAATCTTTCTATTAAAAAATTAGTAAATAAAAGTCATTTTAACACAAAAAGCCAAAAAGATGGAAAATGGAAGGCCTCTCCCAACAATCCTCCTGGTAGAAAATGTTATACCATTAAACCAGAACAAGGCAAAGAAGAGAAGGAAATATGGCTCATGAATCTCCAAAGGCTCATATAGAAAGTATGTGTTCCACAAAACACCCTAGAGGCATCCCAAGTACAAAATATTTAAAGCCACTTATCACCAAGGAGCTGTTTCAATATGCCAAACTCCTAAACCACAAGCTCCCCACAGCCCTACCCCGCCCCACACCTCCTCTCCAAATTAGATAATCCTTATTTACTGCAAATCAGAGATATTTTCATAAAATTCATGCTAATACAATTTGAATTAAAAGGGAAAAAATCCTATGCTTAATCATGACAACTTACTACCAGGCTGATATTAAAGGGGAATATGAACAGATATTCCCATAAACTAACAGTTTATAAAATATATAATATAGGATATTATTCACTATGTTCTCATCTCAGAAGCAAAATGTAACATAAGTCTGAAGACAACACAGAAAGAACAAAGAAATCCTCTTACCTGCAACAGGTTCAGAACTTGCCAAAGGAGTATCAGTTGCCACGAGAGTACTATGGTTAGAGCATAAGGACTCACTGGGTTCACCAGAAGGTCCAGCCTCCTCCGGCTCATCCTCCCCACCTTCTTGACATCTATCTTCATTCGGCGATTCCTGCAATGCATACATATAAACATCATCATTAAATAGTCCTCTCCTAGCTCAAAACACGGTACCAGCAACTATAGCATCTCAACAAACAAATTAAAAAACGCTTGTAAAGACAATAGCTTTTCAATTTACATACTTCATATTATCTTGTAAAGACAATAGCTTTTCAATTTACATACTTCATATTATTATAAAGTCCCAAGTCCTCAAAAACAATAGCAAAATCAGCAATCAGAGTGTGACAATTATATTATAATCATTATAACCAACAATAAACACCAAAAAAATATCATTATAAACAACAGAAATGAAACAAGAAAATAACCATTTAGTAAATAAGAAATCAAGGGCAATAATTCAAGAAATGGATAACAAAAACAAGAAATTGGGTACCACAGGAGGTTCCAGTATATACTCAATCAGCAACTTGTAAGAGGCCTCTTCAATAAAAGGCCACCCTTCTTCACCATACTCCTATAATCACCAAAAATAAAATAAAAAACCCAGAAATTAATTGATTAAAACAGACAAAAAAAATTTCAATAAAATAAAGCATAGAATTTGATCAATAATTTGGTGAAATAGACTTACTTTGAGCAATTTATCAACATTCATACGAACAATTTCAGGCGAAAATCCCATTGGTTTTAAAGCATCAATGGCAGCATCAATACGTTTAAGACCCACCTACAAATTTGCAACAAATTTATGCAAAAAATTAGGGAAAAAAATAAAAAAATAAATAAAAATAAAAAAAAAAACCAAGAAAAAAGGGGGAAAACCAGTTGAAATAACAAGAAAAGATTGAAATGGAAGTAAGATGAGAAAGAGAAAAGCACCTTGCGAGGTCTTCCGCGTCGAGCCATGGATATTGCAGAGAAATGAGAAAACTTCGAACACAATACTTGTTTGAGATTTTGGCAATTGTGGGTGAGTAAGAGGAGAGAGAAAGAATGAGAATATGGGACTACTCCCTTCGTTTTTATACATCTGGAGTTTTAGAAGAAATTAATAAAATACGAAAGTATTGAGGTTGGTGAAAGAATAAAAAATTGTAATGAATCAAAAGTAGTGGACAGAATTGAAGGAGAGAGAATATAAAATTAATATTGTTGGGTCCACTTGGTGAGAGAAAGTAATAAAATATTATATAAGTTTTCCAAATAAGGAAATGGAGCAAGTATTTAAAAACGGCCGTAAAAGAAAAGTGGAGCAAGTATTTAAAAATGGAGTAGGTTAAATCCCGGGTAATATACTGTAATTTTTTATACTCCGTAATTATTTTTAAATTAACAATGAATTTTTCTAAAATATTATACGGAGTAAAAACTTTATTATAAAAGACCCTATAATTAATTATTATAAAAGAGCCTAATAGCCAGATACATATTTTTTAGCTAAACTTTTATTCAGGTCACGAGATTGCGACACTTGGCGTTTTAACTTTTCGCCAAGTGTCGCGCCGTGTTGGATAGATTTAAATAAAATTTTTAAGATAAAAAAGTTAATTTAGAATTCTATTTGGATAGAATTTTAGAATAAAATTGTTAGTTTAGAATTTTATTATCTATAAAATACCAATATTTCAGATGTACAAATTGAATTATAATTTTATTCAAAAAAATTATTAGATTATAATTTTAAAAACTTGTCATATCAATTTATTTTTTATATCTTAATATTTTTTGGAGCGAAGATAGTAATTCAAAACGTAAAACAACTATTTATAATATATATTAATCGGTTAAAATTATATATACTTCGCAATCTAATAGAATGGAGACCTGTGAATTAGGATTGGGTCACGAATCAGCTCGGATTGGGTCACTTCAAGTTACGAATCAAGAAAACCCTTGCCCAAAGTTTTGGGCTCGGGTCAATCCAACGTGCTTTGAACATTTTATTTATTTAGTTTATTTTTTGCTAATTTTTATTTTATTTTTTAATGTATTAAATTAAACATTTTCACCAACATTATTATTATTAGCCATTACATGGCTACTAGATAGCAAATCGTCAGAAAAACACATTAATTCCTAACTAATTTTTGTATCAATGATATGAAGTATATTTTAAATTTTGACATATAAATTATAAATTTATCTTAAAATTTAATAAACAACCCGGGCATCTCACGAGCACAAAATTAGTTATTAAATATTTGGTTTCAAAAAATAAAATTATTATATATATTTAATTTTATCAAAACTTGGTTTAATTTTCTTGTTGTTAACTAAATGGATTTCTTAAAACGTCGTACATTACACTCTGTAATCACTATGTATGTAAAAAATTATGTTAAAAACCTGTTTTTTTTTTTATATATATATATATTTATTTGTAGAAGGATACTTCAAATCTTTTATTTTATCTATTTTTTAATATTTAAAATTCAAATTACTTTCTTAGAGTTTTTTAACATATACTCCCTCCGTCCCCTAAAGAATGACCCATTTGGGTTGATTTTGCGCGTATTAAGAAACTTAATTTGCAAGTACAAATGTATGGAAAAACACAAGTCGACAATAATTTGTAATTAATATCTAGAGAGAGAAAATCCTAGATGTAAGTTTTTATCTTTATTCTATGCCTAATAAACATAATGTAATAATGCACTAATCCATGTGATGCTTTATTAGCCAATAAGATTAAAGTATTGTTTTACAACAACCAACATAATTAAAATACACAAGATTGTCAAGCTGACACTTTAACAGAAAGGGAAATGAATAGATGTTGGGAAAAACAAATGGGTCATTCTTTTTGGGACTAAAATTAGGCCAAATGGGTCGTTCTTTCAGGGACGGAGGGAGTAATTAATAATTAAATAAAAATAAATAAAATTATTGTTGTAATAAGTAGTACTCCCTCCGTCCCTTTTTTTACATTCCTACTTTCCTTTTTGTTTATTTCAAAATTAAATTCCAACTTTCCTTTTTTAGAATGTAAATTTTTACCAAATATTCCAAATTATCCCTATTTTTCTGTTTTGTAATTAATGATTTCTCTATTTTCTCACTCTTATTTTAATCCATGTGCATTAATTTAGATGAATATGATTGGTCCTTTTTTCCACCAAAAATTGTTATTGGTTCTTTTTATTTTCAAAGGATTGATGACATGTGCAGCATTAAATATTATTCTATCTTTATTTTACTCAAAGACATCAATTAATGTCTTGTATTTCTCATTATATTTTGTTTTATTCCAACTTCCTTAATTTCAGTGTAATTTTACAAATAGAAATGTAAAAAAGGAACGGAGGGAGTACATAACATTATGGCACAATTATGTTAAAATCTGATTTACTATTTTTTTTTTACTTAAATTTATATTGTCAATGTACTCCACTACTCCGTACATATTATGGAAAGACATATCAAATCTCTTATTTATATATTATTTTGCTATCTTTCTATTTATGTATTAGATTTGTCAAATCTTTTCTTTATGTATTATTTTGCTATCTTTTTATTTATCTATAAGATTTGTTTAATAAAGATTATTTAAAAAAAAAAAACACTAAAGGACAATCTAGAAAATGACACATGTCATTGGTGTGTCTTTTATTATATAGTTATTGATGTTCACTTTAAAGTACTCCGTATTAGAAGATGTTGGGTCATCTCATATACACCGTACATACAATAATTATTTTAGGAAAATTATTACTCCATATGGGTTAACCCTTACCGCATAGCTTTTATTAGTTTAACAAATATATAGGATGAAAAATGTATCATTACATGTATAATAGGTGACATGTGGTAAGTATTTTGGGGGGAAATATTAAACCTATAAGATAGTAAAAAGTACCATAACATGCATAATAGTACACAAAAAGTATTAATCAGACAACTTATATTTTAATAGTACATAATACATGCATAACGGTACAAAATGGTACAATATAATGTACCATTGTAGAGTCAGCTTTTCCAAAAGGTTACTAAATTATCATTTTTGCCCTCCTATATGTTTTGTAAATATATAGAAGCTATGTGCTAAGATGCACTCCTCCATATGCATACAGGGTGTGAATTCAAACCCGTGCCATCCACGGTTTTTACTACTCCCTTAGGTTTTTTTTTTATATGCTAGATTTGAGATTTCACACTATTCATATGTCATCATTGACTTAATTTTTATACTAATACATAATATATAAATATGATCCTATAATATATTGTTGGATTTGTCATAATGTCTAATTTTATAAATTAACTAGCACGACTTGTTTGTTTTTTTTCAAATAAAATATTTTACTAAATATATATTTATCTAAAAGTTTGTGATATTCACTTACTTACTACTTGAATTTTTTATTATAAAATAAATTATTTATTTTGTTTATCATATTTAGATAAAATTCCTAATATAAAAAAAATGTTATTTAACAAAGCAATTATTTTATTATAATCATATGTATCGCTTTTCAAAAACCTAATCTACGTGGCATAATCTTATTGTAGCGTTTTAAAAACAATAATCCTACGAAATTTATTTATCAAAAGACATTTATACATTAGTTTTGGACCCCCGCGCGCGCGTTGCGCTCGCTCCAATTGGTAAAACATGATGGAAGTCATGCTTGTTAACAATCGTTTAATTTTGGAGTTTTGATGTTTTTTCGTTGGGCATATAAAAATTGTGAGTGAATATATGTGATTTGTGCAACAACAATTTGAGTGAATGTTTGAAATGATATTAGGCACGTAAAATCTATTATATCTGGACATATTAAGTGGATTTTCTTCAAAACTCCTTTAAAAATCATGTACAATTATCTCTAAAAATTTACTAACTCTAAATAATTTGCTTACCTCTAAAAATCATAACTACCTCACCCCTAAATCAATTGTGCACCCCTAAATAGTTTGATTACCCTTATAGAATTTGCTCATCCCTAAATAAATTGGTCACCCCTACAAAATTGGCTCACCTCTAATAAACATATACAATTATCTCACTCCTAAATAATTTGTTTACCCTTAAAAACCATATGCAAATTCACTCACCCATTAATATTTTGCTCATTACTACATAATTTGCCCAATCCTAAAATCCATACAGTCAAATACAATAACCCCACCTTTAAATAAATTGCTCACCCCACCCCTACAAAATTGGCCCACCTCTAAAAACAATAATCAAATTACCTCATCAAATAATAATTTTCTCACCCTTAGTGGAATTTTGCATGCCCTAAAGAATTTTCTTACAAATAATTAAATTGCTCGCTCTCAAAAACAGATAAAGTATACAATCTACACGTGACCTATGTGAGTGGGTCCCTAAATAGTTTGTTCTCCCATAAATAATTTGCTCACCCCTAATAATTACATACAATTATGTACCTCACCCTTTAATAAATTGATCACTTTAAATAATCAAATTTGCTAGCCCCTAAAAAACATATACAATTGCCTCACTGCTGAAAATTAACTTGTCAAAAAAATGTTAATCCCCTCAATAGTCTGCTCACCCCTAAAAAAAATTTTCACTCTTAAAAATAATATATAATTACTTTAATCCTGAATAAATTTGTCATCCTTATATAAATTTCTCACCTTTAAATAATTTGTGTACCATTAAAAATTATATACAATTATCTCATCCTTAAATAAATGCGCACCCCTAAATAGTACGCTTTCGAGGTAGTGCACTTAATAGTCTGCTCACTACTTGACTCTTAATTCCCTCTATATTCTCTTATATTTGAAATATCATAATTCAAGCTCAATAAATTCAATAGTGCACTTAAATATACATAGATAGATCATATAATCAAACATTACAGATTCACTATCATAGTTATCCTCAAATACAACCAAAAGCTCAAAATTACAACAAAATTAGAAACAAAACTCATTATACCAACATTAATAGCAACATTCTGTATTAAAATTTTCAGGATCTTCTGTTTTCTTTAGCTTTTGCATTTATTTTTACCCTACTCTTTCAAGAAAGTTTGGTATTAACAACATTTCTAACCCACAACATTCGATCAGCTAAACCACGAAGAAACGAGAGGAAATGTAAGAAAACCAACAATTAAAGATACAAATCGGCTAAAAACTCCGTATGATGGGAAATAAAGCTAGCTATAGTTAAAGGCTTAATGTAAAGTAAGTGAAAAACCTTAAAAGTAACAAAGCGAACTCCCTATTAATTAGTGAACCAGATGGTCGCGACAATAAATTATGAAAATATCCCATTCCATCCTAACCTTACCCTCGAAAGCAAATAGCAACAAAAATATCAAACATAAATGTAAGATACTGCTTCTAAGATTAGTGACCTCACTTGCCTTCAAAGTCCCTGTTTCCATGAGAGCCATAAATTTTGTGGTCATCTCCTCTTGGAACACCCACCAAGCCTTTTCTTGTGGCGAAATTACCGCAATATAATCCTATTTTTTGCACGTTGAGAAAATCAATTCCGTATGTATTAAGTTAAGTTCATGCAATCATTTGAAAAATCATGACATCTATATATAACATATAATCTTCCAACGACAAACAATGTTGAGAAAAAATAAAACAAACAAACAATGTTGAGAAAATAACCCGAATCCATAACACCTTTAACCTCTTTTACCTCCAAAATGGAGTAAAACTATCAACTAAAATTGAGTTAAGTTAGCTAAGACCATCAAAACTTTTAATAAAGTAAACAAAAGCCATTATTTAATAATTATAATAGAATTTGATCTGATTCACCCAACAATGAAATTAATTAGCTGCATCATGCATCATCTAACGAATAAAATCTAACCCGATTTTTCTGTTTGATTCAAACCATGCAAAAACATTGATATATAATACATAAGGGACCAGGCCTTTGTGCAGTGCTCTAAAACCACCCTCAAGCAATGTAATGGAACCTTTACCCTTTTGGCACTAGGACTATATATGAAGCATTTGCCCACCCCACCATTTCCATCCTTCTGCAAATAAGGTTGAGAAGGTAAGTAATGATATAGCCAATACTCCACGCAACAACCTCACATCGAAGGCTTGTTACACTTAACTAATTCACTTGAAATACTCCAAATTGCATTGCTTTCACCAACCAATCCTTTAATGATACTTATACACTGCAAATTGAAAGCCTCTACATGAGAAAAAACATAGATATACTTGGTAACACCAATCCAAACAAACACAACATTAAGCAAGGACAAAACCTGTAGTTAGTTACTATACGTTATGTTTGAATCCAAACTCCGAGTATATCATGGTAGGACCAAACACTTTCACAGTCTTGAAGACTATTGTAGTGATTGTTGCCAAAGTTCAAAAAAAAGGTTAAGGTTCCATTATGATTGGAACTTGGTAAGTGACTTGGGTTATTTAATACCCACAAGTGGACCAATAAGAGAGCGACATGTGTCCCCCTTAGAGGTGTCCAAATAGACTCTCCATATGGGTGACACGTGTCACTCAGATACGCCCCCCCGGAAATGGAGGCCTTCAAGGCCAAATTCCAAGGGCGCCGCAAAACGGTGTTTCCCTAATCCCTAGGTTATCAAACCCTAGGAAAATCAATAATTGGGGGACTGTACATGTCGGATGGCTTTTCTTGGCATTATTTATGGAAAACGGAGTCTTAAAAGGTCGAACTGGGGTCGAGCTTTCTCCTTTGTAGTAGGATGAGGAGTCGGCTGACGATCCCGGTCTAACTTCTATTTTCCAGCTTGGGCTAGTTTTATCGCCGACTGTTCTTTTCTAGGAGCAGTCGACCGCTTGTTGATTAGATCCTTAATTTCACCTTTGAAACTGCTCATAAATTTCATGAGCTCATCTCGAGTGACTGGGGCTAACCCTGCCTCTTGGGTAGGATTAGCCGGCTGCCTTGAGGGCTTACTTGATTTTCCTAGGACCCTATAAATAGGGAGATTCCCCTTGGGCAATCAAGTAAGCCCTCAAGGCAGCCGGCTAATCCTACCCAAGCGGCAGGGTCAGCCCCAGTCACCCGAGATGAGCTGATGAAATTATTCATGAGCAGTTTCAAAGGTGAAATTAAGGATCTAATCAACAAGCGGTCGGCTGCTCCTAGAAAGGAACAGTTGGAAACTATAGGGAATAATTTCAAGCATTACCCCTAACTTGAACCCCACTGTGATCATACACTAAAGTACGGTGGCGTCCAAAAGGAAAGAAGATAGAGCAAAAGAGCCGCCAACAAGTTTTAGGAACTTGTAAACCGTTCACAGGGTGAAGGTTACACCCCTTAACGATCCAAGAGATCGTCAACTCCATAAGGTCTAGAACCAAATAAGGGTTCGGGGATGAAGGTACAAATCCAACCTAAAAGAGATTGAACCTGCCCTAATAATAGGCCTCTACTTTATTCTGATCGTATTCTTGTGCGCTTTCTAATTAACATGCAATCAATAGGATTAACCCTAAACATGTTTATCTATGTTGGTTGAATATTAATGCACAAATAAATCTATTATTGGCGATCACTTGAATTATAATCATATTAACCCTAAACAAGATTATTAATATCTTATTAAGCGTGATTACAAGTACAAATTCCCTTTAAACATGCATAAAAGGCGTGATCAAGCAATCAATAAATATAAATAAAGAACCAAGCAACATAATAATCAATAATAATAATTAAAATAATCATAATAATAATCAAAACAATAATCATCATAATATTAATTATAATAATCATAATCATAATAATCATGTTAAAGCATAATAATAGCAAGACCCTAGGCATGATACTAACAAGATTAATAACAAACCCTAGCATGTCACTAAGCAATAAAAATCAAAGCTTTAACCCTAACATGATACTAATAATCATAAATATTAGGAAGAACATAGGAAGCATCGTAACAATCATATTTAATATTAAAATTACCCTATACATGATACTAGGAATATCATAATAACAATTTAAACATGATTTCTATATCATAACATCAATAAAAACCATTAAAGTACTTACTTTGATGTCTCGTACCTTTTTCTAATAACAAAATACACACGTTAGTAATTTCAAGGAAAACAATAAACAAAACAATTAAATTAAATAATTGAAATAGAGATTTGGGACCAAACCCTCATAAATTAAGCCTTTCACGTCTAGGGCGAAGGCAACTTCGAATATGGCTAGGTGTTTCTAGATCTAATGAATGCGGAATTTTGTATGTAAAAGCAAGTTTAGAAAAGAGAGAGAGAGAAAGATAAATGAGAAGAATTAGAGAATGCGAGAATTGATGATTGCGAATGAAAACTGATTGTAGGTGAATTGAAAACGGAGTTTTTACTACGTTATTTATAGAGAAAATCAGCGAAAAAGATAAAATTAACAAAACAGAGAATTGGCGCAACTGAAACAGAGCTGGCGCCAATGCCAGCTTATTGGCGACAGGTGCCAACATTATTGCCAGGCGCCAATAGCTGGCGCTAGGCGCCAATAGCTGGCGCTAGGCGCCAGGATTAGCGCCAGGCGCCAATGCTTGGCGTTAGGCGCTAACCCTGTTTTTGACGCATTTTCTAAAATCAGATAAATTTTTTCGTACAAGAGGATAACATCGTATCTTTTCCTCAAAAATGTTTTTTGATTTTAATTGAAACTCTGGAAAGTCAACAAAAGTCAATTTATCAATGCTAATTGAATTAGGAATGAACAGAACCTTCTAGAAGAATATAGAAGACTAAAACCATTCCTAATTGCATTAGAAATGATAAATCATATTAGGCCCTCCCCTAGATCATTGGGCCGCATATAAGGCTCAAACCGGGCCTAGTTCAGTAATTTGGCCATAACTTCCTCAATATTCATCAGAATTGAGCTTATAATATATCGTTGGAAAGCTCTTGTCAAGCCCTATCCAACTACACTACTATTGGAACCATATCATGGAACAACCAAACTGGATTGGCTGTTTTCTTAAAATAAGTTTTCAAAAACAGAGAGAAGAGAAAAGAAATTAAAACTATCCGCAACACTAGACTTTCCACACTTTCACTTCATTCGATTATGATTCGACGCGAAAGGTACTCATCACTGGGTTTGGATTTGGGGAGACACAAATGGGTGTCTACAGAAGCCCCCACTTTGACTGAGTTTGGAGAAACTCAAGTTTCGAAAACAAAAGTCAAAGTATCGATAGGGACGGAGAATGATTCAGAACGTTCTGCGATCCTAAATCAATCTTGTAACGCCGATACCTGCAAAACTAGCGTTAGTTAAACAAATAAAAGAGTTAAGAAACGCGTATCTTGCACCGTCGAGCACACGTCTCTGAAAGTAACCGATTGTTTTGATGACCTCCTACAAGCTAGATAATGACATCCCGCTTGAAAACCGCTACACCCATAACTGCTTTCAATATAGAAGATTTCTTCGCCAGAAACGATCCTCCTCCGCTTTGATAATATTCCACGTCCAAGGGAATACATCGAAGATTGCTTCTCTTGAAACAATCCTGAGTTTTTTGTGACAACTCTCCACAATCTAGGGAACGCCACCTTGCTGTTTCAATGTTCACTCGTCTCTGAACAAAGAGCTTGAAAATAGGAGATCTTTGATGATATGTCCACGTGTCTCTAAACAAAAGAGCTTTTGAATGATATGCCCACGCGTCTCTGGAGCAAAAGAGCTTGATGGAAATGTTCACGCGTCTCTGAACAAAAGAGCTTTGATGATATGTCCACGCGTCTCTGAACAATAGAGCTTGAATGATATGCCCACGCGTCTCTGAACAAAAGAGCTTGAATGATATGCCCACGCGTCTCTGGAGCAAAGAGCTTTGATGGAGATGTTTACGCGTCTCTGAACAATAGAGCTTCGGTACTTGAATGTTTGTTGCGATAATATTCTGAAGAAAAATTTCAAAAGACCAACATTTGTCGATCTCTAAAGCTCGCCTGAACTTTGCTTCCGCTGAAACCAGTACGTCAGTGTTTCCGTGATGAGCCAATTCTTAGGCGCTTCAAACTAAGTGAGACGATGTTTCATCAGGTCGACCATTTATTATGATTGTAATCAAACTAACTACTTAATCATGTCAAATTGCTTATAGGGGCTAACTGGCGTACCAAGGAACCCAAAATTGCTGTTTGAGGTCGAAATCACCTTTCTGAGAGGCTTCGAGCTCTGTCGTTGCTGAGATATCTCTGGCGCCAAGAATTGACTCTGTCGCCGAACGCTGTGATAGGGTCTTCCCTATTCTGCTGCACCTGTATTTATTTTGACTATAGAACTTTGCCAATCTTTTTAATCATCTTAAGGTTGACCTAAGGTTTAGCGTTGCTTGACTCATCGACTTGACACGACTTAAGGCATAAACTTGACTCGCTGTGATTGACTGACTCGAGGTTGACTCGACTCAAACTGTTTGACACATGTGTTAGACTCAAATCAAAGTGATATGACACGACATGACTCAATGTGTACATGACTCGTGTGTGCATTGTATTAACTGTGCGACTTGAAAATGCAAAAAAGCAAAAATTTTCCGTCATTTTTGTGGATGGTACCGACTTTCTCCCGAAAAAGAAAGACGCGAAAAAAGAATCGAAGTGAAGTTTGAAGATGCATGTTGAATGAGCTTAGTCAAATGTTGTTTGATACTATCTCTCAAGGTTCAAGGATTAATTCATCCTAGGCTATCTCAATTGTTGACTCCATGATGAAAGCATTTGGGTAACTTAAGCACGGAGGCTAAGCACTTCATACTTCGTGATGCAATGACAATTATGATTGATGAGTGATGTTGATATGACAAGGCATGCTTCAGCGTTGTGTTACGATTCCATGAAAAAGGGTTCCTCAGGGAAGTATATTTGGTCATGTATCTGTGATGTGTGTGATAGTGACACTAAAGTTAGGCCGCAAGAGCTAAGTGTGTGGAAAGATATTATTTGTTAAAAGAGTCAAATGGTGGTGACTCTTAGGCTAGGTAAGCTAATGATATAGGGATAAAGCCCCAAGTCTAGCTCTACATGGATAGGGATGAGCATAGGAGATCCCTTGATATGATCATGGTGTGTGAATGTGAATATGAATGCATGTTTATTACGGCCGCACCTCGATGTGAGGTTGCCTACGTATCCGTTAGGAATCAGGCCGAACGTAGCTCTAGCCGAACCTCGCACAAGTGTGTGTATACCTCAAAAAGATCTTTTTAAGGGTTGTAACGTGGTTAGGCTGAAGGTTTGAAGAAGACGGAGATAAAGGCTCAAGACCCTAGATAAGCCCCCAAGGTGTGCAACTTCGCTTTTGAATCTTTATATTTTTATGCTTGAGTTTCTACTCTTTCTTTTAGCTCTTTCTTTTGCTTTAGCATTTATTTCATTTTAATAAGTGTGGGCAATCCCGATCATGCGGTGTATCACTTACTTGGCATTCATGTTTCTCAGGCACGGTACCGAGCACTCGATAAGAGACGCAATCTGAGACGTGTTCTTATCAAAGATATTTTCATATCAAAGACATTGGAACAATTACCCTTTTTTACACTTTTATTTATTTTTTGCTATTTTAATCTTTTGAAATTAATCAAACTCGTTTTTTTTGAAATTGAAAATTGTATAAGTTGCACATTATCCCATCCTAAGGTTAGGTAGATGTAGGTTGAAGAAAGAAGGGTCTATCGTTAGACGAGGCTCAAAATGGTTTATGAAGAAAGGATGTATAATTGAAGGGTGAAATATGATATGATGTGGATACAAGAGGTGCCTCAAATCATTAGTATACTTTGTTCTTAATTCGACATGGATTTTTTTTTTGATGCAAAATAATGAAATGATCATATATAAATGCTCATTTTATTAAAAGAAAAAAAAATAAGGTTCCTACAAAATAAATCTAAGGAGAATAAAAAGGGGCCTATGCTAGACTTATTGGGGAAAGGGTAAATAAGAAAGAAATAGAAAAAAGAGGTCACGAAATCTTGTCGTTGAAGCTCGCCTCTTGTCTTGTATTGTTTCCTTTATCATCACTCGCTCTTCTTGTAAACTGGAGGTATGAGAAGCTTGTTGTTATCAATCAAATGTTGGATATACTCCTTTAGCTTCCAACATCTCTCAGTAGTATGGCCCCTACCTTGATGGTACTTGCAGTGTTCTTCTGGATTCCAACTAGGCAATCTCTTTTCAGGTACAGGATCTTGAATAGGTCCAATGGGAGTAATGAGTCCTTTGGCATGGAGTCGATCGAAGGCAGTATCGTAGCTCATCCCAATGGGGGTGAAGTTTTTCCTTAGTTGCTTCTTAGATCCTTGGTTATCTATGGCTAAAACTTCACTGAGATCAAAGGTACTAACATTGTTACTAGAGTGGGCGTTTTCGGAAGAAGAAGGATTGTCTTTCTTCTTTCCTTTCCAGCCACCGTGGTTACTATTGTTAGTAGCTTTTTGCTTTGCGAGGTCATCTTCGATTTCAATTCCGATGTCATAAACGGCCTTGAAAGTATTCAGATTGTGTTGATATTTTAAATGCTTCGAATACTTTTCTTGGAGATTCTTGATAAACATCCTCACAGACTCCTTTTCGGTGGGGAGCTCAATCATCTTAGCGGAAGTTTCCCTCCACTTATTAAAGAAATAAGTAAAGCCTTCATTCTCTTTTTGTCTTAGCATCTCAAGTTCTCTATGATCGGTTTCAACTTGAATATTGCACTTGTACCTATCAATGAAAGCGTTTACTATCGATTCCCAAGTAGAGGTTTTCTCTTTGTCAAGGGAGAAGTACCATTGTTGGCAAACGGTTTCAAGAGATAGTGAGAACAGAGAGGGGAAAACCTTCTTATCGATACTCTTAATACTCATTATAGTTTCAAAAGCTCTTAGATGGAAGTAAGGGTTATCTGTCGCCTTGAATTTAGGGATGTCAGTGGCGTTGAACTTATGTGGAAGAAGTTCCTTGTCCAGCGAGACCCCTTGTGAACTCATGCCCTGAAATTTTTAGTCGCTAGATATCTTGCTTAGACTCTCTTGCATGAGGTTCATTTATTGTTGCTTCACAGGATCATCGATCTTGAGTGTGAGTAGCTTCAGTGTCTCAGTCACGGTAACCAGTTGGTTCCTAAGCTCATTGACTTCTTCTTGAGTTGCCATTATCTTTTTAGCCTTCCTCTTTTAACGAATCGGTTTATCAAAAAGTGAGACCTGAATAAAGAGGTTGTCCTTAATTAATCGCCCTTCTCTCCTCGACCAAGTACTGTGGAAAAGGAATTTAGAGATATCTATTGTTAATTATTTGACTCAAACTTTATTCAACATGCAATGGATGGAGGAAGTGAAGAAATATTGGAATAGAATGTGGATAAAAATGATGTAAATGGAGGGATATGAAGAATTAGGAATAGGATGTACCCCCCAACTCAAATGACGGAAAAGACCGACTCATGCATGAACCTAAGGCATGGTCATGGTGACATATACTCGAAGTGTGTGCTAAGACTAGTGAGTGTAGGTGGTACGTTAAGACTCGTGTCATGACCATGTGGCTAGACTATGTGACTAGACTCAATTAATGACTCCACCGAGTGTTATTGACAGCGAAAATTAACCGAATTAATTAGCAAACTGGTCAATTAGACTCTAGGTGATGACTCGACCAATAATCCGAACTGTCGGCCAAATGATAGGACTGGCGTCACACTGTGTAGCTTGGCACTAGACGACAGAGCTGTCGCCAGGCGCCACACTCCACAGTGTGGCGCTACAGCTCAGATTTTGGCGCCAATGGTGGAGCTTCAATCTGAGACTGTTTTCGGTGTTATTAATCAAAAGGGGTATGCCTAAAGTCGTACTAGGTCAATTCTGATTAAAATATTAGACTTTATTGACTCAAATTAATTAATTAATTAATTAGGCAAAGTTCTTTAAGTCATTAATTTTATTTAATCTCAACATAAGTCAAAGAAATGGTTAAGAGAAACATAGAATATATGCACAACAAATAATGCACAATTAGTCAAGTAGGCACAATATGATGCAATGAGTTCGCAACCTAACCATGGCTCTAGTTCTCTAAAGTTCGGGATATGGTTTAGACAATAGAGGGTCCATGGTTAATTGTCCAGATGCACTGCGCGGAAGCCTAACCGTGAAGGGTTGGTGCGAGTGGATGGGACACCGTGAGCTTTAGAAAAAAACTCGCTTCCATGGTTTGGTGAATTCAACATTCTCGGATGTACCCTTTGTTGCACAGAGCGTTCAATCAGGTAGATGGAGCATGAATTCCCATAGGGTTATGTCCATATGTAGAACACATATGGGTTTCAGAAAAGTGAGAAAAAATTCAATCAGGAAGTAGGATCGAGCAAACAATACGAAAAACTGATCGAAATTAGAACGCATATTTCTGGCTCGGTATTGGGGGAAATTGGCGCCAGCAAACAGAGATTGGCGCCAGGATTTAGCTGTAGCGCCTGGCGCCAATGATGGCGTCTGGCGCTACAGTTAAATGCCTGGCGCCAATGCTCTGGTCATTGGCGCTACTTCCCACATGCCTCAGCAGCTTTCTGTGCTCGATAAAATTTTCAAGTTTCGCGCGGTGTTATTTCGGTCCTAGTTGTGAAAGATATTTCTCAAATTTCCTACGTGTAAAATCCTATGTTTTTAACTCATTACGGATGGTCTTTCCAATGAGATCTTTTTTTATGCATATGACAATATTGTTAATCAAAATTACGCACATGAAATAATTAGAACGTTTCGAGTCTCATCCACTCATTCTAAATCATTGCCGAAACAAATTCAGAAATTAAAATAGAAATCCTCCCCAGTGGAGTCGCCAAAAACTGTAGGGAATAATTTCAAGCGTTACCCCTAACTTGAACCCCACTGTGATCATACACTAAAGTACGGTGGCGTTTAAAGGGAAAGAAGATAGAGCAAAAGAGTCGCCAACAAGTTTTAGGAACTTGTAAGCTGTTCACAGGGTGAAGGTTACAGCCCTTAACGATCCAAAAGATCGTCAACTCCATAAGGTCTAGAACCAAATAAGGGTTCGGGGATGAAGGTACAAATCCAACCTAAAAGAGATTGAACCTGCCCTAATAATAGGCCTCTACTTTATTCTGATCGTATTCATGTGCGCTTTCTAATTAACATGCAATCAATAGGATTAACCCTAAACCTGTTTATCTATGTTGGTTGAATATTAATGCACAAATAAATCTATTATTGGCGATCACTTGAATTATAATCATATTAACCCTAAACAAGATTATTAATATCTTATTAAGCGTGATTACAAGTACAAATTCCCTTTAAACATGCATAAAAGGCGTGATCAAGCAATCAATAAATATAAATAAAGAACCAAGCAACATAATAATAATCAATAATAATAATTAAAATAATCATAATAATAATCAAAACAATAATCATCATAATATTAATTATAATAATCATAATCATAATAATCATGTTAAAGCATAATAATAGCAAGACCCTAGGCATGATACTAACAAGATTAATAACAAACCCTAATATGTCACTAAGAAATAAAAATCAAAGCTTTAACCCTAACATGATACTAATAATCATAAATATTAGGAAGAACATAGGAAGCCTCGTAACAATCATATTTAATATTAAAATTACCCTATACATGATACTAGGAATATCATAATAACAATTTAAACATGATTTCTACATCATAACATCAATAAAAACCATTAAAGTACTTACTTTGATGACTCGTACCTTTTTCTAATAACAAAATACACACGTTAGTAACTTCAAGGAAAACAATAAACAAAACTATTAAATTAAATAATTGAAATAGAGATTTGGGACCAAACCCTCATAAATTACACCTTTCACGTCTAGGGCGAAGGCAACTTCGAATATGGCTAGGTGTTTCTAGATCTAATGAATGCGGAATTTTGTATGTAAAAGCAAGTTTAGAAAAGAGAGAGAGAAAGATGAATGAGAAGAATTAGAGAATGCGAGAATTGATGATTGCGAATGAAAACTGATTGTAGGTGAATTGAAAACGGAGTTTTTACGACGTTATTTATAGAGAAAATCAGCGAAAAAGATAAAATTAACAAAACAGAGAATTGGCGCAACTGAAACAGAGCTGGCGCCAACTCCAGCTTATTGGCGATAGGTGCCAACATTATCGCCAGGCGCCAGGATTAGCGCTAGGCGCCAATGCTTGGCGTTAGGCGCTAACCCTGTTTTTGATGCGTTTTCTAAAATCAGATAAATTTTGCCGTACAGGAGGATAAAATTGTATCTTTTCCTCAAAAATGTTCTTTGATTTTAATTAAAACTCTGGGAAGTCAACAAAAGTCAATTTATCAATGCTAATTGAATTAGGAATGAACAGAACCTTCTAGAAGAATCTAGAAGACTAAAACCATTCTTAATTGCATTAGGAATGATAAATCATATTAGACCCTCCCCTAGATCATTGGGCCGCATATAAGGCTCAAACCGGGCCCATTTCAGTAATTTGGCCATAACTTCCTCAATATTTATCGGAATTGGGCTTATAATATATCGTTGGAAAGATCTTGTCAAGCCCTATCTTACTACACTACTATTGGCACTACAAGAAAAAGGGAATTTAGCAACTGATTTTTGCAACTACCATAATAATTAGTCGCAAAAAATATTTTTGTGACTGAAAAAGACGAGTAGTTGCAAATTTTGCAACCGATTTTGCAGTAGTTGCTATGCGGTCACTAATTAGCGACTGATTTTTGCGACTACCATAATAATCAGTCGCAAAAATTATTTTTGCGACTGAAAAAAAACGAGTAGTTGCAACTTTTGCAACTGATTTTGAAGTAGTTGCTACGTGGTTGCTAATTAGCAACTAATTTTTGCGACTACCATAATAATTAGTCGCATGAAGTATTTTGTGACTGAAAAAAACGAGTAGGTTCCAATTTTGCAACCGACTTTGTAATAGTTGCTATGCGGTTGCTAATTTGCGACGCTCTTATAACTTTTTGCGACTAAATTTTAGTTGCTAAGGTTAATAATTTTGAAACCATTTTTTTTAAAAAAAATTTGCAACTATTATTGCAACTCGCTACCATTGTTTTTAAAATTTATTAATAAAGAAATAAAAAACCCTTAATATAATAAGTTGTTGCCGCCAAAAAAAACAAAAACTCCCATCACTACTTATTCTTATTCCTTTATTCATAATCATACAAGACTCTTTTTTCCGGAAAAAAAAACCCGCTTCCATTCTGAATTTCAGAACAACGAACCTTTTGTCGTCGTCGTCAACAGCCGCCTTTGCGCCACCACATCTCCTCCCAGGTGAGTAACTCATTCTTCTCCTTCATATAGTCCATTCCATCTTTCTCTTACTGTAATTTGCCAATTGCGAATTTTAGGGTTATCATTGTGTTTTTCTTTTTCCATTTTTTGATTTTAATCTGATATCCATTGCTAATTGCGAATTGGTTTTAATCTGGTTATTGATTGAATTGCGAGTTGATTGATTTGCGATTTTTTATCTGATTATAATACGAAGCATAAATTGTTCTTAAAAGTTGCAAATTGAAGTATGTTATATGCAATTTTTTTTTTTTTTTTTTTTTTTTTTTTTTTTTTTTTTTTTTTTTTTTTTTTTTTTTTTACAGAATATGGCAGTAGCAAGAATTGTTTTTTATCTGATACTTATATGCGAATTGCAAATTTGTTTTAATTGTTTTTTATCTGATACTTATACGGGAATTGCAAATATGGCAGTAGCAAGAATTGTTTTTATTTATTTATTACTTACCTGATACTTATATGCGAATTGTAAGCAAGTATTTCTCAATTATTTTTATGGGTTAAGGGGGCTTGAAAGTTGTGGTGAGTTGTCAAATTGAATACTTTGATTAAAGTGATATGATAATTATATTCTAGCATTGCTACTCATATCATGTTTGGTGAACAACCTGGTTAATTGTGAAGTTTTAACTTTCTAATTCATATTTTCGATTAATATGCTATGTGGGGATTTGAATACTAGAGGTGTGTTGGTTTTACCTACTTTATACTGCTTATAACTCTTAATTATTAAAGCTTTATTTACCTTAATTTGATTCTCACTTACTTTGATTATCTCTGATAAACATTATCTTTTATTATGAGGCACCTAGGGAGATGTCAAGTAGCCAAACATATCAAATTCTGAACATGCCAAAAAAATTGTAGTAGTCAGGGGTTTTGATTTGTGCTTCTGATTTGTTTGAATATAGGTAGTAAAATCTGATTCTTGGGTCATTTAATTAAAGAGACTGATATTTCAATAGCATCTCTCTCACTCACCCCCCCAAGAGTGAGTTAGCTAGAATGTCAACAATATTACATATGTCTCTCCCTATAGCATCTCTCTCTCTCTCTCTTTCTCTCTCTCTCTCTCTCTCTATAGCAAGTGTGATAATTTATGAGCATATATAAGAAGACTATATTACATATGTGTAGATCGGCTATCTATCTATAGCCTATAGTTTTGTACTAAATTACATATATAAGAATTTCTTGGAGTAGAGCTGCCGAGCGTACTTATGGAATTATTGACAATGGTATCAATGTACCTATCATAGTTTTGTTCTTCTTGTTTCACTATAAGCATATGCAAATCGTGGATATCATACACTGATGTATAATGAGGTTGCTTATGCTGTTGAACCAGATTCTCTTAGAAGTTAGAAAGAAATCCTAAGAACAATGCTTTTGCAAGCTGCTTAGCCCTCACAACTTAGTAATAAGTTTGATCAATTTCAAAAGTTTATCTTCCTGTTTTAGTTTGTATTGTTATGGTATGATGGGCACTATATTTGTTTCCCATCAAGTGGTTTTCTAATCAGTATTTTACAGTTCTTTTCCAGTTTCCTTTCCAAGGGAAAAGAAATAATTCAGGTGCCTAACTACATCTACGTTGTTACTAATGAACATGTCTGGCATGCATGAGTCAATATAAAGATGTTGTAGCTTACTGGATACAAAGTTGTATCCTGGCTCTTTGCTGCATGTTTATAATGTAGAAGTGTCTTCTTTTGTTATAGACTGTTTTTGTATCAAAATCTTAAACTCTCCATAAGCTTAAACTCTCCCATCAAAATCTTGTTTATAAATTAGAAATAAAATTATATATGTATAATACGCTATTTTGAGTTAAAATTATAAGCTTTACATGTTAATTATGTGCAGCGTACATATACTTGGAGAACTGAGTTCGATGCTAAGGCTAGAAGAGAATTTGACAAAAAAGCTGGGGACCGACTTAGGGGCACATTGAACCAAGTTTACAAAATGCCTCTCCATAAGGAAGTTAGTTTCATGACTGACACTGTTCGAGCTGAATTCATAAATAAGCGTAAGCATCCTGATTTTCTGAAATGTTTTAACCAAGCAAGAGATAATTGGTTATCTGGCCAAACATTAGAGAAGTTTGACCCTGGCCATCGCCAAGGTAGCGTATCTACTCCTCAAGTGGTTAAAAAAAATGGTAAGTGTATGATTTTAGCAGCTAACTTGTGATTTTATATAAGATTGAAGCAAGTAGAAAATTTTTAGCCACTAAGAGATGACAATAACTAGTCTTTATTACAATTTCTCTGTAGTCTATGTCCCCTATTTTTTGTTGTATTTTTTTAGTGCTAACAACTTCTTCTAATACAAGGCAAAGAAAAAGGATGGAATTTTACCAACTGCTGCTGAAGTATATGAGAGCACTCATTCTGTTTGTGTGGGCAATGATGAAGTTGAATTGATGGGTGACAAGTCTCAAAAAGTCATGGTATGAGTATACTTCTATATTTTTCTAAGATTACAAAAAAAAAACAAATGTGGTAGTTAATGTTTGGAGATATTATAGATTGTTTATTTGTTTGTGTGATTGAGTTGGAGGATGAGAATTATTTGACGACATTAATCATATGATTAATGTGGTATGGCACAATGTGAATTGAGACAGGTTTATTTTGAAGCCATACCCTATAGGAGGGGATTCTTCAATTTACAAAGGAGACTCTGCCGAAATTTTTACTAATAACTGCTTACATAAATTATTTTGCTATAAGTGTTACCTTTTTTATTTTTAAAAAAAACAACTATAATAAAAATACCCATGATCCACTGTTCCCAAAAGTTGTACCTTTGTAGTCTGGAACATCTATTAAGAGGTAACTCTGACTGTACTTGTATTCATGTTCTTGCATCATTGATGGGTAATACTCTATTAGCTGCTCTAAAGCAATTAAATTAAATTGTGTTTTAGAAGTCCAAACAAGTTTTTATCCCGGACGATGTCTCAAGTCATTGCTTGCATTTTTATTATAGTTGTTTTTTTTTTAAATGTATTTAGTTTATTAAAGTTTTAACATTTGAGATCATAGTTACTAATACATATCTTAATGCAGGGAGAATATATGGAAAAACTTGAGGAATATAAGAACAAAGGAATTGAGATAAACCCCGACAAAGTCTACTTGGAGGTTGTAGGTGGGAAAAAGAAAGGAAAAGTCTACGGTTTAGGGAGTGCTTCACAAATGTATTACAAGAGTGATCCTACTTCTCAATCTACTGCATCATCTTCCACTCCTTCCATGATTTCTCAATTAAGCTCTCAAGTTGAAGAACTAAAGAAGATGTCGGAAGAAAACCATAACAAGGTAGAAGAAAGCCAAAATATAGCGGCAGAGAGCTTAAAATGTGCTAAGGAATTCGTCGAAAATCATGAGATCGAAAAAGCTACATGGAAGAAGGAAAAATTAGCTATGAAAAAAACATTGCAGGAAATGGCATCACTTGTAAAACAAGTTTACCGTCCTTATAAGCCTCTTACGCCTGCAGTCACCCGCTCTCGTGATACAACTAAGTGATTTTTATTTTCTTGGTGGTAATTTTATGAACAACTGGTCTTTTACATTGTCATTAATTCTTGTTTGAAGTAGCTTTTTTTTTTATATGGGAGGTGACTTTTGGAACAATTAGTCTTATAAGTTAAATATTGTTTTTAATACATTGATACAAAATTGATTGATATTTTGGATATTTGAATAAAATTAACATTTTGGTTATTTGAATTTATGCGTGGGTACCTTTTTTGCTTTGTGATTAATATTGGTTGTCGCCTAATTATGGTCTCAAATATTGATAGTTAGTCGCAAATATTTAGCGACTGCAAATTTGGTTTAGAGACTAATTGGTTAGTTGCAAAATCATTAGTCTCAGTAGTCGCTAATCTGTCACAAATAATTAGTTTTGTAGTCGCAAAAATTTGGTCTCGTATGTAGTTGCTAATCCGTCGCAAAAAACATTAGTCTCAATAGTCGCAAATCCATCGCAATTAAACTAGTCTATGTAGTCGCAAAAGTTTAGTCTCGTTGTCGCAAAAGTTTGATCTTGTAGTCACTAATCCGTCACAAAAGTAGTCCTAAAACATTGGTCTAAGTAGTTACTAATCCGTCGCAAATATTTTACGACGGACAATAATTTAGTTGCTAAAATTTGAAAGTTAGTCGCTAAATGGTAGTTGCAAAGGCGTTGCAAATCCGTCGCTAAATTTGCGACTGTCAAAAAATTAGTCGCAAAAATGGATTTGCGACGAGGTCTTTGGCAACGAACCAAAGTAGTCGCAAATCCGTCGCAAATCCATTTTTGCGACGGATTTGCGACTACATTGGCCGTCGCTAATTACCCTTTTTCTTGTAGTGTGGACCCATATCATGGACCAACCAAACTGGATTCGCTGTTTTCTTAAAATAAGTTTTCAAAAACAGAGAGTAGAGAAAATAAATTAAAACTATCCGCAACACTAGACTTTCCACACTTTCACTTCATTCGATTATGATTCGACGCGAAAGGTACTCATCACTGGGTTTGGTTTTGGGGAGACATAAATGGGTGTCTATAGCCACAAAACCAGCTAGTTCTACTACAAAGGAGAGAGCTCGACCCCATTTCGACCTTATCCTACTACAAAGGAGAGAGCTCGACCCCATTTCGACCTTTCAAGACTTCGTTCCCAGAAATAGTACCAAGAAAAGCTATCCAACATGTACAGCTGGATGGAAGCAAGAAATCATTTCCTGATGCTCAACATTACATTGAGCAGAAGAGGACCCAGCAGTTATCAGAGTCGACATCCACGTCGACTCACCATGATAGCTTTCGGAATACCTCTCTGAGGAATTCTCAGTCCGTTTAGGGGACCCCGTCAAGCGGCATCTTTGTACAGTCTGGGACCCATGTAATCAATTCGGCGCAGTATATGGCATAGCCATTATATAGGTCGCCTGCTTTGCCCTACATCCAGCCTTCCTTCTTCGGTGGATAGGTGGCATACAACTACCAGCCTATGTACTGACAGTTTCGGCTATAAAATCTTGGGGAATAATCCTCTACGATCTCCAAGGAAATAGCCGAGGCTAAACAGTCGGCCAAGGTTAAAAATGTGATGGTTGGGACCTATGATGGTACTTCCAACCCAGAATACCACCTTCTTGCATACACCCACCTCATGTACTTATAGGGGTTGGATGATGCCGCCTGGTGTCGCTGCTTTCCAGCCACCCTGAAGGGCATAGCCCAACAATGGTTCGAAAATCAGCCGACTGGTTACATTAATAGCTTCAAGACGCTAGATCTAATTTCTCTATGAACATTCCAACAAAGAAAACGAGCCTTGATCTAGGCCATGTGCAGCAGGGAGATAGAGAAGGGTTGCGATCATACGTCAGACGGTTCAATCTGGTGAGAATCCAGATCAAAGGACTGTCTAACGAAGTGGCTTATACAGACTTTTTCAAAGGTCTGAAGGACGGGTTGACTTTCAAGTTTGAACTCGTCCGCAAGAAAATTTTCACCCTCTAAGGAGCCCTGATGGAGGCGGAAGCCTACATACAGGCGACCGAGCTCTGCTCCTCTAATAAGCAGTCCGACTCAAAGAAGTCTGACCGACAGAAGGAGAGTCGGCTTGCTTAGCCATCTCTAAAACCAGAAGAGAGAAAAAAGAAAAAACAGATTTGGGCGGTTGATAAATCTAATTAGCCGGCACAGAAAAAAAAGAAAGAGTGGAAGCCGTAAGTTCCAAGGTACGAGTTCCACAATGACTGCTACTCCATCCTCATGGAGATAAAGGATCGGCTAACTTTAGAGAAGCCGACTCCTATGAAAGATTCCGCTGAAAATCAGAACAAAAACAAACACTGCCATTACCATGAGGATGTCGGCCATGACACAAACGACTGCTTCAGCCTCAAGCGGATGCTTTACCGTCTGGCCGATAAAGGAGCGCTGAAGTCCTATGTGAAGTCCAAAGTGACTTCCAAGGCGAATCCGGGGAAGTCTAGAAAAAAGACTCCCCAGCCTGTTATTAGTTTCGAAACCAATGAAGAACCAGTCTATACAATAGCAGAAGGATTCAACGGAGGTGGCCCGACCATCCGGGGCACCAAGGACCATCTAAGGAAGATGGTCCATTCTGTTGAAGAAGGACAGGCAGCTAGCACATCCGCCTTCCCCGAAGTCATCATCATCGAAAGGACATAGGCAAAGTCCGTCGGCTGCATGATGACCCTACTGTCATAGAATGCAAAGTGGCCAACCAGTTGGTTGGCCGCATCTTAATGGACATAGGAAGCTCCTCAGACATCATCAGCCGCAAAAGCCTATCTATAGACACCCATTTGTGTCTCCCCAAAACCAAACTCAGTGATGAGAACCTTTCATGTTGAATCATAATCGAATGAAGTAAAAGTGTGGAAAGTCTAGTGTTGCGGTTAGTTTTAATTCTTTTCTCTTCTCTCTGTTTTTGAAAACCTATTTTGTGAAAATAGCCAATCCTGTTTAGTTTGGTCCATGGTTAGGGTCCAATAATGGTGTAGTTGGATTGGGTTTGAAAAGAGCTTTCCAACGATATATTATAAGCCCAATTCCGATGAATAATGAGGAAGTTATGGCCAAATTACTAAACTTGGCTCGATTTGATTCTTATATGTGGCCCAATGATCTAGAGGAGGGCCTATTATGATTTATCATTCCTGATGCAATTAGGATTGATTATAGTCTTCTAGAAGGTTCTTTTGAATCCTAATTTAATTAGCATTGATAAATTGACTTTTAAGAGTTTTATGTAGAATAAAAGAAGTGTTTTTAAGGAAATTACAGTTTTACCCTCTCGTACGCTTAAATTTTATCAAAATATGAAAACGCGTGGAAAAACTGATTGCAGCGCTATACAACACGTCTGGAATCTGGCGACAGGCGCGTGTTTGGCGACAGCGTTGTGTTTTATTCTTTTCGAAACTCTGATTCGTTTTTATCATATCCGGCTGGTTTTCTCTATAAATAGCCTCCTGAAATCTCCGTTTTAAATCACCAACTCTCATCAAGAAATTCTTGATTACTCCCTCTTGATTTCTAAACTAGCTTTTCTCATACAAAATTCCGCATTCACAAGATCTAGACACACCTAGCCAAGTCCGAAGTTGTCTTCGCCCTAGACGTGAAAGGTTTTAATTTCTGAGGGTTTGGTCCCAAATATCTCTTTCAATTATTTAATTTAATTGTTGATTTTAAATATTTTCCTTGAAATTACTAACGTGTGTATTTTGTTATTATAAAGAGGTACGAGGCATCCAAGTAAGTGCTTTAATTGTTTTTTTTTATTGATATTATGATATAGAAATCATGTCTAGGTTGTTATTTTGATTCCTAGTGTCATGTTAGGGCGTTTTGATCTTCCTAGTATCATGTTTAGGGTAAAGGTTATAGTATTAAATATGCTTATTATGAATTCTGTGATGCTTCCTATTTCTTTCCTTAATATTCACGTTAGTATCATGTTAGGGTTAAAGCTTTGATCTTTGATGTTTAGTGACATGCTAGGGTTTATTATTAATCTTGTTAGTATCATGCCTAGGATCTTGCTATTAATATTATGCTTAAACATGATTGTTGTTATTTCAATTATAATAATTGTTATGATTATTATTATGTTGCTTTATATTTATTGTTGTTGCTTGATCACGCCTTTTATGCATGTTTAACGGGAATTGGTACTTGTAATCACATTTAATAAGATAATTAATAATCTTGTTTAGGGTTAATATGATCATAATTCAAGTGATCACCAACAATAGATTTATTTGTGCATTAATATTCAACTAACATAGCTTAAACAACTTTGGGGTAAACCTATTGCTTGCATGTTAGTCAGAAAGCGCACATGAATACGAGAAGAATAAAGTAGAGGCCCATTATTAGGGCAGGTTCAGTCTCTTTTAGATTAGATTTGTACCTTCATCCCCGAACTTCCAGTCTTGGTTCAATACCTATTGGAGTTAACGATCTCCTAGATCGTTAAGGGGTATAACCTTAACCCTTTGAACGGTTTACAGGTTCCTAAAAATTGTTGGCGACTCTTTTTCTCTAGCTTCCTTCCCTTTGGACGCCACCATGCTTAAGTGTATGATCACAGTGGGGTTTAAGTTTGGGGTAATGCTTCCAAACAGTTTTTGGCGACTCCGCTGGGGAGGATTTCTATTTTAATTCCTAAAATTTATTTTGGCAATGATTTAGAATGAGTGGATGAGACTCGAAAAATTCTAAGTATTTCATGTGCGTGATTTTGATTAACACTATTGTCATATGCATAAAAAAGATCTCAATGGAAAGTCCATCCGTAATGAGTTAAAACATAGGATTTTTACATGTAGGAAATTTGAGGAATATCTTTCACAACTAGGATCGAAATAATGCTGCGAAAAACTGGAAAATTTTATCGAGCACAGAAAGCTGTTGAGGCTTGTAGGAATTGGCGTCTAGAAAACAGAGTCTGTCGCCGATGATATGACTCTGTCACCAGGAGACACTCTTATCGCCAGGCGACAGAGCTATATTGCGGCGACGACCTCTGTTCGCTGGCACCAAGTTCTTCCAATACCGAGCCAGAAATATGAGTTCTAATTTTGACCAGTTTTTAGTGCTGTTTGCTCGATTCTACTTCCTGATTGAGTTTTTCTCACTATCTGAAACCCATATGTGTTCTACATATGGACATAACCCTCTAGGAATTCATGCTCCATCTACTTGATTGAATGCTCTGTGCAAAAAAGGGTACATCCGAGAATGTTGAATTCACCAAACCATGGAAGCGAGTTTTTAACTCGCGGTGTCCCATCCACTCGCGCCAACCCTTCAAAAGGTAAAGCTTCCGCACGGTGCATCCGGACAAATAACCATGGACTTTCTTTGACTAATCCATATCCCGAACTTTAGAGAACTAGAGCCATAGTTAGGTTGCAAACTCATTGCATCATATTGTGCCTACTTGACTAATTTTGCATTATTTGTTGTGCATACTCTATGTGTTTTTTCTTAACCGTTTGTTTGACTTGTGCTTAAGTCTAAATAAACTGATTAATGACTAAAAGGACTTTGTCTAATTTATTAATTAATTAATTTGAGTAATTAAAGTCTAATAATTTAATCGGAATTGACTTAGTAAGACTTTAGGCATTCCCGTAGAGTTAAAATACTGAAAGCAATCCCATATTAATGCTCCAGTAATGGTGCCACGATATGGGCTGCAGCGCCACACGCTGCTGTGCAATGCCGAGCGACAACTTTGTCGTCTGGCGCTACACTACAGAGTGCGGCGACAGTTCAACATTTTACTCGAGTCATCACGGCGAGTCTAATTAAACAGTTTGCTAATAAGTTCGATTATTTTGTTAATAGTAGTACCTTTGTTAAGTCCTTAATTGAGTCTAGAAACTAAGTCCCATGGTCTTACACAAGAGTCAAAGCATGTCACTTGCACTCACAAATAAAGCACACACTAATACGTATGTACACTTTGGCCATGTGTAAGAGAGTCTTGTATGCGCGTGTTATCCGTCATTTTTAGGGGGGTAAGTCGGATATTAATCCTCCAAATAAACCACTTTTGTGAACCCTATACTTGATTCCCAAAAAATATACACCTATTTTTTGCTTTTTTCTTTTTCTTTATAAACCCGTAAAGTCAAAGTCAATTTGAGTCAAGTCATTAAAATAAAAATGCTTTAATTTACAGCGTGTGGTCAAGAAAGCAAGGGCGTTTGATCAGAGACAACTTTTTCGTTCAAGTACATCTTTTTGACAAACCAATTGCTCGGAAAAGGAAAGCTAAGAAGATAATGGCGAGAAAAGAAGAAGTCAATGAGCTCAAGAAGCAAATGGCTGGTGTTAATGAACTGTTAAAGACCTTAACCCTTCAAATCAATGACCCTATGAAGCAACAACAAATGGAGCTTATGCAAGAAATCTTGAGCAAGCTATCTAGTGATTACAAGTTCCAGGGCATTAGTTCACAAGGGGTCTCGGTGGACAAGGAGCTTCTTCCGCAGAAGTTCAATGCCAACGACATCCCAAAATTCAAGGCAACTGATAACCCCTATTTTCATTTAAGAGCTTTTGAAACAATAATGAGTATTAAGGGTATTGATAAAAAAGTATTTCATTCTCTATTTTCCTTATCTCTTGAGATCGTTTGCCAACAATTGTTCTTCTCCCTTGACAAAGAGAAAAACTCTACTTAGGAATCGATAGTAGACGCTTTCATTGATAGGTATAAATGCAATATTCAAGCTAAAACTGATCAAAGGGAACTTGAATACTAAAACAGAAAGAGAATGAAGGTTTCACTTCTTTCTTCAATAAACGGAGAGAAACCTCTGCTAGGATGATTGAAGTACCAAGTGAAAAAGAATCTGTGAGGTTGTTCATCAAAAACCTCCAAGAAAAGTACTCCAAGCATCTAAAATATCAAAACAATCTACACACCTTCAAGGCCGTCTACGATATTGGGATTAACATTGAAGACGACCTTACTAAACAAAAAGGTGCTAGTAATAACTCCAACAGTGGCTGGAAAGGCAAGAAGAACAACAATCCTTCTTCTTCCAAAACCACCCACTCAAATAATGTTAGCACCTTTAATTTGAGTGAAGTCCTTGCTATGAACAACCAAGGATAAAAGAAACCATTTAGGAGGAACTTTACTCCTATTGGTATAAGTTATGACACTGCATTTCGACCGACTGAATGCAAAAGGTCTTATAACTCCTATTGGACCATTTGGGGACCCACCAGTTGAAAAAAGGATAGCTAACTGGAACCCCAACGCATACTGCAAATATCACCAAGGTAAGGGCCTTCTCACTGAGAATTGTTGGAAGCTTAAGGAAGCTATCCAAGATTTAATTGATAACAACAAACTACCATTGCCCCTTGCCAGTAAGAAGCCAAGCATCAACAATGCACCTCTCTCCGATTCCTTGGCCATCTCTGATGAGGAAAATCATGTTGATCCCTCATCTCTCATCAAACCCGTTGAAGAAATCCATGCTATTGAAGAAGAGGAGGAAACCTTTTTCGATGCCATGGATGACTTTCCAGAACCAGCAACCAAGGAAGATGTGAGAATGCTTATATGGTCCATGTGGGAGGGAATAAACTTACTACGTGAGGATATTGAATTTGCAAAGAAACAAGGAGAGGGACTTCTGAAAAAGTACGATAAAGTTCCACCCATGAAGAAGAAAACATTCCCTCTCCAGGTAATTGACACACCAAAGAAGAGTAATAAATTTATACTCCAATTGGGACTACCTATGCTAATATGTTCAAAATGCTCTCCGAGAATGGTAAGGTCAAACCTCTCAAACCGAGACCATTTGAATCCCTAAAAAGGACAACAGGTTCTACTGTCCATACCATCAATTAGGAGGACATCCCATTGAAAACTGTTTTAAATTTAAAGATTTAATTCAGAAGATGATTGAAGATAAAAAGCTAGTTCAAATCCCACAAGAACAAGACATAAGAATTAACGGGGTTTGGGATAGCAATGAAGAAGACGTCTACCTAAAGGACATAGAAAAACCTCCACTTTCAATATCGTATTCAATAGGGGATTTTTAGGATGAAGAGGATTCACCCATAGACGTCCTCACAAGATTCAGGAGAACATAACCTCCAATTTCTACACAACCCATGCCAACCGTGCAGAAAGTTCCCATACCTATCATAGAAGACAATGATATTGTTAAGCAATTAAAAAAGACCAAGGTCGAGATGAACGTATGGAAACTTCTAGCTACGTCTCGAGAACATAGGTTGGCAGTAATGAATTCCTTGGATAAGATAGGGATAGATTCTGACACTACTCTTGAGGGGTTGGCTAACTTCCTTACGAGTGATCTCCCTAGTCCTATCAACTTGATCACCTTTTCTGACAAAGATTTACCTCCAAGCATTACATGACACTAAACCTCAAAGTAGTCTGCAAGAGAATGAACGTTCCAATGACTCTTGTAGATAATGGATCTGCAATTAATATCTTTCCACTCAGGACTGCGAGGATGTTAAGCATAAGGGATGAAGACTTAACCCCGTCAACACAAGGAATAAGAGCTTACGACAATACTCGTCGCCAAGCTCTTGGTAAAATTACTATGAATGTAACGGGGGGGGGGGGGGGCAATAGAACATGCCACTACCTTCCAAGTGGTAGACATTAAAGCTTCATTCAACTTATTGATGGACGCCCTTAGCTTCATGATCTCAAGGTCGTCCCTTCATCTCTTCACCAACAGGTAAAAGCCATAGTTGGAGGAATCCCAATGGATTATTATCCTCTTACTCTCAATGGACAATTCATAAGAGAAGGAAAGGACTATCCATGCTATGAATTTCCCAAACCTTTTGTTGTAAATGGCATAAGGAAACCGGGGTTCAAAATCTTTCTGGATTGCTACTTTTTAGATGAAATCCCAACTCCTATTCACAAGGAGAAAGCACCCCCATGCTTTGACTTTAATGTCATGGGATTACTATTTTGGCGAGAAAAAGATGAGCCGAGATATATAGAGGACAATTCCTCGCTCATCCAAATGGTCCTACAAAGAGAGAACTTTGACCCTTCAAAGCTCATCACTCCAGAGGAAGGATTAGTACAAGGATGGCGCAAGACGGTCAAGGTGACTACTCCAAGTTGAAGAAAAATCACTATAACAATAGGGCAAGGATCGATGTTCGAAGAGTCATCTAAGTTAGAGTTAGAGTTAGAGTCAGAGTCTTTTCCTGTAGATTCTTCCAAGTCTTTAGCTGTAGAACCCCCTACTTCTTTTATTTCTACTCCTAGGATAGTTAGTAATCAAGTCCCTGAGGACATTTCCCTTTTCGATGTAATGATTTCAGAATTCAATAATATGTCTTCCTCTGCTTACCCCTCGTGTTTTTTATTAACCCAAGATGATGAGCATTGTTTAACTAACAATGAAAATTACAAAGAAATTATTAAAGCAATGGAAACAATTGAAAACAAAACACCGATGATTGAGGATAATGAGACGGTTGATATCTCAAATGATTCAACCATTAAAAGAGAAGTTAAAATCGGATTAACACTTAATGAACAAGAAAGAACTGATTTAATTAATCTACTCAAGGAATTTATTGATGTATTTGCTTGTTCATATGAAGATATGCCAGGTATTAACAGAGAAATAGCTCTACACACTATACCACTAATTTCAGGAATGAAACCTGTAAAACAAAAGTTGCGTCGAATGAAACCCGACGTAGCTCTTAAAATAAAAGAAGAAGTTCAAATACAAATAACTGCAGGTTTTATCAGGGTATCCAAATACCCCGAATGGGTAGCCAACGTGGTCCAAGTTCCGAAGAAGGATGGAAGGGTAAGAATGCGTGTTAACTATCGAGATTTAAATAAGCCAAGTCAAAAGGACGACTTCCCTTTACCACACATCAATATTTTGGTAGATAATACATCAAATCATTCTTTTCTCTCATTTATGGATGGATACGCAGGATACAATCAAATTCCATGGCAGAAGAAGACATGGAGAAAACAACATTCATAACACCATGGGGTACCAACTGTTACACGGTAATGCCATTCGGGTTAAAAAACGCGTGTGATACTTACCGACGAGCACTAACTGCATTACTCCATGACATGATGCACAAAGAGGTTGAAGTATATGTGGACGTGTAGACACCTAAAAATGTCTCCCCAAAACCAAACCGGATGATGAACAACCTTTCACCGCCATTATTGGTCGGGTTGAGTATTTAATCTTGGAGTGCTTAAATACATATTTCCATTTCATAAAAAAACTTAATTCCTATCCCATTTCCCTAATCCATAATTAATTTTCCTCTTTTCGTGCCATTAAACCCAAAATAATTCATTTCGTGTCCTTTAAAATCATCATTTCGTGTCTTTTTTATAAAAATGTTTATACTAGTTTATTTTGGTCAATAATCTGGGTCTAATGATTAAATAGTTGGATGGGGCTTGAAAAGATCTTTCCAACGATATATAATAAGCCCAAATCCGAGTTATAACGAATAAGTTATGACCAAAATATTAAACTGAGTCCAAACTGAATCTAAGCCCACCTTGCCTACGACCCAATGATCATGTGGAGGGTCCAAAGAATTTATTCCAATTCCTAAATCAAACAGGATTAATTGGAAGCTTCTATAATTTTCTAAGAGATATTAATTATCCTTTTTGAAAAGATAAGATTAAAGAGTTTGAAATTGAATAAAACTTTTCTTTTTGTAAATCCTAATTCTATTTGAATTAAAAAATGTTCAAATATAGACAGATATTATTTTTGTGCCTCATATTTTTTATCCAAATATTATATGGTTGGATAACCCTTGCAATTATCTTTCCAATGATATATTATAATATCAATTCCGAGCTATAAAGGAAAAGATATGAATAAAATATCAAACTCTATCCAAAACTGACACCATCTCACTATTTCGGCCATATATTTTATTTTATAAAATATTTTTATCTGATTCTAATTGGATTAAAAATTAGACATCAAGAGCTTTCCAATGATATCTTATTTATCTTATTTTGATTTTTGGATCAAAAGATATGATAAAAACAAAAACCGCAAAAACTGATGTCTATCGCAAGAGTATTATTCCGATTCAAATTCTTATATTTTCTTGTTTCTTCGATCCCTCATTTTTCTCTATAAATAGAGGTCATTCTACCTTTTTTCAATCATCAACAAGGTTGATCACAATATAATTCTCTTCTCCCTCTTAAGCCTAAACACTAGCCTCCCCATTCTTTCACTATTTCTCCCATTAAGCACTCCAAGGAGTCCATACAATATCCAAAGTTTTATACTTAAATTAAGGCGTGAAAGGTATAATTGACTGAGGGTTATGACCAAATCAACTCTACTTTTTATTTGATTTAATTTAATTTCCATTTGATTTATATTTTAATTGAAGTTACGAACAGTTTATTCATGATGTAGCAATTCAAGGAAACGCGGAAAGTGAGTAATTAATCACTTAGTTACTGTAATTTTTATTTCTTATTGCTAGTATCATGATTAGGTTTAATTTTATTTGATTTGACTAACGATATTATTGTTAAATTGCTTCCAATATTAATGTTAATTATATTACTGTTATTTTTTTATCACCATATTGCATGTTTAAAGGGAATATGTAATTGAAAATCACGACTTACAAGATAATTTGGGAAACCGGTTTAGGTTCCTTTTTAATCGTATTGTTTAATCAAGTGATCACCAATATTTTAGAATAATGTGTTGCGTTAATATTCAACCAATTTAGTCCAATAATAGTTTGGAGAAAATTGAATCTTTGTTTGCATTCCTTTGAGATCGCAGGAATCACTTTTCACTATAAGAATCGAGTAGAGGCCAATACGGGCGAATGTGACTCCATGACTCACTTCGTACCATCATCCTCGATCCTCCTTTTATGGTTCTGAACCATATGGAGTTAGTAATCTCATGGATTATGAAGGGGTGTAACCTTCACGGGTCAATCGTTGTTGCCTATCGTTGTCCCTTTATTCGTGGTTGCCTTTTATAATTCGTGAACGGTTTACAAGTTCCTTAAAAATTTGTTGGCGGCTCCCTACTCTCCTTGTCCCTAATCATATACGTCAATTCCCACTTCCTAAGAGTGCCAATCATATTCACACATGCTTTAACGTAGGCGCACTTCAAACGACTCCTACAATTTGGCGACTCCACTGGGGAGGATTCTTGGTTATTTATCGATTTGAGTGATCGGTATTTAATTGACATGAGTGGATGAGACTTGAAAGATTCTTGAATTGTATTCCTGTGATTTAATTGGCATTATCACATATGCATATGCATTTTAGCTTACCTATTTTGCCACAATAGTACGTGTTCTACGTATGTGGCTAGCCCGGGGGATTTATGCTCTATCAACCCGAAAACGCTCATGGCAATAAGGGTTCATCCAAGTTTTTAAATCCACCCAAACCATGGAGTCGAGTTCGATTTCATAATGAACTTGCGGAGCTGCCCGTTGGAATACACCCTCAAGGGAGGCTGCCTTGCTAACACGTCCAAACTCTTACCCATGATACCCTTTGACTCCCAAAGCTTGACCATAATGGAGCATAGATCTTGACTTTAGGTTGCGAGCTTCATTGCATCATGCTTGACGATGTGCTTACATGTGCATTTTTTTATTGACTTTTTTTAATTATTTTTTTCTCTTGTCAAACCCTTTTTATTTTTTTAGTCGAGTCATAGATTTTTTTTTTTAATTTGAGTCAACCCGGATTTTTATTCTCGTGTACTGCACAATAATCAACTTGTTTTGGTCATGACTGGAGTTCTAGAAAGTTTTACGTGTCGTGCCACCTATGGATCTGTAGCCTCTAGTTTTATCTTTCTTTTGGCGTTGGTTTCGTCCCAAGCAGAGTCACATAAAAAAAGTTATAACTGATATACTACAACCTGTCTAATTTAGGTGTCTTTTTAGCGTCAACTTTTTTTTTCGTGTCAAGCTAGTCTTAGCCAAGTCCTTTAATCCATGTCAACTCGTATAAAATAGGATTATAGATTTTTATTTTTATTTTTTTTATATACCCATGAGTTATAACTCTTCTAGAATTCTAGTCCTCTTCCTAGTATCTTGTGATGGATTGTTGTGCTAACCTTAACATGTGTTCTTTGTCTTTGATTGTGGTTGATCTTATTTCAGACGAACGATTTCCAAGGGACCGTTTTCACCTACTAAATAACATAAACATTAAAATTGGACAAAATTAATCAAGTTAGTTTGTCTTTTAGTCTTCTATGTTATTTGGTCATTGGGTCTTTTGTTTTTCACACGTCCTCATGTATAGCCATGAGATCATACCATGAGTCTTAATAAAATCACCTAATCACACATGTTGAGTCATTGCACACACTTTTTTTTCGAGTAATGCACTATATTGTTTATGATCGTATACTAGGACCATGCATGCACCGTTTTCAGTCGTAATAGAAATGAGTGGAGTATTTCCCATCAGTTTTCAAAATCATTTCATACACTCTTCCTTTTCAATCCGATTATTTAGTGAATGCGTTAAGCGAGTTCTTCCTTACACAGTACTTGAGTCTAAAATAACTAAGCAATAGTTGGAAGAATTAGGGGAACGTCACTCTTTCCTTCTTTCCTTCCAATCAAAGCATCAACAACAAGAAACTTTTTTTCCTCAACAGGCGGCGAGAAGTAACTCATAAACAACCATGAAGACAAAGCACGAGACAAGTTTCCATACAAGATTTCATGTTTTTTTTTTTCTTTTTTTGTTTCAACCCTTTTCTCCTAATAAGTATAGCATAGGTTCTCCTTATCCTTATGTCTATCTTCCAAGTTCCATCAATGAGCATTTCTTTCCTTTGCATTCGACCATTTCATTCGCACAAAAAAAAAAATCAATTACCAAACTAAACACAAGGTACACCAATGACTTGAGGCACCAATTACAAGGTACACCATTTTGAGCCTTGTCTAACGTTTGACCTTCATTTATTCAACCCACATTTACTTAACCTTGGAATTGGAAGATGTGTAATTGTACAACATTAAAAAAACAAGTAAAAAAAAAGCAGCAAAGCAACAATAAAACAATGTCTAAAGGCAAGTGTTCCAATGTCTTTGATACGAACACGTCTCGAATTGCGTCTCTTATCGAGTGCTTGGTACCGTGCCTGAGAAACATGAATGCTAAGTGAGTGATGGACCGTATGATCTGATATTGCCTACATTGATTCGAAAGAATGAAAAAAAAACGAAAAGCAAAAAAAAAAAAAAATTCAAATTCACAATTACACATCTTAGGGATTTTCTCGGGTCTTGAGCCTTGTACCATTTTCTTCTTTAAACCACCAACTTAACCATATTACAACCCTTGAAAGACATCTTTGAGGTGTACACACACTTGTGCAAAGTTTGGCTCGAGCTACATTCGGCCTGATTCCTAACGGATACGTAGGCAACCTCACATCGAGGTGCGGCCACATTCATATTTACATTTATATTCATATCAATGCTTGATCGAGTCAAAGAATATCCAATGCTTACCCCTACTATAGACACCCAAATGTGTCTCCCCAAAACCAAACCCAGTGATAAAGACCTTTCACGTCATTTTATTATCGAACAAAGCGAAAGTGTGAAAAGTCTAGTGATGAGGAGGTTTTTATTAAAATATCTCTTCTTTTTGTTTTTGAAAATATTTCTTTTCTTACCCTATTTACGAAAAACGTGCATTCCACTTTAGTTTGGTCCATGATATGGTTCCAATAATGGTGTAGTTGTATGGGGATTGAAAAGACCTTTCCAACGATATATTATAAGCCTAATTTCGATGAATAATGAGGAAGTTATGGCCAAAATACTAAACTGGGCCCAAACCGGATTTTACCTACGACCCAATGATCATGTGGAGGGTCCAAAGGTCTAATCCTATTCCTTAACTAAGTAGGATTAATTAGAAAATTCTATAAGTTTCTAAAAGATCTTAATTATCCTTTTTGAAAAGATAAGATTAAAGAATTTGAGTTAAATAAAAACTTTTCTTTTTTAAAACTTTCCTTTTTCTTAAATCCTAATTCTATTCGAATTTAAAGTTATCAAAGACAGTCATATTTTATTATTGTGTCTCATAATCTTTATCCAAATTTTATATGGTTGGATAAATCTTGAAATTATTTATCCAATGATATATTATAATATTAAATCCGAGCTGTAATTAAAAAGATATGAATTAGATATGAAACTCTATCCAAAACTGACACCCTTCCACTATTTTGTCCATATCTTTTTATCTAAAAAATATTTTAATCTAACTCTAATTGTTTTGGAAATTAGACTTCAAGAGCTTTCCAACGACATATTATATGCCTTATTTGGACTTTTGGATCAAAAGAAATGATAAAAACAAAACGCATGAAACTAATTATTAGCGCCTGACGCCAAGCATTAGCGCCTAGCGCGAACCTTCAGCGCCTGGCGCTAATGTCTAGCATCTGGCGCTAATCGTGTTTTATTCTCGTCGAAACTCTGATTCGTTTTTTTATCCATCCGACTGATTTTCTCTATAAATAGCCTCTTAAAATTCTATTTTCAATCATCAATTCTCTCTATCAAATATCATCAATTCTCTAATTCTCTCTTTCACCAATTCTCACCAACTCTCATCAAGAATTTCTTGATTCTCTCCCTCTTTCTAAACCAACCATTTTACAAACAAAATTCCTCATACATTAGCATTAGACACACCTAGCCAAGTTCGAAGTTGCCTTCGCCCTAGACGTGAAAGGTTATAATTTCTGAGGGTTTGGTCCCAAATCTCTCTTTTAATTATTTAATTTAATTGTTTATTTTATATTTTCCTTGAAGTTAGTAACGCTTGTATTTTGTTATTAGAAAGAGGTACGAGGCATCCAAGTAAGTGATTTAATTGATTTATTGATATTATGATATAGAATTCATGCCTAGGTTTTGATTCCTAGTGTCATGTTAGGGCGTTTTGATCTTCCTAGTATCATGTTTAGGGAAAATGGTATAATATCAAATATGACAATTGTGATTCCTGCGATGCTTCCTATTCTCTTCCTTATATTCATGTTAGTATCATGTTAGGGTTAAAGTTTTGATTTTATTGTTTAGTGACATGCCAGGGTTTGTTATTAATTTTGTTAATATCATGCCTAGGATTTTGCTATTATTATGCTTTAACATGATTATGATTATTTTTATGATTGTTATAATAATTGTTATGATTATTTATTATGTTGCTTGATGCTTATTTATTGTTATTTCTTGATCACACCTTTTATGCATGTTTAAAGGGAATTTGTACTTGTAATCATGCTTAATAAGATAATTAATAATCTTGTTTAGGGTTAATTTGATTATAACTCAAGTGATCTCCAATAATAGTTTTATTTGTGCATTAATATTCAACCAACATAGATTAAACAGGTTTTAGGGTAAACCTAATGATTGCATGTTAGTTAGGAAGCGCACATGAATACGATCAGAATAAAGTAGAGGCCTATTATTAGGGCAGGTTCAATCTCTTTTAGGTTGGATTTGTACCTTTGTCCCCGAAATACCAGTCATGGTTCCAGACTTATTGGAGCTGACAATCTCCTGGATCGTTAAGGGGTGTAACCTTCACCCTGTGAACGGTTTACAAGCTCCTAAAACTTGTTGACGACTCTTTTGCTCTATCTTCTTTCCCTTTGGACGCCACCGTACTTTAGTGTATGATCACAGTGGGGTTCAAGTTAGGGGTAATGCTTGAAATATTCCCTACAGTTTTTGGCGACTCCACTGGGGAGGATTTCTATTTTAATTCATGAAATTTATTTCGGCAATGATTTAGAATGAGTGGATGAGACTCGAAAAGTTCTAAGTATTTCATGTGCGTAATTTTGATTAACATTATTGTCATATGCATAAAAAAGATCTCATTGGAAAGACCATCCGTAATGAGTTAAAAACATAGGATTTTTACCCGTAGGAAATTTGAGAAATATGATTGAGTTTTTCTCACTTTTCTGAAACCTATATGTGTTCTACATATGGACATAACCCTCCGGGAATTCATGATCCATCTACCTGATTGAACGCTCTGTGCAACAAAGGGTACATCCGAGAATGTTGAATTCACCAAACCATGGAAGCGAGTTTTTTAACTCGCGGTGTCCCATCCACTCGCACCAACCCTTCACGGTAAGTCTTCCGCGCGGTGCATCTGGAAAATTAATCATGGACCCTCTTTGACTAACCTACATCCCGAACTTTATAGAACTAGAGCCATGGTTAGGTTGCAAACTCATTGCATCATGTTGTGACTACTTGACTACTTGTGCATCTCTTACTTGTGCATACTTATTATGTGATTAAGATAACCGTTTGGTTTGACTTGTACTTGTAAATAAGTATTAATAAAATAATTAATGACTAATGGACTTTGTTTGATTAATTAATTAATTAATTTGAGCTAATAAATATGTCTAAAATCGAGTCATAGTCTCTTTAAGTCAACCCGGATTTTTATTCCCGTATACTGCACAAGCGTCAAATTGTTTTGATCATAGCCAAAGTTCTAGGAAGAATTACGAGTCGTAAACCCTATGGCTTTGTAGCCCCGAGTTTTATCTTTGATTTGGCATTGGTTTCATTCCAATCAAAGTCACAAATCAAAAGTTATGACTAAAATACCACAGCCTGTCCAGTTTAATGCATATACGTGAGGTCTTAACTTAGTCTTTGCTTGAGTCTAGTCACATAGTCTAGCCACATGCTCATGACACGAGTCTCAACATGTCACGTACACTCACTAGTCTTAGCACACACTAATATGTATATACACCATGACCATATCTTAGGTTCATGCATGAGTCGGTTTTTTCCGTCATTTGAGTTGGGGGTACATTCTATTCCTAATTTTTTCCTTTCTCTCCATCTACATCATATTTCCATTCTCTACATGCTTTCTCCATATCACGACCTTCATTCTTCCTAACTTCTTCCATCCATGCATGTTGAATAGAGTTTGAGTCGAATAATTAACAGTCGATATCCCTAATTTCCCTTTCCACAGTACTTGGTCAAGGAGAGAAGGGCGATTAATCAAGGACAACCTCTTTATTCAAGTCTTACTTTTTGATAAACCGATTCGTCAAAAGAGGAAAGCTAAGAAGATAATGGCAAATCAAGACGAAGTTAATTAACTCAGGAACCAATTGACTGACGTGACTGAGGCGTTGAAGGATTTAGCCCTCAAAATCAATGACCATGTGAAGCAACAACAAATGGACCTTATGCAAGAAAGCTTGAATAAGCTATCTAGTGACTACCAATTCCAAGGAATCAGTTCACAAGTGGTCTCGCTGGACAAGGAACTTCTTCCGCAGAATTTCAATGCCAACAACATCCCAAAATTCAAGGCAACAAATAATCCTTATGTTCACTTAAGAGCCTTTGAAACCATAATGAACATTAAGGAGATTGATAAGAAAGTCTTTTATTCCTTGTTTTCCTTGTCTCTTGAAACCATTTGCCAACAATGGTTCTTCTCCCTTGATAAAGAGAGAACCTTTACTTGGGAGTCAATAGTGAACGCTTTCATTGATTGGTACAAGTGTAACATTCAAGTTGAAACCGATTATATACAACTTGAAATGCTAAGACAAAAAGAGAATGAAGGCTTTACTTTTTTCTTCAATAAGTGGAGGGAAACTTCTGCTAAGATGATTGAGGTGCCCACTGAAAAAGAATCTGTGAGGATTTTTATCAAGAATCTCCAAGAGAAGTATTCAAAGAATTTAAAGTATGAACATAATTTGAATACTTTCAAGGCCGTCTATTATATCGGTATTGAAATCGAAGATGACCTCGCAAAGCAAAAAGCTACTAACAATAGTAACCACGGTGGCTGTAAAGGAAAAAAGAATGACAATCCTTCTTCTTCCGAAAACGCCCACTCTAGTAATAATGTTAGTACCTTTGACCATAACGGTGTCTTAGCCATGGACAATCAAGGATATAAAAAGAAACTTAGGAGAGAACTCACACCCATTGGAATGACCTACGATGCTGCTTTCGACCGTCTCTACGATCAAGGATTAATCAAACCTATTGGCCCTACCGAGGATCCAACGCCAGAAAATCGATCTTCGAGATAGAATCCCAACTCCTATTGCAAGTACCATCGAGGAAACGGTCATACCCACTAGTAGAAAATATCAAAAAGGCACCCCCTAATTGGCATCGGTTCAGTCCAAACTGGTGCCGAAAATGGCCTACAAAATTGGTGGGAAGTTAAACCAGAGTAAAAGGCACCGGTTCACTTTAAACCGGTGCCAAAAACATGAAGGCCACCGGTTTGAACCGGTGCCTTTTGAACCGGAGCCATTAAATATTAAAAAAAAAAACCGGCCCATTAAAACCCCCCAACCCTAACATATTCACTCCACTCCCCTCCTCTCAGCTCTTCCTCTTTCTCTCTCCTCCCTCTTCCTCTTTCTCTCTCCTCCCCTCTTCCTCTTTCTCTCTCCTCTCCTCCTCCTCGATCTCCTTCTCCTCCTCTTTCTCGATCTCCTTCTCCTCCTTTTATTTATCTTCCCTCATCTCCTTCTCCTTGGTTTCCTCCTCCCTCATCTCCTTATTCGAATTTAAAAGGTTTTTTTTTTCGATTTTGATATATTTTTCTTCGAATACTTGGTATTTGTTTTTCGATTTCATTTTTGGGTATTTGTTTTTCGATTTCATTTCTGGGTATTATTAATGTTTTTCGATTTTGATTCATTTTTCGATTATTATTTGTTTTTCGATTTCTGGGTATTTTTTTCGTTTTTTTTTAATTTTCTGGGTTTTTAACTAATTTTCGATTTTAATTTTTTTGATTTTTTTTTTAATTTTCTGGGTTTTAATTTTTTTCGATTTTCTGGGCTTTGATTTAATTTTTTCTTCATTTTCTGGATTTTTAACTCATTTTCGATTTTCATTTTTTCGATTTTATGGGTTTTAAATTTTCGATTTTAATTTTTTCGGTTTTTTTTAATTTTCTGGGTTATAAACTAATTTTCGATTTTAATTTTTTTGATTTTTTTTAATTTTCTGGGTTTTAATTTATTTCGATTTTAATTTTTTTCGATTTTCTGGGTTTTAATTTTATTTTTTCTTCATTTTCTGGATTTTCAACTATTTTTCGATTTTCATTTATTCGATTTTCTTGGTTTAAAATTTTTGATTTTAATTTTTTCGGTTTTTTTTTAATTTTCTGGGTTTTAAACTAATTTTCTATTTTAATTTTTTTTATTTTTGTTAATTTTCTGGGTTTTAATTTTTTTCGATTTTAATTTTTTTCGATTATCTGGGTTGTAATTTAATTTTTTCTTCATTTTTTGGATTTTCAACTAATTTTCGATTTTAATTTTTTTGATTTTCTGGGTTTTAATTTTTTTTTTAATTTTCTGGGTTGTTAACTAATTTTTGTAGCTAATACATTTTAATTGATTTTTTTGGGTGAACTAATTGCCGCAGGTATACTATTTGCTTTGCAAGCCCAAAATATTGCACATAATCGAAGAATCAAGAATCAAGAATCAAGAATTGTGATGTTTGGGGATTTTTTTTATTCTGATGTTGTAATATTTTTTTTGGTTATATTGTAGTTCTTTTTTATTTATTTATATGTGGTAATTGTTTAATTTTATAATTCGTATATTGTAATTTTTTTCTTGATTATATATACTGTAAATTTTCGGTTATATTCAATGATATTCCATTAATATGTTGTTGTTCTTATTTATTTTAGTCAATTTGATTTTTAAGTGAAAAATGACAAACAAACAAAAAAAATAATATTTTTTGAGCCTTTTTGGCACCGGTTAACTGGTGCCAAAGACTTTCAAATAATTTTATGTGGGCTTTTTTGGCACCGGTTAACCGGTGCCAATTTCGATTTTTGGCACCGGTTTGAACCGGTGCCTTTTTAAACCCCTTTTTGGCACCCCTCACATTGGAACCGGTTCAAATCGTTGCCTTAGGCCGGGTTTGAACCGGTGCCAAATTCATTTTTTCACGTAGTGTACCACTGATGAATGTTACAGGTTTCAAAATCTCATTCAAGATCTCATAGAAGCAAACAAGATCCCATTGCCTCTAGCTAGCGAGAAGAATGGGTGATGATGAAGCAAACAACACAAGACAAGAGGCGAACTGCAACGACAAGATTTCATGACCTCTTTTTCTATTTCTTTTTCAGTTTTTACTTTCCCCAATAAAACTAGCATAGGCACCTTTAACTTTCCTTAGATTCATTTCGTAGGATTTTTTCCTTTTTCCTTTAATAATATGAGCATTTATTTTCTTGCATATGATCATTCCATTACATTGCAAAAAAAAAAAAAAAAAAAAAATATCATTGTCGAACTAAGCACAAGGTATACCAATGATTTGAGGCACCCCTTGTAGCCACATAATATTGTCTTTCACCTCTCTAATTTACAATCCTTTCTTCATAAACCACTTTGAGCCTCGTCTAACGATAGACCTGTCATTTTTTTAACCTATATCTACCTAACCTTGGGATGGGATAATGTGCAACTTATGCAGTTTTCAATATCATAAAAAGCTTGAGTGACTTAAAAAGATTAAAATATCAAAAATAGAAAAATAAATAAATAAAAGTGTACATAAGGGCAAGTGTTCCAATGTCTTTGATATGAACACGTCTCAGATTGCGTTTCTTATAGAGTGCTTGGTACCGTGCCTGAGAAACATGAATGCCAAGTGAGTGATAAACCGCATGATCGAGGTTACCCACACTTATAAAAATAAAATAAATGCTAAAGCAAAAGAAAGAGCTAAAAAAGAGTAGAAAACCTCAAGCATGAAAATACAAATATTTAATAGCAAAGTTGCACACCTTGGGGGCTTATCAAGGGTCTTGAGCTTTTGTCCCTTTCTTCTATAACCTTTAGCCTAACCACGTTACAACCCCTTAAAAAGACCTTTTTGAGGTATACACACACTTGTGCGAGGTTCGGCTAGAGCTACGTTCGGCCTGATTCCTAACGGATACGTAGGCAACCTCACAAAGAAGTGCAACTGTAATAAACATGTATTCATATTCACATTCACATTCACATTCACACATCATGGTCATATCAAGGGATCTCCAATGCTCATCCCTATTCACTTAGAGCTAGACTTTGGGGCTTGATCCTTACATCATTAGCTTACCTAGCCTAAGAGTCACCACCATTTGAATCTTTTAAAAAATAATATCTTTCCACACACTTGGCCTTTGCGGCCTAACTTGAGTATCACTTTCACACACCGCACAGATACATGACCAAACAACCTTTCCCTTAGGTACCCTCCACAAAAATGACAGAAATTTTTTGCTTTTTTGCATTTTCGAATCGCACGATCACAATACAATGCACACATGGGTCATGGGTCATGAGTCACACGTGTCACTTCACTTCGAGTCGAGTCAACCTTGAGTCTATCATAGCGAGTCAAGTTTATACCTTGAGTCATGTCAAGTCAATGAGTCAAGCAACACTAAACCTTAGGTCAACCCTAAGATAATTAAAGAGATTATTAAAGTCCTATAGTCAAAGATAAATATAGGTGCATCCCAACAGCAACAAGAGCAGAATAGGGAAGACCCTACTCCAGCGCCAGACGACAACATCTAGGGTCTGGCAACAAATTTCAGTGCCTGGCGCTAGATCCCAGCGTCTGGCGACAGAGCCAAATCGCAGCGCCAGAGGCATTGCAGCGGTGTCAAAACGCTCAACCACTTAGAGCAGTTATTTCAACCTCTTTCAGCAATTTCGGGTTCCTTGGTACGCCAGTTAGCCCCTATAAGCAAATTGACATGATTAGTAGTCGGCTTGATTACAATCGTAGTAAGTTATTGAACTGACAAAAAATTGTCTCACTTAGCTTAAGCGCTTAAAACACTGGCTCATTACGAGCACCAACGTATCGGTTTAAAAACAAGCACTTAATCGACAATATTTCCAAATATGGATTGTCGCACATTCTTTTTAAATGACAATTTTTCCAAAAATTGGATTGTCATCCCCAATTGACAATATTTCAAAATATGGATAGTCGTGCATCTTCTTCAAACGACAATTTTTCCAAGATTGGATTGTCATCCTTGGCAAAGTTTCCAAGCGTGGATTGTCATGCTCCTTCTTTGTTTGGCAAGTTTTTCCAAGTTCGGATTGTCGATCTTTGGCAAATTTTCCAAGATTGGATTGTCATACACCTAGTTCCATATGGAAATATTTCCCAAAGGATTGTTGTAGGAATCTATTCATCATATATTTCGGCAAAGGTTCCTCAACGTGGATTGTCATTCATTTCAGTAAGTGGCAAATTTTCCCGAAGTGGATTGTCGGTTGACTCTTTTTTGCAAATGTTCAAAGACGCGGATTGTCAATTGTGGCAATATTTTTCTAAAAGGATTGTCGCATAGCGTTGACAAATTTCCAAGGTGGATTGCTTTCAAGAATTATATTCCAAGATGTGGATTGTCGATCGTAGCAAAGTTCTTATGATAGATTGTTACGAAGCATTGACAACTTTTCCCAAAATTGGATTTTGGCAAATTTTCCGAGACACGGATTGTCGCTTCATCGTGGCAACATTTCCAAGGATGGATTGTTACGTGGCTTTGACAACTTTCCCTAAATTGGATTATCATACATCATACAAGAGTTGTGTTGGCAACTATTCCCAAAGAAAAGAGGATTGTCATCACAGCAAAAGCACCGACATATTGGTTCATCAACAACAAAATTCAAGCAGCATTAAGGATCAACAAGCAGTGGTCTTTTCGGAGACTTTCACGGCGGAAATTGGAGGCAGTTACAGGCGTAGCAGACTTCAGGCGGTAATCTCTAGCTTGCGAAAGATCGTCACAACAAATCGGTTACCTCTAGAGACGTGTGCTCGACAGTGTAAGATACGCGTTTCTTAACTCTTTTTTTCTGTTTACCTAATGCTAGTTTGCAGGTATCGGCATTACAAGAATGATTTAAGATCGCAGAACGTTCTGAATCATTCTCCATCCCTATCGCTACTTTGACTTTTATTTTCGAAACTTGCGTTTCTCTAAACTCAGTCAAAGTGGGGGCTTCTGTAGAACCCAAATGTGTTTCCCCAAAACCAAACCCAGTGATGAATACCTTTCACGTCATTTGATTATCAAACAAAGAGAAAGTGTGAAAAGACTAGTGATGAGGATGTTTTTATTAAAATATCTCTTCTTTCTGTTTTTGAAAATATTTTTTTTCTTACCCTATTTACGAAAAACGTGCATTCCAATTTATTTTGGTCCATGATATGGGTCCCATAATGGTGTAGTTGGATGGGTCTTGAAAAGACCTTTCCAACGATATATTATAACTCAATTCCAATGAATAATGAGGAAGTTATGGCCAAAATACTAAACTGGGCCCAAACCGGATTTTACCTACGACCCAATGATCATGTGGAGGCTCCAAAGGTCTAATCCTATTCCGAAACTAATTAGGATTAATTAGAAGCTTCTATAAGTTTCTAAAAGATTTTAATTATCCTTTTTGAAAAGATAAGATTAAAGAATTTGAGTTAAATAAAAACTTTCCTTTTTCTTAAATCCTAATTCTATTCGAATTTAAAGTTATCAAAGACAGTCAGATTTTATTTTTGTGCCTCATAATCTTTATCCAAATTTTATATAGTTGGATAGATCTTGAAATTATCTTTCCAATGATATAATAAAGGAAATTTTGACTTTTACCACCTTCAAATAACCACTTAATTGAATTTACCACCTCCAAAAAAAAAAGATTTACTTTACCACCACCAAAATTTCCAAAAATTCGATTTTACCACCAACTAACGGATTTCGTCCATGAATCCGTTATTAGGGCCCACCTTTTTGACGGTTCTTCTTCATCTTCCCCTATTTCCATATCAACCCAGCCGACAACGAAATTAACACACCATGGTTGGTCGGAATTTCGTGTGGGGGTAGGGGAGGGGTCAGAATTTGATGTAACCTAGGGAGGTGATCAGAATTAGGTGGTGGTTAGGGTTTTAGGAGTGCGGAGTTTGGTGGTGGCTAGGGTTTTAAGAGTTTTCGGAATTAGGGGGGCTATATGGGTGGTCGGAATTTGATGGCTAGGGTTTTGAGGTCGGAAGTTGGTGAAAAGGGGGTCGAAATCCAGTGTGGGGGCTGTGACTGTGCGGTGCGATGCGGTGTTAGCGGTTAGGTGGTGGGGTCGTTGGTCGTAGTGATTAGGTGGTGGCTAGGGTTTTGAGGTCGGAAATTGGTGGAAAGGGGGTCGAAATCGGCGTGGTGGTTGTGTGGTGCGGTGCGGTGGTTGTGGCTGTGCGGTGCGGTGGTAGTTATTAGGTGGTGGGGTCGTTGGTCGTAACGGTTAGGTGGTGGGGATGGTAGCGGTTAGGTGGGGGGGGGGGGCTGATCGTAGCGGTCAGGTGGTGGGGTTGGTCGTAGTCGGTCCGGTGGTGGGGTCTCGACGGTGGCAGCAACCACCGGTTGATGGATGAGGTTTTTTAATTTTTTTTTGTTTTTTTTTATTTTTTTTTCTAAAGCTTACCCAATAATATGACGACACGTGTGCAAGGTAGGCCCCACTAACGGATTTATGGACGGAATCCATTAGTTGGAGGTGATTGGTGGTAAAACTGATGTTTAATTTTTTATGAGGTGGTAAAGTAAATATTTTTTTTTTGGAGGTGGTAAATTCATTTAAGTGGTTATTTGAAGGTGGTAAAAGTCAAAATTCCCTATATTAAAATATTAAATCCGAGCTATAATGAAAAAGATATGAATTAGATATGAAACTCTATCCAAAACTGACACCCTTCCACTATTTTGTCCATATCTTCTTATCTACGAAATATATTAATCTCATTCTAATTGGGTTGAAAATTAGACTTCAAGTGCTTTCGAACGACATATTATATGCCTTATTTGGACTTTTGGATCAAAAGATATGATAAAAACAAAACGCGTGAAACTGATTATGAGCTCCTGACGCCAAGCATTAGCGCCTGGCGCTAAGGCTTGGCGCGAACCTTCAGCGCCTGGCGCTAAGGCTTGGCGCGAACCTTCAGCGCCTAGCGCTAATGTCCTGCGTCTGGCGCTAATTGTGTTTTATTCTCGTCGAAACTTTGATTTGTTTTTTTATCCATCCTACTGATTTTCTCTATAAATAGCCTCTTAAAATTCTGTTTTCAATCATCAATTCTCTCTATCAAATATCATCAATTCTCTAATTCTCTCTTTCACCAATTCTCACCAACTCTCATCAAGAATTTCTTGATTCTCTCCCTCTTTCTAAACCAACCCTTTTACAAACACAATTCCTCATACATTAGCATTAGACACACCTAGTGAAGGTCGAAGCTACCTTCGCCCTAGACGTGAAAGGTTTTAATTTCTGAGGGTTTAGTCCCAAATCTCTCTTTCAATTATTTAATTTAATTGTTTGTTTTATATTTTCCTTGAAGTTACTAACGCGTGTATTTTGTTATTAGAAAGAGGTACGAGGCATCCAAGTAAGTGCTTTAATTGATTTATTGATATTATGATATAGAAATCATGTCTAGGTTTTGATTCCTAGAGTCATGTTAGGGTGTTTTGATCTTCCTAGTATCTTATTTAGGGAAAAGGTTATAATTTCAAATATGACAATTGTGATTCCTATGATGCTTCCTATTCTCTTCTTAATATTCATGTTAGTATCATGTTAGGGTTAAAGCTTTGATTTTTATTGTTTAGTGACATGCCAGGTTTTGTTATTAATCTTGTTAATATCATGCCTAGGATTTTGCTATTATTATGCTTTAACATGATTATGATTATTTTTATAATTGTTATAATAATTGTTATGATTATTTATTATGTTGCTTGATGCTTATTTATTGTTATTGCTTGATCACACCTTTTATGCATGTTTAAAGGGAATTTGTACTTGTAATCATGCTTAATAAGATAATTAATAATCTTATTTTGGGTTAATTTTATTATAACTCAAGTGATCACCAATTATAGTTTTATTTGTACATTAATATTCAACCAACATAGATTAAACAAGTTTAGGGTAAATCTAATGATTGCATGTTAGTCAGAAAGTGCACATGAATACGATCAGAATAATGTAGAGGACTATTATTAGGGCAGGTTCAATCTCTTTTAGGTTGGATTTGTACCTTCATCCCCGAAATACCAGTCATGGTTCCAGACCTATTGGAGTTGACGATCTCCTGGATCATTAAGGGGTGTAACCTTCACCTTGTGAACGGTTTACAAGTTCCTAAAACTTGTTAGCGACTCTTTTGCTCTATCTTCTTTCCCTTTGGACGCCACCGTATTTTGGTGTATGATAATAGTGGGGTTCAAGCTAGGGGTAATGCTTGAAATATTCCCTATACCTACCCATCTAGAGCTAGACTTGGGGGCTTGAACCCACATCATTTAGCCTACTCATCCTAAAGAGTCATCATCTTTGACTCTTCTCACATATATTTCCATCACCATAACCTTTGCAGTCAGCCTTAGTATGACATTCACACACTTCACTCACACATCCATATAAATATCATCCTTTCCTTTAAGAACCCTTTATCATGAAATCTTGTTTCAACACTGTGCATGTTTCATCATCTTTCAGGATAACATTCATTAGAAGAAACATTGTATACTTGCTTAGCTTCCTGACCTAAGCAATGTTTATTGTTTCACGCATCTCTTAACGTGCTTAGTACCATTTATATATCACTGATTTTTAATCATACAAAGCATATCGTTATTAGCTCCTTGACCTAAGCAACATTCATTATGCAATACTCAATAAAAACTTCATCTATATATGTGCTTAGCTTCCAGACATAAATGATGTTCAAGATTATTTCTTTACACTATATATGATGCTTAGCTCCATGACCTAAGTTCATTCATCTATCGTGTCACATGATGTGATTTTACTTAGCCTCCTGGCCTAAGAACATGCATCATGCATACATTATTTTTAAGATAAGCAATTTAATCCATGCGATTTATTTTGTCTTGCTCAACGAGGAAGTTTAAAACTTCTTTCCTTTTCTTTTAGAGAAGTTCAAAAACTTTTTCAAAATCTTTTATTGAGGGAAGTTCGAAAGTAAATTTTTATTTTTCACGTCTTTTGTTTTCGGGAGAAAGTCGGTACCCTCCACTCGTCTCATGACAAAAAAGACGGATTTTTTTTTTTTTTTTTTTGCATTTTAAGCTGCTTGTGTCTGCACACACACACCGTATACACACACACAACCATAATTTATACACATGTCATGTCGTGAAAAGTCAAACTTGGTCAAGTCAATTGGTCAAGTCTATCACAGTCTATATTAGTCCCTTGGTAAATTTTATTTTGCAGGTTTCAATTACAGCCCACGTTCGGGGACAAGCGGACCATCTACAGCCCACGTCCGGGGACAAGCGGACCATCTGCAGCCTACGTTTGGGGACAAGCGAACCATTTACAGCCCACGTTCGGGGACAAGCGAACCAAATACAACCTACGTTCGGGGACAATCGAACCACCATCATTTCATGACGCAAGGTTCTCGATAGACAGAGACTTGTAATCTCATCATCTGTTGACTTTCCTCAAGCATGGAAAGTATTATCCGGTGGGTTTCTTCAAGCATAGAAAGCTGCCAAAATCATCTGTCGACTTTCCTCAAGCATGGAAAGTATTATTGGTGGGTTTCTTTAAGCATAGAAAAACACCAAATTCATATGTCGACTTTCCTCAAGCATGTAAAGTATCATCCGGTGGGTTTCGTCAGGCTTAGAAAGCTACCAAACTCATCTGTCGGCTTTCCTCAAGCATTGAAAGCATTTCAACAAACGTCATCCGGTGGATTCCTCAAGCATAGGAAGCTACCAAACTCATTTGTCACCGATACACTGGTGTCAGATACGCATTCTATCCCTTTACACTTTTATCTATAGAACTAACATTTTTCTGCAGGTATCTGCGTATACATAGTGATTTAGGATCGCAGAACGTCTCAAATAATTCTCCTTCCCTATCGACTACTTTGACTATCGTTTTCAAACCTGACGTTTCTACAAACTCAGTCAAAGTGGGGGCTTCTGTAGACACCTAAAAATGTCTCCCCAAAACCAAACCGGATGATGAACAACCTTTCACCACCATGATTGGTCAGGTTGAGTATTTAATATTGGAGTGCTTAAATCCATATTTCCATTTCATAAACCATCTTAATTCCTATCCCATTTCCCCAAGCCATAAGTTATTTTCCTCTTTTCGTGCCATTAAACCCAAAATAATTCATTTCGTGTCCTTTAAAATCATTCATTTCGTGTCCTTTTTATAAAAATGTTTATACCAGTTTATTTTGGTCCATAATCTAGGTCCAATGATTAAATAGTTGGATGGGGCTTGAAAAAATCTTTCCAACGATATATAATAAGCCCAAATACGAGTTATAACGAATAAGTTATGACCAAAATATTAAACTGAGTCCAAACCGAACCTAAGCCCACCTTGCCTACGACCCAATGATCATGTGGAGGGTCCAAAGGATTTATTCCCATTCCTAAATCAAACAGGATTAATTGGAAGCTTCTAGAAGTTTTTAAAAGATCTTAATTATCCTTTTTGAAAAGATAAGATTAAAGAGTTTGAAACTGAATAAAACTTTTCTTTTTGTAAATCCTAATTCTATTTGAATTAAAAAATGTTCAAAGATAGAATGATATTATTTTCATGCCTCATATTTTTATCTAAATCTTATATGGTTAGATAACCCTTGAAATTATCTTTTCAATGATATATTATAATATCAATTCCGAGTTATAACGAAAAAGATATGAATAAAATATCAAACTCTATCCAAAACTGTCACCGTCTCACTATTTCGACCATATCTTTTATTTTATAAAATAACTTAATCTGATTCTAATTGGGTTAAAAATTAGAATTCAATATCTTTTCAACGATATATTATTTATTTTATTCCAATTTCTCGATCAAAAGATATGATAAAAAGAAAAATCGCAAAACTTGCTGTCTATCGCAAGAGTATTATTCCGATTCGAATTTTTATATTTTCTTCTTTCTTCGATCCCTCATTTTTCTCTATAAATAGAGGTCATATCTCCCTTTTTTCAATCATCAACAAGGTTGATCACAATATAATTCTCTTCTCCCTCTTTAGCCTAAACACTAGCCTCCCCATTCTTTCACTATTCCTTCCATTAAGTACTCCAAGGAGTCCATACAATATCCAAAGTTTTATACATAAATCAAGGCGTGAAAGGTATAATTGACTGAGGGTTTGGACCAAATCAACTCTACTTTTTATTTGATTTAATTTAATTTCCATTTAATTTATATTTTAATTGAAGTTACTAACAGTTTATTCATGATGTAGCAATTCAAGGAAACGCGGAAAGTGAGTAATTAATCACTTAATTACTCTTATTTTTATTTCTTATTTCTAGTATCATGATTAGGTTTATTTTTATTTGATTTGACTAACGATATTATTGTTAAATTGCTTCCAATATTAATGTTAATTCTATTATAGTTATTTTTTTATCACCATATTGCATGTTTAAAGGGAATATGTAATTGAAAATCACGACTAACAATATAATTTGGACAGCCGGTTTAGGTTCCTTTTTAATCTTATTGTTTAATCAAGTGATTACCAATATTTTAGAATAATGTGTTGCGTTAATATTCAATTAATTTATTCCAATAATAGTTTGGAGCAAATTGAATTTTTGTTTGCATGCCTTTGACATCGCAAGAATCACTTTTCACTATAAGAATCGAATAGAGGTTAATACGGGCGAATGTGACCCATGACTCACTCCGTACCATCATCCTTGATCCTCCTTTTGTGTTTCCGAACCATATGGAGTTAGTAATCTCATGGATTATGAATGGGGTGTAACCTTCACGGGTCAATCGCTGTTGCCTATCGTTGTCCCTTTATTCGTGGTTGCCTTTTATAATCCGTGAACGGTTTACAAGTTCCTTAAAAACTTGTTGGCGGCTCCCTACTTTCTTTGTCCCTAATCTTATACGTCAATTCCCACTTCCTAAGAGTGTCAATCATATTCACAAATGCTTTAACGTAGGCGCACTTCCAACAATGCCTACAGGATGACATGATTGTCGAATCAAAAGATCGCCCAGGACATCAAGTATCCTTAAGAAAATTTTTCGAAAGGGTAAGAAAATACAACATGAGGTTGAATCCATCAAAGTGCGCTTTTGGAGTCACCTCAAGCAAGATGTTGGGGTATGTCATAAGCTCTAGAGGAATAGAGATTGACCCAACCAAGATCAAGGCGATCATTTCAATGCCACCGCCCAAAACCGAGAAACAAATTCGAGGGTTTATTAGCCGGTTGCAATATATAAGTAGGTTCTTATCGAAGCTAACAACGATGTGCGAACCAATATTTAAGAAACTCAAAAAGAATGTGCCAATAATATGGGATGAAGAGTGTCAAAAAGCCTTTGAAAAGATCAAAGCCTATCTCGCAAACCCTCCTGTATTAGCACCAGCACTTCTAGGGATACCTCTTAGTTGTACTTAACAGTCACCAAGGAGACAATGGGAGCTATGCTTGCACAAAAAGTAGAAAGTAAAGAAAATGCAATCTACTATCTAAGCAAAAAGATGCTCGAGTATGAAGTACGCTATACACCGCTTAAGAAATTATGCCTCGCATTGGTGTGGACCACAACCAAGCTACGACATTACATGCTCGTGCATAGTCTTTGTAGTTTCCCGAATGGATCCACTCAAGTATCTATTTGAAAAGTCTACACTCAATAGGCGCATATCAAGGTGGATAGTTAATTTAGCCCAGTTCGCTGTAAGATTCATGCCTTAAAAGGCAATCAAAGGATCTATGGTCTTGGATTTCCTAGCAGATTTCCCAATAGAAGATTCGACGCCGATACATGACAATGAATTTCCAGACGAAGACTTGATGGTAACAGAAGATGATACTTGGACTTTATACTTCGATGGAGCCTCAAACCAACAGGGATGTGGCGTTGGAGTATTATTAGTATTGCCTAAAGAAGAGCACGTTCCAATCTTTATAAAGCTAGATTTTGACGTTACCAACAACGCTGCTGAATACGAAGCATGCGTGGTAGGCCTTGAAACAGCTTTGGCGTTGGGAGTAAAGAAATTACGAATATTCGGAGACTCTTCATTGATCATCAACCAGATTTCTAAAAGATGGAAAGTAATGAGTGAAAGTCTAGCCCCTTACCAAAATTATCTGGAAACTCTCACCAATCAGTTAGAAAAGGTAGAATACACTTATCTACCTAGAGAGGAAAACCAATTTGCTTATGCCTTGGCAAGACTAGCCTCAATGGTTAGAATTTCTATGGAAATCGAGCAAATGCCTCTAACTATAGAGAAAAGGCACAAACCGGCTTATATTCAAGCAATAGAAGATGATGAAGTAATCCAAGATGATGATGAAGAAGAAGAACCTTGGTATACGGATATACTTAATTACGTCACCAAAGGAGAATATCCTCCTCATGCTGAAAAAAGAGCAAAACGACCATTAAGACTCTTGGCTTCCCAAATACGTACTCATAGACAACGAGTTACATAAAAGGGTACCTAAGGGTCGAGGTCTCCTATGCGTAGGGAAAAAGGATGCCCAAGTGCTATGAGGATAGTTCATAAAGGCATTTGAGGAACCCATGTAAAAGATAAAATGCTAGTCCAAAAGATAATGTGAGAAGAGTACTATTGTACTACCATGAATAGGGATTGTCATCAATATGTAAAAATATGCCTTAAATGCCAAATTTATGCCAATTTACAACACGTTCCTCCATCTCTACTTTATACCTACACTTCACCGTGACCATTCTCTACATGGGAAATTGACATTATTGGTAAAATTACCTTTCTGGGTCATAAGGTCACGAATACATCCTAGTAGCAATTGATTACTTCACAAAGTGGGTTGAAGCAAAATCATATGCTAAACTCACTGCAAAACATGCAACACTCTTTATCAAAAGGAATATCATTTGTCGATACGGAGTCCCACATGAGATGATAAGTGACAATGGAACTCACTTTCAAGCTGAATGTGAAGAATTGTTACAAAAATATGGCATTCAACACCATCATTCTTCCCCTTATAGACCTCAAGCAAATGGAGCAGTTAAGGCGGCTAATAAAAACCTAAAGACTATTATCGAGAAAATGACAGAAAATTACAAGGATTGGCCTGACAAACTCCATTTTGCACTTTGGGGTTATCGCACGTCAATTCGCACATCAACAGGAAATACGCCATTCTCCTTAGTTTATGGAATGGATGTCGTACAACCTGTAGAGCTAGAGATACCATCTCTACGCATTGCACTAGAAATTAACTCGATGAAGTCGAATGGACTAGAGTAAGGTATAAAGAGCTAATTCTACTTGATGAAAAGCGACTAGAAGCTCTACATCATACCCAATGCTATCAAACCCGTATGTATCGGCATTTTAATAATAAGGTCATGACAAGAAACATCAAAGTAGGAGACTTGGTGTTAAAAGCATTAAGGAAAAATATTTTGGATCCAAGAGGAAAATTTAGGCCTAATTGTTCCGGACCATATATTGTCAAAACAATCCTATTAGGAGGTGCAGCAATACTAACTGACATGGATGGCAATGAGTTCTCAAACATGACGAATTAACCTTGACTAACTTAAAAAGTACTACCCATAATTGCTTGAGTAGGACACTTAAGAGAGCTACGTTTGGCCTGATTCCTTAGGAAAGGATACGTAGGCAACCCTTTACAAGGTGCGGCCACTTAATTTTCGCAAACCTCACATGCCAGAAATTAAAGAAATTCAACAGAATACCAGCATCGCAGAAAGAAGTCTGACAGCAAAGTCCTGCGACAGCCGCAAAACCGCGGCGCCGCTCTTCTAGGAATACCTGGAAAAATTTCAGTGTCTTTCGGAAAATTTTCGACTTCCGTACTCGAAAAATTTCTGGAAAATAAAATAAACTGTTTTCATTGCTTTAATAAATTAAATTTAAAGAAGTTGATTTAATTAAAAAAGCTGAAATTTCATTAATAAATTTAAATTAAAATTACATTATTGATGGAATTTAAAAGAAATCTTAATAAAACAAATTCACTTTAATTTAAAACTAAGTCTAATAAATTGGAAGTTAAGAAATGCTTCAATCTTTCTTCTCTTTCTTTGCTCTTTTCCAATTTTTATCTAAATCCTCTTCATCGTCCATGACTTTAGCTAGTAGGCATCCTGTAGAGGACCTACATTCAATTTTAGAGTAAATGGTTTATCCCTTAGATAGGACTCCATGTTTCTTTTCTACCCAAACCTTCTTTTCTGAAGTGTCAGCTTTTATTTTCCCTTTATCCTTTGTATAGTCTTTCTTCTTAGGAAACACAGGTGTTTTGAATTCAATGTTTTCACCCAAGCGTTCCTTAACAGGAATCACTTTGTCACCTAGACGATTCTTCACATTAATTTTACTCTGATTTTTCTTCATATCCTTTGAAGGCTTTTGAAGAAGCCATCTCTTCACATTGGACAAGGAAGGAGGAACCTTTTAGGTAATCACCTCCCATAAAGGCCTAGCACTCCAATATGTGTCAAATCTATCTACTTCTTGTGAAACAGGGAATTCATAGGGATGACTGAGATCCCCAGAAGGAATTGTTTGAAGTAGGTAATACTGTCTTTTTACCCTGTAGATATAATAAAAAGTCATCTTGGTTACGCTTGGAAGACGACAGAAAAGTTGCTTGTTGACACCAACCATCTTCTCTATTTTCCACCAAGGAATGACCCACTTGATAGCAAAATTGCAAGAGGCAAAGACTTTACTCCACTCATGGCGCCCCATCTTAGAGAAGCGTTTATTTTGCCTCACAAAGGAATTTGGAGTATATTTTTCAATATTGTCAGGAGGACTAATTAATTTTAGTCCCTCCATTAGCCATATCTGTAAAAATTCAATGCAAATAAATTAATATTACTATACAAAAATATGTTTTTGATTTCTATAATTAAAAATATTATTTTTCTACCTGTAATAAAATTGGAGAGCCCCAAAAAGGTGCTTTTGGATTTCTCTTCAATTCATCAAGACTAAGCGTAGTCTCTCCCACAATTAATGGCATTGGATTTTTTCCAGATTCAATCTGCTCCAAAACATTTAATATAATTGCTTGGCCCTCATTAGTTTTACCACTAGTGAGAAGATATTGGTTAAGCATGCAAAAGAGAAAAGCTCTTCTTCTATAAACATGAAAAGATTCAGAATAGGGTCTATCAAAGTAATGGCATGCCAATTCTTTTTAATTAATTATACTACCATCTACAATATTTGTTAGATCTCTATCTCTTAAATTAAATAAGCGCTCAAAATCTTTATAATAATATTCATTTATTCTAGGAATTACCGCAAGATCTAATGAAGGGAAGCCAAGGATGGCACCAAATTCTTCCGGTAAAGGGCTAATTTCATCACACCCTAGTCTAAAACAATGAGTATCTGTGTCACAATATTCTAAAGCGGTATGAAAAAAATATATATCAAGATCTACCCCCTTAACACCATAAATACCTCCAATGTGAAAAAAGTCGAGTTCTTTTCTCTCTTTAGTAGTTAAAGATCGACACCATTCACGAGTGAAATTGGTAAAACTCTTAGTAACTAAAGACATGATTATTTGTTGAGAAACTGGAATTCGGCAGATTAGGGGGCTATTTATGCAGAAAATCGATGAAGTTTTACTCCGGAAAGAACTCGGAATCAGCGCACTGCAGCGCCAAACGACAACCCTGTCGCCTGGCGACAGCAGCAACGCTGGGCGACAGCGCAAAACGCGTGGCGACATGTGGCGTTGCAGCGTTTTCTCAACGTGCTATGCAAACCGCGTTTTTCTGGCTATGATTCGAATTCGTACAATGACTTTACGATTCTACCCTTTCTACAAAAACCCATATATATTAATTTCATATATTTTCCTTATTTTTTCCTTTTTGGATTTATTAAGACTTTATTATTTAGGTTTGTTGCAAGTCCAATTAATTTTTCATTTTTTCTTTTTGGGGGAGAAAGTCGGATACCCTCCATTAGCAATAAAAATGACGGAAATTTTTGCGCAAAATTAATCAAAATTTTATCACAATTTTTTGCACCCACACTTATGAACATAAAATTGAAAAATAAATGCAAATAAATACAATCATAATAAATAATAGTCTTTATATACAAATATGTCTAACAAAAGAGTCGATTAGGAAAAATCCTATAAAAGTCAAAATAAATAACAACACAGAAACAACTACAGTGCTGGAGGATGCAGATGATGAGGAATGTTCATCATATCAAAGAATTGTGCAGAACGAGGAGTATGCTCCCCACCAGCTCCAATTGAAAGGAATGTTTCCTTCGAACAAGTGTACTATTCCGTTACTAGGATCAGAATTATTAGAAAGCTAATATATTCAGTAAGGTCAAGTAATCGGAATGCCTGGGTGGAGGCCGCTTTCGATTAGTAATATTAATGCATTACAGCTTAATCTTGACTAACCCTTCGGGTCACACCCAAGCAACTAACGAACCGAAGCGACGAATTAATTATAAATTAATTAATAAGTCAACCGAGTAATTAATATTTAGACGTCGGGAATTCGAGCTTAGAGTGTCGAAACCGAACGTCGGAAGTCGAGTCGAAAAATAATAAAAGACGAGACATGAAAATAATAATAAATCAACAAAGACCAAAATACCCCTAGCATCGGAATGCCCCGAGCAAACCGAGTGCTAGGGGCATTTGACCTAGCATGGTGGCTAGCATGCGTACCAAGCCGAGCCTAGGCTGGCTGGTGCGTGCTAGCACACCAAGGCTAGCAATGCAAGACTAGGCACCGCCTAGTGCGTGCTAGCACTGCTGGGGGCTGCCTTGTGCGCGCATTGGCTAGGAGCCATGCCACAACAAGCCGCAGCAGCTAGCACGCAAAGCGCGCCAGCCGCAGCAGCTAGCACGCAAAGCGCGCCAGCCGCAGCAGCTAGCACGCAAAGCGCGCCAGCCGCAGCAGCTAGCAGCAGCATGGCTGGGCCATTGCGCGCTAGCTAGAGCTGCTGGGTGCTACGTGGTGCGAAGTGAGAGGAGTGTGTGGTGATGTGTTGGCCAGTTTTGGGAGAGGGATTGGGGAGCAAGTTTGGTCCCCCCTCCTCCAAATGGTCCTCACCTAACCTCTCACATGAGCTTGCCAGTTGTTGATTTTTTACTAGTTTGATTATTAATTTTATTTTAGTTTTAAAATAAAATGGGAAAATCAAATTCTCCCACATTGATGGGAGAGATTTTCACTCTCTAGCTTTTCCCTATAAATACCCAAGTTAGAAAAGGCATCACCATTGTGAAAACCTTTGAACTCATTAATCACTCGGGTTTTGGTCGGGCCTTGCTAACCCCAAAGCATTGGACCGTTTTCGGTGATCGAGTTGTGGGTGGACTATCGTTGGAGGCTGTCGTAATTTCGAGGCTTGCTTTCGAAGTAAGAGCACATTCCGTTTAGGCGAAGCACGCTCCAAAGGTAAGTATCTTATCTTAATCTTGTGATTAATTTATTTATGTTTATGGTTTTTTTTTTTTTTTGCGAGTGTGGTCTTGGTTTTGGGTTTGTTTCCGCGGTGAGTTGGACTCACCAAACCCCAACAACAGTATCGGAGCCTCGCTCGTTTATTTTTAAAATCATAATATTTTTCAAGGTGTTTTTATGGCTTAATTTTTCTGGTATTAAGTTGCTAATTAGATTAGTCGCTCGTTTTATTTATTTTAACCTCGCATTAAAGTTGTCTTCAGCCCCGAACGCATATTTCGACCCAAAATAGTGAATTTTGGGTGGAAAAGGTGTTCTGGAAATGGTTTCACCCTTTTAGAACTCGATTCTTAGCCCAAAAACGACCAGAAATGCACTTTTTCGATGGATTTTTCGTTTTGACGAAAAATTTTAAGTCTTTCTAACCTTGAAAATTAATTGCATATTTATGGTGGTTATGTAATTGGTTCAATACATATTTTATATGTAATTTTAAACCTCTTTAGGCATGATTACTTTGTGGTAATTTGTGTTTGAAAGCTTGGTTTTATTTTTCACATAATTGCAAACTAATTGCATTAAGTGTGAAATTGTTGTTCTTTTTTGGCTTCCTAGTAGTAAAGATTCAATCTTTAATTATGTTTAGTGATTGAAACTTTGAGTTACTAAATTCCATGAATTTTTGTTAAACTTTGTTGATTTAATCATTTTTAGTTGATTGGAATCATAAAGTTTGAAACTTTGTGATAGAAATTTGTTTATCTTCATATTGGAAGATATAATTTTTCAAGGATTCACAAGTATTAAAGTTGGAATCTTTATTGAACTTATGTTCATTTTTCCAACTCCCTTTTATTTTGTCAAAAACTCAAGATTAATTTAAATTAATTAAATTAATAGTGAGTCATTGCCCTCTTATTTTTTTGTTGCACCAAGTTAAACCTATTTAATTAAAAACTGGTTCTTGGGAATTATTTTGGTTAGATGCACATTGAAAATTTTATTTTAAGTTAGACTTGTTTAAATTTTCATTTTTCTCAATGAATTAATTCTAAATTTAATTTAGAATTGATTAGAAATGTCACACAAAATAGGGAATTAATCCCGAGTCACAAGCACGCAAACCAAGGCACAATAGCCACGAGCATCCTTCCGCCAGCTGGGCTGCTTGCACAACCCGCATGTGGTTCTAGGTGTGTGCGAGGAGCTATGTGCTGACTTGGTGCGTGAGGGGCGTGCGAGAAGATGCTAGGCGTAGCAGCAGTGCTAGGCAACTGTAGCTAGACGTGCATCGAGTGCGCGCTGCCAACCAGTGCCCAGCAGCATCACAACAAGCAAGGTCGAGGCTGCTAGGCAAGCCCCCAGCACTTACGTGCGTATGAGTGCTCAAGGGTGCTAGCCTTGGGTAGTCGATGCACTTTTCTCTCATTTTTTAATTTTTCTTTTTGGCAGTTTTGTTTATTTTAATTATTTTAGTTAAAATTTTGGTGGCTAGGCCTTAGGTTTTGAGCGGCATTGGCAAAATTTATTTTGACAAAATTTGGGTTTTACCGGCATAATTAATTGGATTAATTGAGTTGGATGCGAAATTTAGTGTGAGCTTCAAATATAATTGCGCTTATTTACATAATCGGTTAAAATAACTTTGATTAGTTTTAATTAGGCATGTTAATTGGATTAACCACCTAGATTAGTTACTAGTTCTCACGTGTTTATGCATTGTTACTTGTTTATCGTTGTAAAATGCATGGGCCATTCACAGATAGTGAATGGATGAATGGAATGTATATTCTTTCACAGGTTTTATGAAATAGAAACTAGTGGGGCCCATTTAGGATAGAAAATACGGACTGCGATCCGTGATGTATTTTTGTAAATCTAAATACGGTCTGCGTACCGTTGAGTATTTTTTTACCTTAATATTTAGATTAGTCCTAATCGTAGATACTAGTAGTTGCATTATTATGGTCAAAGTCTTGAAGATGGAGGCTCTTGGAAGACGTAGCCATGAAGTTGCAAATGAAGACCTTTTGAAGATTTGAAAATCTCAAGGGGTCATACTAGTTGCCAAATGCATCTCTATTTATGTTTTTTTCGATATATATATGTGTTTATGAATATGAATTATATGTTGGATGCATGTTTAGGATTTCTAATGTTGTGAGGATTAATTTAGTTCATTTAATTCAACCAACATAGAAACCCTAGGTCCCTAAATATTGAGTAAAACTTGCCATTCCAAAACAACACTTACCAACCGAACGAGGGTAGTTGTGGGATACACCAAAGCGAGGCATCACTACCTCTCCAAGGAACGTAATGCATACCGGGTATGCAAGTTGGTTTTGGTTGTACTCAACGATATGAGAGATGGAGTCCTAACATGTCGTGGCAAAGTGAATAAATGGTTGAGAGAGCATTAGATGCGACGATTTATTCAACCAAGAGTGGCTTGGAGCCATTAGCAAAGCGTTGCTTGCCTTAGGAGATTGAGTGTTAAGACAAGCCAAAGCATGCTTAACCACTCTTTGTTTCTTCGGATCTTGGAATCGACTTATTCTCACCCAAAATGGGGACAACTTTTAAATGTGTGAATAAGACGTTTTAAATAATTTTGATTAAAATGCATGAATTCAATCTTATTTAAGTGTTATGAATGGTTTTCGCTTCAAATTCTTTCAATTGAAGAATCATGTCTTCAAATAACTCAAACAACCAATTCTCGTTACGCTCAATTCTCGACAAAGAGAAGTTGAGTGAGCCAAATTTTCTTGATTGTCAAAGGAACTTGCGAATTGTTCTCATGAAAGAGCAAAAGTAATATGTCCTTGATGAGGAAATTCCCAAGGCTCCCAATGAGGAGGTGACTTAGGCTTCCCTAAATCGATGGCAAATTACCAATCGAGATGTCAAATGCATCATGTTGGCCACAATGTCTCCCGAGCTTCAAAAGACTTCTTTGAAAAGGAGACATCTTTTGAGATCATTTCTGAACTGCAGAATATGTTCCAAGAGCAGGCCCGAACTGAAAGGTTTGAAACCCACAGGCAGATCCTTGAGAGCAAGCTCAAGAAAGGAGAGCTTGTCAGCCCACATGTAATCAAAATGATAGGATTGTTTGAGAACATGGGAAGGCTTGATGCGGGGTATTCAACCGAGATGGCAATTGACATCATTCTCCACTCGCTGCACAAAGGCTATGATCATATCAAGATGAACAATAACATGCACAACATGGAGAAAACCCTCACCGAGCTTCACGATATGTTGAAGCAAGTAGAGCAAACGCTCAAGGATGAGGGAAAGCATGATATGCTCATGATTAAAAAGGGCAAGCTGTTAAATTCTCAGGCAAGAAGAAGAAAGGCTTTAAGGGGAAGGGAAAAAAGAAAACCTTTCCGCCTAAGTCTAAAGCTACCAAGGATAACAAAGAAAAGAAGGTAGCATCTTCTAAATCTGATTCCAAATGTTTCTATGTAAGAAGAAGGGACATTGGAAGAGAGATTGCCTCAAGTTCAAGGAAGATAAGAAGAACGGAATTGTTACTTCAGAATCAGGTATATTCGTTATAGACTTTAACTTCACTAGCTTAGCATCATGGGTATTAGATACCGGATGTGTCTCACACCTTTTTTCCAATTCTCAGGGACTAAGGAACGCTAGAAGGCTAGAGAAGGGAGAGGTTGAACTCTGGGTCGGCAATGGAGTTAGAATTGGTGTCGTATCCGTAGGAACTCTCAGTTTGTCTTTGCCCATCGGGATAGTTTTGGAACTGGATAATGTTTATTATGTTCCTAACATTACCAAAAACATCATTTCAATTTCGGCGTTGGACGCCAAGGGTTTTGAATTTTGAGTGAAGGAGAATGAATGTTCGTTTTATCTTGGTAATGTTTTATATGGTATTGCACATTCTGAAAATGGTCTTTATGTGCTTGATTTAGACAAAAAAGTTTATAATGTTAATATTACTACTAAAAGAGCTAAGACCATGGAGTCAAATCAAACTTACTTGTGGCATTGTCGTCTTGGCCACATTAACATCAAACGTATCAAGAAACGTCTACAAGATGGTGTTCTTGACTCTTTCGATTTAGAATCGTTCGAGAATTGCGAGGGATGTTTATTAGGCAAAATGATTAAACAGCCATTCTCAAAGTTGGGAGAAAGGGCCTGAGACTTATTAGGTTTAATACACACTGATGTATGTGGACCAATGAGCTCCACCACAAGAAATGGACACCGATATTTTATCACCTTCACAGATGACTATAGTATATATGGTTATGTCTACCTAATGTTGCATAAATCTGAATTGTTTGATAAGTTCAAAGAATTTCAGAGTGAAGTTGAAAATCAGCTTGGCAAGAAAACCAAAGCCCTTCGATCGGATCGAGGTGGTGAATACTTGAGCCAAGAATTTGATGACCATCTGAAAGAAAAGGGTATACTTTCAGAATTGACACCTCCTAGAACTCCACAATGGAACGGAGTATCCGAAAGAAGAAATCGAACCTTGTTAGACATGGTACAATCAACAATGGGTCTTAGTGATCTTCCTATCTCTTTCTGGGGACACGCACTTCTAACTACGGCACTAACACTGAACCGTGCACCATCAAAAGCTGTAGAAAAGACTCCATATGAATTATGGACGAAGAAACCTCCTAGGTTGTCTTTTCTAAAGATATGGGGATGCGAAGCATATGTCAAGAAATTGATTTCTGACAAACTTCATCCCAAATCTGACAAGGTTTATTTTGTGGGCTACCCAAAAGAAACCAAAGGGTATTACTTCTACAACAAATCGGAGAACAAAGTGTTTGTTGCTCGCGATGGTGTCTTTTTGGAGAAGGAACACCTTTCCAAAATGACAAGTGGGAGGAAAACTGAACTCGACGAAGTTCGTGAGGATGAGCAACAAAATCAAAATGACAGTCAAAGTGCTCAAACAACATTTGTTGACGCAGGTCAAGATGATCAAAATGTGCAAAGTGAAACCGACAATGCAAATGCTCAATCCATTACCCTACGTAGGTCTTAGAGGCCAAGATCTCAACCTGATAGATATCTTGGTTTAGTATTAACTGAGAATCAGGACATCCTGATTATGGATGGAGATGAACGGACAACCTACAAGCAAGCCATGGCAAGCACCGACTCTGCTAAATGGCAAGAGGCCATGAGATCTGAAATGGATTCCATGATTGAAAATCAAGTCTAGGACTTGGCTGACTTACCCGAAGGTTATACACCTATCGGATGTAAGTGGATTTTCAAGATGAAAACCGACAAAGATGGAAATGTATTCATTTACAAAGCTAGATTGGTGGAAAAAGGTTACAGTCAAGTTCATGGTATTGATTACGATGAAACCTTTTCACAAGTCGCAATTCTGAAATCCGTTCGGATCCTCCTAGTGATTGATGCATATTAAAATTATGAAATATGGCAGATGGATGTCAAAACCGCCTTCCTTAATGGTATTTTGGAAGAAACTGTGTATATGACACAGCCTGAAGGTTTTGTTGACCAAAACAATGCTGGAAAGGTTTGTAAGCTTAAGAAATCCATTTATGGACTAAAGCAAGCAAGCAGAAGTTGGAATCAGCGATTCGATGAAGCCATTGGTAAGTGTCAAAAGACGATCCACCAACACTAAAATCATCCATGAAAACTACAATTTCTTTTTCAAGCATCTTAGAGAAAATAGAGGTCATGCATCTTTGAAAGGTAGAAGGAGAATTGCATAAACCGAATGACATTCTTCGGTATGCAAATGTCCCATATGGACATGTGAAAGTAGTTTTCTCTTGATCTCTTGGATGGATAGGGATTTGGAAGAATCCGGAATACCCATCCAAGAAGCAAAAGAAAGCATGTTGAGAGAGCCTCTCAAGCATTTGGTCCATGAATGGGAGAGGAAAATGATCTTTCTTGGTGTTTTATATGTCAATCTCCTATAATCAATGCACATTCTCCACCCGTCACCGTCCGGGTGTAGATTTCCTCTCCCTTTTCATCCTTGATTATGGTTATTCCACCCTTCTTTGGAACTACATGAACCGGGCTAACCCATTTGCTCTCGGAGATAGCATAGATGATGCCCGCCTTACATAGTTTCAAATTTCTTTCTTCACAACCTCTTGAAGGTTAGGGTTCAACCTTCTTTAAGGTTCAATGGAGGTGGAATGATCATCTTCAAGATGAAAACGATGCATGCATAGAGAAGGGTTAATATCTTTGATATCATCAACGCTATACCCTATCACATCCTTATATTTTCTCAAAAAATCAAGAAGTTTTTCCAAATTAAGACCATCTAGGGTAGCATTGACAATAATAGGGTATTTTCCCTCCTTATCAAGAAAAGCATATTTTAAAGAATGGGGAAGGGGCTTGAGTTCTACCTTGGGTTGAGGCTTAGAACTCTCCTCCAATTTCTCCTTCTTGGACTCAAGCTCGATCTCAACTTGGTGTTCAACCTCCTCCCTTGAGGATTCCTCCATTTCCATTACAAACTCTTTAGCCTCTTGAGAGTGGAACTCTTCTTTGCATGTAAGAGCTTCTATCATTGGATCTTAAGGCCTCATCACGACCCTCCCCAAGCGATCTAGCTCCTCATTCACAACATCAACTCTATAGCATTTTTCAACCATGGGGGTCTTGAGCAACTTAGAAAAATGAAAGACAATCTTCTCATCGGCCACCTCACATGTGATGGTGTTGTTCTTGCAATTGATGACCGCCCCCAAAGTTTTAAGAGCTTCACATCCCAAAATCAAAGGAGTGTTAACATCTTCCTCCATAGTCACAAGGCACATAGATGTGTCTCACTTGAATTGGAACATCCTCAAGCTCTCTACAAGGTAATTTCACCGACCGATTGGCCAATTGAATTGTATTCCTTGTAGGTATCATCTCTATATTGAGTTTTTGAGCAATGGATAGAGGGATTAAACTAACACTTGCTCCAAGATCGGCTAAGGCACCCCTAGCTTCCATGTTCCCAATTTTCACCAGCAAAGTGAAACTTTCCGGCTCTTTTTCCATCTTGGGCATCTTATGTTGGACAAGATCACTCACTTGATGTGGAAGGGTGATAAGCTCATCATTGAGCTTCCTCTTGTTGGTGAGAATATCTTTGAGAAACTTGGAGTAAGATGGCATTTGTGTCACAACTTCAAGAAAAGAGAGGTTGATATGCAAATTCTTCATGACACTAAGAAATTTTGCAAACTTGTCATTCAACTTCCTCTCCGCAAGCCGACCGGGAAAAGGAACTGGTCCATCAAGATTCCTAGCCTTACTAAGAATTGAAGTTGTCTTCTCATTTTCAAGCTTCTTCTTCTCCGAACCTCCTTCTATCTCATCATTCTTTTCTTTCTCACCTCCCTTGTTTTCATTCACACTCTCCTCTCCTCCCTTCTTTTCCTCACTATCCCCTTCATTTGACCCTTCATAGGAAGTTCCCGACCTCAGTGATCGCCTTGCATGTATCGGGTTTTGAGTTGTGAGATGGGTTAGGTTGTGGTTGTCTGGGTAGAGTAGATGGTGAATTGAAAGGAGTTCTCTCGGCCAATTGAGCTAGTTGTGAATCAACCATCTTGTTGTGAGCTCTTATATCTTGCATTTGTTGCCCAAAAGATTGCATTTGCGCATGCATGGCTTGGAGGAGTTGAGTTTGAGTTAGCTCCGCTTGAGGTGCTTGTTCTTGATGATTTCTTTGAGGTGCTTGGGTTTGATTGTTGTATTAGTTGTTCCTTGGATAGCTTCCTCTTAGGTTTTGGGGTTGAGATGGTGGTGGATTTTGATATTGAGGGTTGGAGTTGTAGGAAGGTTGAGCTTGTTGGTTCTATTGTTGAGGTTGAGGTACAATCCCGGGTGGTGGTTGTCTCCAAGCTACTCCACCGCCGCTTCCTCTAAATCCCTCTTGCCTTGTGTTTTATGCCGCTAAATGCTCGGGGCTTAAACCTCCACAATAAGATGTATCATGGTTCGTTCCTCCACAATTTTGACAAGAGAAAGAGTTAACTTGAGAGGAGCTTGCTCCATCGCTTGAACTTGCATTCACACTCGTGTTCAACTTGGAAAGCCCTTTTGTTAGTTGATCAATTTGATGTTGTAATTGATCAACTTTCTCCAATTCGTAAATACCACCTTTCTTTGGAGCATTTCTTCTTCGGCCCCCCAAGAGTAATTCTTTGCTACCTCTTCTATTGTGGATTCAACTTGATTTTGAGGGATTTTGATTAATTAACCACCCGCCCCCGCATCCAAATTGACTCTTGACATTGGCTCCAATCCGTCGTAGGAAAACCGCATGAGCAACCCTTGATTGTACTCATGGTGGGGACACGCTTGTACCAACTCTTTGAATCTCTCCCATGCTTCACCAAGACTTTCATCGGCATCTTGCTCAAATGATGCAATTTTCCTTCTCATTTCGGCGGTCTTCTTCTCGGAGATAAATCGCTTCAAGAACGCCTTTACCACCTCCCTCAATGTTGTAAGAGTGTTAGGCTTTACTTGCTTTAGCCATTTCTTTGCTCGTCCGGTGAGAGATTGCCGGAAAAGGTGCATACAAATGTAGTCTTGTAGAAACCCATTTGTGTCTCCCCAAAACCAAACCCAGTGATTAGTACCTTTCACGTCGAATCATAATCAGATGAAGTGAAAGTGTGGAAAGTCTAGTGTTGTGGATAGTTTTAATTTTTTTTCTTTTCTCTCTGTTTTTGAAAACCTATTTTAAGAAAACAGCCAATCCAGTTTGGTTGGTCCATGATATGGGTTCAATAGTAGTGTAGTTGGATAGGGCTTAAAAAGAGCTTTCCAACGATATATTATAAGCCCAATTCCGATGAATATTGAGGAAGTTATGGCCAAATTATTAAACTGGTCCCGGTTTGAACCTTATATGCGGCCCAATGATCTAGAGAAGGGCCTAATATGGATTTATCATTCCTAATGCAATTAGGAATGGTTTTAGTCTTCTAGATTCTTCTAGAAGGTTCTTTTCATTCCTAATTCAATTAACATTGATAAATTGACTTTTGTTGACTTTTTGGAATTTTAATCAGAATAAAAAAGTTTTTTTGAAGAAAATACGATTTTATCCTCCTTTACAGTTAAATTCTATCTGATTTTAGAAAACGCGTCAAAAACTTGAATAGTGCCTAACGCCAGCATTACCGCCTGGCGCTAATGTCAGCGTTTGGCGCTAACTCTGTTTTTTCACGTCAGAACTCTGGTTCTATTTTCTATCTTTTTGGCTGATTTTCTCTATAAATAGCCTCCTAAAAACTCTGTTTTCAATCATCAATTCTCATCTACAATCATCAATTTCTTAGTTCTCTAATTCTTTTCTTCTCTCTCTAAGCTAGAAGCTTATTTTCTCTCTTTTCTAAACCAACCCTTTTACATACAAAATTCCGCATTCACAAGACCTTGATACACCTATCATAATTCAAAGTTGCCTTCGCCCTAGAAGTGAAAGGTTTGATATTTCTGAGGGTTTGGTCCCAAATCTCTATTTTAATTATTTAACTTAATTGTTTTGTTTTATTATTTTCCTTGAAGTTACTAACGCGTGTATTTTGTTATTAGAAAGAGATACGAGGCATCCAAGTAAATACTTTAATTAATTTATTGTTGTTATGATATAGGAATCATGTCTAGGTTGTTATTATGATTCCTAGTGTCATGTTAGGGCATTTTGATCTTCCTAGAATCATGTTTAAGGTAACTCTAATATCAAGGATGATTAAAAGTATGATGCCTTTTATGTTCTTTCCTAATATTCATGTTAGTATCATGTTAGGGATATATATTTGATCTTTATTGTTTAGTGACATGCTAGGGTTTGTTATTAATCTTGTTAGTATCATGCCTAGGATCTTGCTATTAATATTATGCTTTAATATGATTCTGATTATTATTATAATTGTTATGATTATTATGATGATTTTTATTTTTATTGTTATTATGTTGCTTGATATTTATTGTTATTTCTTGATCACACCTTTTATACATGTTTAAAAGGAATTTGTACCTGTAATCATGCTTAATAAGATAATTAATAATCTTGTTTAGGGTTAATTTGATTATAATTCAAGTGATCGCCAATAATAGTTTTTTTTGTGCATTAATATTCAACCAACATAGATAAACAGGTTTAGGGTTAATCCTATTGATTGTATGTAAGTCAGAAAGTGCACATGAATTCGATCAGAATAAAGTAGAGGCCTATTATTAGGGCAGGTTCAATCTCTTTTAGGTTGGATTTGTACCTTCATCCCAAACTATCAGTCATGGTTCCAGACCTATTGGAGTTGATGATCTCCTGGATCGTTAAGGGGTGTAACCTTCACCTCTTGAACGACTTACAAGTTCTTAAAACTTGTTGGCAACTCTTTTGCTCTATCTTCTTTCCCTTTGGACGCCACCGTACTTTAGTGTATGATCACAGTGGGGTTCAAGCTAGGTGTAACGCTTGAAATATTCCCTACAAGTCTTGACTCACTTCATTGGTTTGCATCATTGCGCACAATTTAAAGAATCGGTCCAAATTTTCAATAGGGTCCTCACTTGCACTTCCGGAAAATTTCTCCGATTGGACCATTCTAGTATATTGTGGATGGATTGAGAAGTTGGTTTCCGTGACGGGTAGAAAAATCACTCCCTTGAGCTCATAATCCTTTGGATTTCCGAACTCACGAAACAAAACATAATTTTCTTGTCCCGCCATTGATCCGCTTGGTGAACTTGAAGAGTAAGTATCACTCTCACTATCAACTATATCACCAAAACCTCTTCCCTCGTGTTGATAAAGTCTACGGACTTGTCTCAAGGTTTGGTTGATCTCGTGGTCAATTTGATGTGAGGGTGCTCCTTGAGACCTCCTAAGCATTCACCAAAGCTAAGAAAACAATTAGCAATGACAAGGATGATAAAAAAAACAAAAAGAAAAGAAAGTAAAATGACTCTAACAAAACCAATAATAGACGCTAAACATGCCGCTTCCCCAGCAACGACGCTAAAATTTGATCAAGGGTTAGATAGGTCATTAAGATACTACCCTAATCAAATTAATCATTTATAATACCTAAACCTACACTAAACTAGTTAGTGGCAAGTAAAGGGTCGAACCACTAGGGAAGCACACTAATTCAACATCAATAATCACTAATGCAAGAGTAAAAAGGGGATTGTTTTTGTTGGTTTTTGTGTAAGAACACTAAAACTACAAATAAGCAAGAAAATAATGATTAAAATCAAAGGAAAATTAAGCTAAGGATACGGGGGTGTCTAATATGATTAGAAAGAGGGGAATAATGGTGATTATCATGAAACACATGCCAAAGAACACAAGATTCTACCTAAACAATTCATTCTCATGCAATAGTGTAGGCAAATCAATGAAAGAGGTCTACACTAATAAGATTCATCCTCATGCATCCTATTAGTTATAATGCAATCAAGAGAATAAAGAAGCACAATCCATAAAAACTCCACTTTAATAACTCATTCTCATGCAATCATTAAAATAGAGATGATCTTAATCTAGTTCAAATCACTTTCATGCATTTAAACTAGAAAACATCAAATAGAGTGCAACAATAATCTCAAGCTATTAAAAATCATGTCTTTCATCAATTTATGGCATAAGTTCAATCCAACCATCATCATTCATCCAATATCAACTCATATCTTCCACTCCCTTCCCCTAGCTAAAAGTTTATCCTAGAGAAGGGAGATTAAACATAATATCAAAACTAGAAATAAACTCAAGAAACTCAAAACAAAACGTGATTAAAATCAATGAAATCAATAACAACTAGATGAACTAATAAGATTAACAAGAATAAGCAATAATAAAACAAATAAATAATACTAAAGGAAAGGAGAAGAGAATACTAATGAAAGATGAAAACTTGGATTCTTGCTTGATTGATTGAAGATTAAAACTTGAGCAAAGTTTAATACAATAAAGGATGCTTGAATAACAATCTACTTTCTCTCTCTAGATTAGGCTAATATTCTATGGAATTAGTACTAAGTGTCCTTTATTATAAAGAGTCCCATCTATATATATGTGGCTCCCCCAAAAGAAAGAAACTTGGGCAACAAGGCGCAAAGATATCAGAAACCCACCGGTGCGCGCTCGCACACGAAATATGCGCGCCCGCGCAGTAAAAGTATGCGCCCTCTCAGCATAGTGCGTGGCCGCAACTTTGAGGGTACGGGGAAATCCAGCACGCCCGCACAGTGGCCGCATAATAAGTCGCGCAAACTCTCTAGTTTGGCTCTGTTTCTTTGGCCTAGTTGCGCAGGTTCTGATAGGGTTGCGCGCCCGCACAACCAAGGGTGCGCGCCCGCGCAATAGCCGCACATCATCCCGTGCAGAACAGTTTGCTTGGCTCCTTGAAATCCTCTTTATTTCGGCACAAAAAACCTACAAAACAAAAGCATAGAAATCAACATAAAGAGTAGGCGAGAAGACTAAGAAAAGGGAAGATAAAGGAGAAACGAAAGGAGGAAACAAAACTAGGTAAAAATGCTAAATAAAAGGGCCAAACAAGTGCAAATGAGGGGAGAATCCTTAGAGAAAAAGAATAAAAGAGTGGCATAAATGCCACTCATCAGTATACAGATACGCATTGCTTTAGACTAGGGTGTGATAAAATTAGTCCTTTACCGGAAGGATTTGGTGCCATCCTAGGCTTCCCTTCATTAGATCTTGCGGTAATCCCTAGAGTTAATGAATATTATTATGAAGATTTTGAGCGCTTCTTTAATTTAAAATACAAAGATCTAACAAATATTGTAGATAGTAGCGTAGTCAATCTAAAAGAATTTGCACGCCACTACTATGATAGACCTTATTCTGAGTCTTTTCATGTTTATAGAATAAGGGTTTTTCTCTTTTGTATGCTTAACCAATATCTTCTCACTAGTAGTAGAACTAATGAAGGTCAAGCAATCATATCAACAATCTTGGAGTAAATTGAATCTGGAAGAAATCCAATGCCATTAATTGTTGGAGAGACTATGCTTAGTCTAAATGAATTAAAGAAAAATCAAAATGCACCTTTCGGGCTCTCCAATTTTATTACAGGTAGAAAAATAATATTTTTAATTACAGAAATCAAAAAGCATATTTTTGTATAGTAATACTAATTATTTGCATTGAATTTTTTTGCAGATATGGCTAATGGAGAGACTAGAATTAATAAGTCCTCCTGACAACATTGAAAAATGCACTCCGAATTGCTTTGTGAGGCGAAAGAAGCGTTTCTCTAAGATGGGTTGCCATGAGTGGAATAAAGTTTTTGCCTCTTGCAATTTTGCTATCAAGTGGGTTGTCCCATGGTGGAAAATTGAGAAGATGGTTTGTGTCAACAAGCAACCTTTCTGCCGTCTTCCAAGCTTAATCAAGATGACTTTTTATTATCCCTGCACGGTAAAAAGGCAGTACGGTCTACTTCAAACAATTCCTTCTGGGGATCTCCGTCGTCCCTATGAATTCCCTATTTCATAAGAGGTAGAGAAGTTTGCACATATTGGAGTGCTAGGCCTGTATGGGAAGTGATTACTCAAAAGGTTCCTCCTTCCTTGCCCAATAATGTGAAAAATTGGCTCTTAATAAGCCTACAAAGTACATGAAGAAAAATCAGAGTAAAACCAATGTGAAGAGTCGTCTAGGTGACAAAGTGATTCCTATTAACGAACGCTTGGGTGAATAAGTTGAATTTAAAACACCTGTGATGCCTAAAAAGAAAGACACTACTAAGGATAAAAGGAAAATAAAATTTGACACTTTAGAAAAGAAGGTTTGGGTAGAAAAGAAACATGGAGTCCCATCTAAGGGATAAACCATTTACTCTAAAATTGAATGTAGGTCCTCTACAGGATGCCTACTAGCTAAAGTCATGGACGATGAAGAGGATTTAGATAAAAATTGGAAAAGAGAAAAGAAAGAGAAGAAAGATTGAAGCATTGCTTAACTTCCAATTTATTAGACTTAGTTTTAAATTAAAGTGAATTTGTTTTATTAAGATTTCTTTTAAATTCCATCAATAATGTAATTTTAATTTAAATTTATTAATGAAATTTCAGCTTTTTAATTAAATCAACTTCTTTAAATTTAATTTATTAAAGCAATGAAAACAGTTTATTTTATTTTCCAGAAATTTTTTCGAGTACGGAAGTCGAAAATTTTCCGAGTTCTTTCCGGAGTAAAACTTCATCGATTTTCTGCATAAATAGCCCCCTAATCTGCCGAATTCCAGTTTCTCAACAAATAATCATGTCTTTAGTTACTAAGAAATTTACCAATTTCACTCATGAATGGTGTCGATCTTTAACTGCTAAAGAGAGAAAAGAACTCGACTTTTTTCACATTGGAGGTATTTATGGTGTTAAGGGGGTAGATCTTGATATATATTTTTTTTCATACCGCTTTAGAATATTGTGACACAGATACTCATTGTTTTAGACTAGGGTGTGATGAAATTAGCCCTTTACCGGAAGAATTTGGTGCCATCCTTGGCTTCCCTTCATTAGATCTTGCGGTAATTCCTAGAATAAATGAATATTATTATAAAGATTTTGAGCGCTTCTTTAATTTAAGAGATAGAGATCTAACAAATATTGTAGATGGTAGTATAATTAATTAAAAAGAATTGGCATGCCATTACTTTGATAGACCCTATTCTGAATCTTTTCATGTTTATAGAAGAAGAGCTTTTCTCTTTTGCATGCTTAACCAATATCTTCTCACTAGTGGTAAAACTAATGAGGGCCAAGCAATTATATTAAATGTTTTGGAGCAGATTGAATCTGGAAAAAATCCAATGCCATTAATTGTGGGAGAGACTACGCTTAGTCTTGATGAATTGAAGAGAAATCCAAAAGCACCTTTTCGGGGCTCTCCAATTTTATTACAGGTAGAAAATTAATATTTTTAATTATAGAAATCAAAAACATATTTTTGTATAGTAATATTAATTTATTTGCATTGAATTTTTACAGATATGACTAATGGAGGGACTAAAATTAATTAGTCCTCCTGACAATATTGAAAAATATACTCCAAATTCCTTTGTGAGGCAAAATAAATGCTTCTCTAAGATGGGGAGCCATGAGTGGAGTAAAGTCTCTGCCTCTTGCAATTTTGCTATCAAGTGGGTCATTCCTTGGTGGAAAATAGAGAAGATGGTTGGTGTCAACAAGCAACTTTTCTGTCGTCTTCCAAGCGTAACCAAGATGACTTTTTATTATATCTACAGGGTAAAAAGACAGTATTACCTACTTCAAACAATTCCTTCTGGGGATCTCAGTCATCCCTATGAATTCCCTGTTTCACGAGAAGTAGATAGATTTGACACATATTGGAGTGCTAGGCCTTTATGGGAGGTGATTACCTAAAAGGTTACTCCTTCCTTGTCCGATGATGTGAAGAGATGGCTTCTTCAAAAGCCTTCAAAGGACATGAAGAAAAATCAGAGTAAAACCAATGTGAAGAATCGTCTAGGTGACAAAGTGATTCCTGTTAAGGAACGCTTTGGTGAAAAGATTGAATTCAAAACACCTGTGATGCCTAAGAAGAAAGACTCTACAAAGAATAAAGGGAAAAGAAAAGCTGACACTTCAGAAAAGAAGGTTTGGGTAGAAAAGAAACATGGAGTCCTATCTAAGGGTTAAACCATTTACTCTAAAATTGAATGTAGGTCCTCTACAGGATGCCTACTAGCTAAAGTCATGGACGATGAAGAGGATTTAGATAAAAATTGGAAAAGAGAAAAGAAAGAGAAGAAAGATTGAAGCATTGCTTAACTTCCAATTTATTAGACTTAGTTTTAAATTAAAGTGAATTTGTTTTATTAAGCTTTTATTTAAATTTCATCAATAATTTAATTTTTTTTAATGCAATTTCAGCTTTAATAAAATCAACTTTTAAATTTAATCTATTAAAGCAATGAAAACAACTTAAATTATTTTCTAGAAGTTTTCTCGAGTATGGAAGTCGAATATTTTCCGAAATACACCGAATTTTGCCCAGATATTTGCAGAAAATCGACGCCGCTATTTTTTCTCTGTCGCTAGACGTTGCTGTTTGTCGTCTTGCGCTGCAGTCTGTCGTTTGGCGACAGACTCCTTTTTGTGGCGCTGTTATTGCGTCGAATTTTTATTGCTTCTGGGATGCGGGGTTTGTGAAAATTAAAGTGACCGCACTCTGTAAAGGGTTGCCTACGTATCCTTTCTTAAGGAATCAGGTCAAACGTAGCTCTCTTGAGTGTCCTACTCAAGTAATTATGGGTAATACTTTTTAAGTTGGTCAAGGTTTGTCATGTTTGAGAACTCATTGCCATTCATATCAGTTAGTTTTACTACACCTCCTGACAAAACGGTTTTGACGATATATGGTACGGACCAATTATCCCTAAATTTGCCTCTTGGATCCAAAACATTTTTCCTTAAAGCTTTTAACACCAAGTCTCCTACTTTAATGTTTCTTATCTTGACCTTCTTATCAAAGTGTCTAGCCATACGGGTTTAATAGCATTGGGTATGATGTAGAGCTTCTAGTCACTTTTCATCGAAAAGAATTAGCTCTTCATATCTTGCCCTAGTCCATTCGACTTCATCAAGTTTGCTTTCTAATGCAATGCGTAGAGATGGTATCTCTATCTCTACAGGTTGTACGACATCATTCCGTAAAATTAAGGAGAATGGCATATTTCCTGTTGATGTGCGAATTGACGTGAGATAACACCAAAGTGTGAAATGGAGTTTGTCAGACCAATCCTTGTAATTTTCAGTCATTTTCTCGATAATAGTCTTTAGATTTTTGTTTGCCGCCTCAACTGCTCCATTTGCTTGAAGTCTATAAGGGGAAGAGTGTTGTTGTTGAATACCATATTTTTGTAACAATTCTTCACATTTTGCTTGAAAGTGAGTTCCATTGTCACTTATCATCTCATGCGGGACTCCATATCGACAAATAATATTCCTTTCGATAAAGAGTGCTACATTTTTTGCAGTGAGTTTGGCATATGATTGTGCTTCAACCCACTTTGTGAAGTAATCAATTGCTACTAAGATGTATTCGTGACCTCTTTATCAATTCCCCTATGTAGAGAATGACCATGGTGAAGCGTAGGTGTAGAGTAAAGACGGAGGGACATGTTGTAAATTAGCGTAAATTTAGCACTTAGGGCATCTTTTGCAAAATTTGGTTGATGATCTAAGAAGAGTCTCCTAATATTCGTAATATCTTTACTCCCAATGCCAAAGTTGTTTCGAGGCCTACCACACATGCTTCGTATTCAGCAGCGTTGTTGGTAACGTTGAAATCTAGCTTTATAGAGATTGGAATGTGCTCTTGTTTAGGTGATACTAATAGTTCTCCAACGCCACATCCCTTCTGGTTTGAGGCTCCATCGAAGTATAAAGTCCAAGTATCATCTTCTGTGACCATCAAGTCTTCATCTAGAAACTCGTTATCATGTACTGACGTCGAATCTTCTATTGGGAAATCCGCTAGGAAGTTTGAGACCACATGTCCTTTGATAGCCTTTTGAGGCATGAATCTTACATCGAATTGGGCTAAGTTGACTATCCACCTTGATATGCGCCCATTGAGTGTAGACTTTTCGAATAGATACTTAAGTGGATCCATTCGAGAAACTACAAAGAATGTATGCACGAGCATGTAATGTCTTAGCTTGGTTGTGGCCCACACTAATGCGAGGCACAATTTCTCAAGCGATGTGCAACGTACTTCATACTCGAGCATTTTCTTGCTAATATAGTAGATTGCATTTTCTTTTTCTTCTACTTCTTGGGCAAGCATAGCCCCCATTGTCTCCTTGGTGACTGTTAAGTACAACCTAAGAGGGATCCCTAGAAGCGTTGGTGCTAATACGGGAGGATTTGCGAGATAGGCTTTGATCTTCTCAGAGGCTTTTTGACACTCATCATCCCATATTACTGGCACATTCTTTTTGAGCTTCTAGAATATTGGTTCACATATCGTTGTTAGCTTTGATATGAACCTACTTATATATTGCAACCGACCAATAAATCCTCGAATTTGTTTCTCGAATTTGGGCGGTGGCATCGACATAATCTTCTAGATCTTGGTTAGGTCTATCTATATTCCTCTAGAGCTTATGACATACCCCAAGAGTTTGCATGAGGTGACTCCAAAAGCACACTTGGATGGATTCAACCTCATGTTGTATTTCCTTAGCCTTTCAAAGAATTTTATCAAGGCTACTTGATGTCCTTGGCGATCTTTTGATTTCACGATCATATCGTCCACATATACTTCAACCTCTTTGTGCATCATATCATGGAGTAGGGAAGTTGCTGCTCGTTCGTAAGTAGCACCCGCATTTTTCAACCGGAATGGCATTACCGTGTAACAGTAAGTACCCCAAGGTGTTATGAATGTTGTTTTCTCCATGTCTTCTTCAGCCATGAGAATCTGGTTGTATACCACGTATCCATCCATAAACGAGAGTAGTGCGCGATTTTTTGTATGATCTACTAAGATATCGATGTGTGGTAAAGGGAACTCGTCCTTTGGACTTGCCTTATTTAAATCTCGATAGTCGACACACATTCTTACCCTTCCATTATTCTTTGGAACTTGGACCACATTTGCTGCCCATTCAGGGTACTTGGATACCCTGATAAAACCTGCAGTTTTTTGTTTTTTGAAGTTCTTCTTTTATTTTAAGAGCTACATCGGGTTTCATTCGACGCAACTTTTGTTTTATAGGTTTCTTTCCCGGAATTAGCGGTATAGTGTGTTGAGTTATTTCTCTATTAATGCTAGGCATATCTTCATATGACCAAGCAAATACATCGATAAATTCTTCAGCTATTTCACCAAATGCCACTGAGCATTTTGGAAATTCACCAAATGCCATCCAACTTTTCAAAATTCACCAAATTCCACTCACAAACAGTACAATGACATGACGTGCCATTAATGAGATTTGGACGTTAACAGTCCGTTATTACGAAATGACGAGTATGCCCTTTGTTGGGGTTAATGGCGCGTTGAACCTCATTGACTCTCTGACTTCTTCAAGTTAGATAAAAAAAATACCAAAAAGTCATCTCATTCTTCTTCTCTGTTCTTCGAGCGTTCACCCTTATTCAAACCCTGAAATCCATAATCAATCAAGAAGCTTTCTTCAACACTTGTACCAGACATTCCAAAAAAGTGAAGCTTTTTTTTTCTGTTAAAGTTGGGCGAACCAGAACAGCGCTGACAAGTAGGAGAGGAAGTTGAAGCTTAAAGCACTTGAATTCGACTTTGGGTGTTGGAGATAGGAAACAAGGTAATATTCTCACTTTCGATCTTGTTTTTGCGTTTTGAATCTGACATTTTTTGCGAGAATTGAGTTAGGGTTAGGGTTTTTTGAAATGTTCTTGTTAAATGTGAGTACTTGACTTGACTGTGTGAAATAATCTTAAATTTCAAGTTAAAAATGTTAGTTGTTGTGTATTGATTTGGTATTGTTATGGTTTTTGAATGTGAAGTATTTGAATTACATTTTTTGCGATTTTTGTATTGGCATTGTTGGTAATGATTTGGTATGTTTTGCTGTGTGGTGTGTTCATATGAATCTTGTGTGTTGTTGTTCAGTGAAGTAATATGTCTGTAATTTGTTGTTGATAGGATGAGTAGAGTGTGGCTTGATGTCCATTATAGAGATCAAGTGTTTGATGTCCTGGTTGATGATACTGATAGAACAAGTCTAATATACTTGTATGAGTTTATGTTTGAGGACTCTGTTAAGAAAAATGTGATCCTTCCTAAATACTTTAGTTTGTCTGTAATGCCACCTAGGACTAATAGGAAATTGGAGTTGTGTGGGGATAGGGACATGTTGAGAATGTGGGATTGGTTTCAAGGTAAGGGAACAGTAGTAATTTTGTTAGAGGAGAAAGAAAGTCTTGGGCAGGTGTTTAAGGATGCTCTGGCTAATTGGGATAAAAGGGTAAAGGTCATGGCTGAGAAGGCTAGATTGGAACAAGAAAAGGCCCAGGCTGAGAGAGAGTTGGAGGAACATGAAGCCTTTAAGGTTGCAGTTGAGGTTCCTATGGCTAATCTTGATGATGGTGATTTTGAGTATATGAGAGTGTTTGACACTCCAGTTGATGATGAAGTATTCCCTAGGCCATCTCAGCCTGTGGCTGAAGAAAGTACTCAACCCTCAACTCCACCTAAACACTCCCACCCACCTTCACCTCTAAACCATCCCAAAACAACACAAAAAAAGGGCAAGGAAAACAACACCAAAAAAAAGGGCAAGGTAAACAACCAGTCAATCCTCTACCCAACCACAAACAACACCACCACCTCAACACCCAGCTTCAAATCAACCAGAAACAACCCCACCACCACAACAACCACCTCAACCTCCAGTTTCACCTGAACCTCATGTAAGACCACCACCAGTTTCACCTGAACCTCATGTAAGTCCACCACTAGTTTCACCTGAACCTCACGTAAGTCCACCACCAGTTTCACCTGAACCTCATGTAAGTCTGCCACCAGTTTCACCTGAACCACAAACTGCAACAGTACCACCAAACACCTCAACTCAACAACTAGAATCTACAGAAGCTCTATGTTCCAAACCTAAAAAGGGAGGCAGATCAAGACCTAAGGGATTTAGGTCTAAGAAGAGTGCAGCAAAAAAGGTTAATTTTGAGGGGAAATTTGTTACTGTAAGGAGATCAGAAAGAACTAAGGGTACAAACAGAGTACCTGATGAGTTGAGTGAGCAGAGGTCAGCTGAGTCTGGTAGTGATAGTGCAGATGATGATTATATGCAATCAGATAGTGAGGATGACTCTAAATCAGATATTGGTGATTTCATAGAGGATGAGATAGAGGTAGATTGTCTATATGATGACATTCAGGAGAAGCAATTTGAGGATTATCTAAATGGTAGTTCAACCATGGATAAGACCTATAAGAATGGAAAGATTTGGACACATCAGGAGTTTGGAGCAATCAAATTAGAGCCATGGCTGATATTTGGAGACAAGGAGTCATTTATGGAAGTTTTCAAAGACTACTGCATACAAGAAGGATTTGGTGTTTATGTTGAAAAGAGTGAAAAAACTGGAGAATCCATGCTTCCACAATGACAGAAAAGGTGAGTTGGACAATCAAAACTTTAACAGGGGAGCATAGAAGTTGTGGAAGGCTAGAGCTTAACCCAGTTGTAACTTCTGAGTGGCTCTGTAGACATCTACAGTCAGACATTCAAGCAAATCCTGACATTCCAGTTGAGTCTTTACAAAGACTTTGTATGGAAAGGTACAGGATTGAAGCTAAAAAGAGGCTATTTTACAAGGTGAAGGCAATGTGTAAGGAGAGGATTCATGGGGGGTTTGGAGAGGCATACTCACTACTGCCTAAGTATGCTGAAATGGTAAAAGAGACTAACCCAGGGAGTTATGCTCTGGTCAGTTGGGGTGAATCAACTACATATCAGCCACCAAGATTCACGGCTTGTTTTTTTTTTCATTTGCTGCCCAATGTAGGGGATTCTTGAGAGGCTGCAGACCCATAATTGGCATTGATGGAGCTCACTTAAGTGGGCATTTCAAGGGAATCTTGCTGACTGCACTTGGGATTGATGGGAACAATGAGATTTTTCTCATTGCTTATGGAGTGGTTGGGACTGAGAGCATTGACAGTTGGGGTTATTTCCTAAGGAACTTGAAAATCCTATTTGACAAGGAAGGCTGCACTAGAGATGATTGGACTTTCATCTCTAACAGAATGAAGGTAAGCCACCTTTAAGAAGTTTTTTTTTTTAAAAAATGATGATTTATTGTCTTAGGTATTAACTAATAGCTTTGCATGCAAGGTGTTGACACAACAATCCATGGAACATTCCCCAGAGCAACAAGAAGAGTGTGTTGCCAGCACTTGTACACAAACTGCAAGGCCAAAGGATTCAGTGGTTCAGCCTTTCATAAGCTTTTCTGGATTGCAGCAGATGCATATAATGAGTATGTATTCAATAAAGCAATGAAGAAAATACATGAGTACAATCCCAAGGCTGTTGAATACTTAGAGAGTTGCACTGAGGTTTGGTCTAGGCATAAGTTTGATCCTGCATTGTGTTGTGATCATAACACTACAAATTTTGTAGAATCATTCAACTCATGCACACAACCCTACAGATATCTCCCTGTTCTGAGATTACTTGAAGGTAACCACACAACACATAAATATTTGCTTTAACACAAATGAATTCTTTGTATTGACAATGTTGTGTGAATGTTGTATTGCAGCAATAAGGAAATGGGCAATGAAGAGGATTGGCTCAAGGTTTGACAAAGCTATGAGCATGGGGGATATGGACCTAACTGAGTATGCAACAAAGATTATGTAAGCAAGATTAGATGAGTTTAGGCTATGCTATGCAACCCTTTGTGGTGGTGTTGAATTTGAGGTTAGAGACCAACATGTGCATTTTCCCATCAAGCTAAGCAGAGGCACTTGTGGGTGTGGGAAGTGGCAGCATTCAGGGATCCCTTGCAAACATGTGCTAAGGGTTATATATCACCAGAGGCTACAACCTACAGACTTTGTAGCTCCTTGCTTCAAAGGGAAGGCATACAAGCTTACTTATGCATAGTATATGCACCCAATGCCAGACCCAAGTCATTGGCCATCAGTCAACCATCTTGAGATATTACCACCAATGGTAAAAAGATCTGCAGGAAGACCAAAAAAGCAAAGAAAAAGAGGACCAAATTAAGCTAGAAAAGGGAAGAGGCATTCTAACAGTTAAGTGCAGCTTATTGGTGAATTGGGGAAAACATGTTGACTTGTGCATCTAGGAAAAAAACCTCAATAGCTGAAGCAACCACATCAAAGGTCACCTCTCATCCCAAGAAGAAATCAAAGAAAGCACCATCATGAATGGACAGCAACTCCTCTTCTTAATGCACCCACAACCTGAACATTCAATGTAATTTTTTGAACATAATCACTGCAGTGTGTGGTGTGTTGTTTATTTTGACATGTCCATGTTATATTTTTGGGAAACTGATGCAAGCAGTTAGCTATGTTTTGAACAGGTAGCTTTTTTTTATAAACAGGAAGCTATTTTATAGTATGAACATAATTAAATTTCCCTCTTTATTAAATTTCATTGCAAATTACATTAATCCATTTCATTTCATCATTACAATCACAATTAAAACACACATCGGTGCCCCTAATTTCATTATACAATTCAAAACTTTTTGTTGTTGCTTGATTTTCTTCTTCAATTGTTTCACTTCTTCATACAAGTTGCTTTGTGCTGAGTCATCCCTTACAAATGAGCTTCCCCTACTTTGACCTTCTTCTTGCATTTGAGCTTTACACCATTTGAAGCTATTACATGAGTCACACTTATAATACAACCTTTGTGGATTACATGTTGACTCCGAGCTTCTAATTGCGTATTTCCTACCACACTTGCAACATTTGTTTGGAACTCTAACATATGCACACTCATTTATTGAGGAAGATGTGTTTGATAGCAAACTCATTATTAGATAACAAAGGGCTACCTTTGTGTGTTCTTAGGGACAAATTTATACAAAAAAGGGTTGCAATGGCTAGTTTTCCCCAAAAATATTAAAATATGTTACAAAAATAACTAGCCGTTGCAACTCATTAAATCATAGGTGTTTTGTGTAAAACCTGATAAAGTAATGGCATTTGGTGAAATATATAAACTGTTGAGTGGCATTTCATGAAATAAGTTTTTCAATAACGAACTGTTAACGTCCAAACCTCATTAATGGCACGTCATGTCATTGTACTGTTTATGAATGGCATTTGGTGAATTTTGAAAAGTTGGATGGCATTTGATGAATTTCCAAAGTGCTTAGTGGCATTTGGTGAAATAGTCGTAAATTCTTTAAGTATATTAATTAAATTGGTCCTTTCTTCTTTATGAAGCGTTAATCCGATTTTAACTTCTCTTTTAATGGTTGAATCATTTGATATATCAATCGTTTTAGTTCCTCAATTATTGGTGTTTTCTTTTCAAGTGTTTCCATTGCTTTAATAATTTCTTTGTCATGTTCATTGTTAGTTAAGCAATTCTCATCATCTTGGTTTAAGGAAAAACACGATGAGTAAGGAGTTACCTCTATGTACTTAGGCTGATCCTTCTCGCGCCCAAAGAGGAGTCCCATGACGTTGAAGTCAAAGCATGGGGGTGCTTTCTCCTTGTGAATAGGAGTTGGGATCTCATCTACACTACTACAAAATACCCCTATCGAGTCGCCTGTAAATGACATAATGAATCGCTTTAAAGGCGACTCCACAGCCATCGACACAATAGCTTCCAAATTTAGTAGTCGCCTCTGAGGCGACTCGATAGCTTTTATATAAGTCGCCTATTAATTGTTAGGCGACACTATTCATTAATCTATTGTGTCGTTTGTATTGAAAGAGGCGACTCCATAGGTTAATCTATTATGTCGCTTGTGTTGAAAGAGGCGACACGTAAAAAATCAACATTTTTTCCAACTATTTTTATTAGCACATATAATGTCAGTGTTTATGACACTCAGCATGCTTGATCCCTGGTTCTTTGCCTGGAAGGTTGAAGTTCTTTCCATTATGCCAAAGTTATTTTTCATATATATATATATATATATATATATATATATATATATATATATATATATATATATATGATATTGTAGCTATTTAAAATACATTCTTAGATTTAACTTGTCGAGTCGCGTCTTACGTATTAGAAGACTTATTAGGTAGTGGTCATATAATAAAGCACCTAACAAGTCGGAATTTTAGAGTCACCTATATATAAGGTGCGACTTGTAAACATATTGAGTCGCCTCATACTTATTAGGTGACTTATTATGTTAGGGTTAAAATCAGCAAAGCACCTAATGAGTCGCCTAATATACATGACGTAACTTGATAGGTTTACAAGTCGCACCATATATGCATGTGACTCTATAATTGCTTAAATAATTCATTGAGGCAAGTGCCTCAAATCTTGGCTTGGCGCCCTGAATCCTACAGCCCGCCACGAACCCCATAATATTCATCCAAGCATTGGGGGTAAGTTGCCATACCCCCAGGTGGAATCCATCTAAGATCGCTTCCACAGCCGGATCTAGGGGAAATCGTAGACCCGCTTGTATCACACCGGCATAACAGCCAAAGGTAGAGTCTTTGTATCTTTGGTTAAGAGGCCAGACTACTATATCCCCCAAATCTGGGACATTGACCTCATATCCGGCCCCCATTACATAAGTGTCCATAAAGTCATTCAGGCCCTTATAAGTTTTTGGGTAGAAAGGGAAATATGTGTGAAGTAGGGGGTGTACTCGTCTTGGAGAGAGGAGGATGCCTCTCCCTGACCTCTCTTAGGAGAGACAAATTCCCCATTTGACTCAATAGGCGAATCCTTTTCAGTTTTGGAGCCGCTTGAAGAAGCGTCTGAAGGAGGATCCTTGCACAGATTCTAAACCCCCATTGGCCAAATCATCCGACTCTCCCGGAAAGGAGTCGTTCGAGGTACTGGGGGTACCAGGCGCATCATACTGAATCTCACTCTTAGGCACCCTTATGGAACCCTCATCCTCTTCATCACTAGGCGGTCGAGCTGTTCTTTTCGTCCTGGCCATAGTGTCCTGCACAAACACAGACACAGAGACGATTAGATTAGGGGACGAAGGAGAGGAGCAGACAACACCCCTAGTCCTAGATTCAGCCGTCCCAGGTGACCGGATGACAGCTATCTTAGGTCGTGTTGTGTGTGTTTGTGAAACCATTTATGAAAATAACGAAAAACAAACACAAGCAAAGATTTAAAACTTTAAGGAGAAGAGAGAGTCAGGCGGTTACCTTGCAGAAGGTACTGTTTGAAGTAGACTGGGCCGGTTAAAGCAGGCTGACTATAACAAGCGACGGCTAACCCTCTTTTTCCTTTGAAAATTCTCTCAATATCTCTCAAGCTTTTTTCGTGAATATGTAAAAAATGAGGGGTATACTTTGTATTTATAGAGGAGTAATTTCAGGGGCATCCTGGTAATTTCCCCAGAAGATGAATAGTAAATACTTTCACCAACTGATGAGTGACAAGTGTCACAGATGCCACGTGGCCCGCCACATCACATCTGTGAGGGGCAAATATTTTGGGTAAAATTACCCCGCCACGTGGACCACTTAAAACAGGACACGTGTCCACCCATAATTGGTACCAAAGAAGCCAATAACAGCATGACACGTGGAATCCACTATCAAGAGAAGGAAATGGGGGCCTTCATAGGCCTAATTCCCGAAAAGCCGCCCAAAAGAGCGGGCAGCCCACCGAATCTAGGTTAAATGACCTACGTAAGGGAACACTTTTCCAAAATGACCCTATAAATAGGGAGATTTCCCTCATTTGTGGGATAGATTGAAATATTACAATTTCCCTGACATTCTCTTACATTAGAAAAATCTCCTAATTTCGGAATCCCAGAAAATCTCACTTTTACCTTTTTCCGCACTTTTACTCACTCCATCACGTTCTAATGTGATCGTCGGAGGCGGAGCTCCATCCATATGGAGTTTTCATTGTTTTGCAAGTACAGGCGCTTTCTGACCAATCTTCGAGTCGTAACTCTCTCGAGGGACAAAAACACCCAAAATAATCTCCACTTTCTCTGTTAATTTGCTAAATTTTATGAAGTAATATTTCAAGTACAATTAGAGAGTTAAAAAAAAAGTTGAGATGCATTATTATGATGTTGGTTTTGTTGTAGGAGGGAGTACATGCTCAACAAAGTAGTGTAAAGACTTATAGTTAAATTTCAGAAATGGAAAAATCCTTATGTCATTATTCTAATAACTTATAGAAAATATTTAATAATAAATGTGCAATGTTCTGTTGATCAGGTACATACTCTTCAAGTGCAACTGTCTGCCAGTCATAGCGTCAAGACTTAAGAAGCTAATGAGAGCTTAACGACGGTAATAACATGTACCAAAGCTTCCATTGCATATTACAGGAATGTGTTGATTAATGCATGTTTAAACTTTGACTTCTGAAACCAAAGATTTATTTCTTTCAATTGCATATCTCCTCAGTTTGAAGGTGGTGTATGCTTGTGATTGTCCTACAATGAAATTCAACTGTCGATAATCATCTGGCTAGCTGCTGCTAAAGACAATAAAATTTTCAGTTATTTTTCTTACGTTACAAAAAATGGATGCAACCTTGCAAACATTAAGGTTTTGTACTTTAGGCAATTACAACACATTAATTTTTTTCCCCTCAAGAAATCAATATAGCTAAGTTCCTGGGAACAAGATCGGAAGTGAAGGCCAAACTTTTACAAATTATTGAGCATGGTTTTCTGTCAATATGGTTGTTGCGGTGGCATTGATGGTTGATGATTTGCAATGTTTAGAGAAGGGGGAAATTGACCGTATAGACAAATGGAAGAGAATCTGTGACAAATGGAACTGAAGAGGCAGCTATTCTAGAGGATTCAAGTATTACAGTGTGTGTTGGATGACATTCTATAGTAATGACTAAAAAGCTTTGAATGTATGATATGTCTTCTGTCTAATAACCGTTCTTAATTTCTTTATTTTTAGGTTCCAGATTTCCTAAATGCCAAAATTGATGGAGTTCTAGTTAAAGAGCTCATTAAGGACTGAGAGTGGTTAGAAGAAGTGTTCGCTTACATAGTTCAATAGATAAGCAGTTGGACATTGTGCAACTGTATCCAACATCTGAATAATAATTACTTGAGTTACAGTCAGCATACATTTGGAAAGTTCAAGCTAATTAATATTAGCTTCACCTTTCATTAAACATATGTTTGAATACATTAATGAGTATATTTAAATGATCTTGAAAAAGTATAATAAATTCCTCTTAAAGGAAAAAAATATCCTTAGAAGTAGATTAGATTGCTCTTAAAGTAGATAAAATTTTAACTGAATTTTATAGCTTACATATGTGCATAATCTGGAGATACATTTACATAATTTAAAGTAAAGTTTAAAACTAATTGATTTTTAGCTCTCTATTTCGTATGGACAGAGTTTTGTTGACTACAGTTTTTTTTTTTTTTTTTTTTTTTTTTTTGGGTAAAGTAAATGTTTTTATATGTAAAGTTAATGATGTTATATTTAAAGTAAATGAAATGTGTATGGTTGATGGTAAAGACTAATTGGGAAGATCTTGTAGTATTTTGAAATGTAATGGCACATAAGGGAATCATTACATTCATGGTGAAGTGCTATCAGTATTTTCAGCCTCCCACCTTACCGCTATGCGTCATACAATAGTCCACATTATCTATACCTTCTCATTATTACAAGCCACGGTACCCAGTCCCGTATAATCGTGCTACCCCTCCACATTAACCTTCCAGGCACCTAAAACAAGCTTTACGCATTATGAGTATTTCAAAATAAGACAATAAGTTCCACTAACCAAGGCTACATGATTACTTTCTCATGATGCAAAAGATTTTTTTTTTTTTTTTTTGACAAAGCAATTAAACAATATAAGGACAAAATTATATATTAATGATAGACTCCATATCAGTCTTCCATCCATCGTTTCCACACCTATCTTCCCATCATTTGTTTATTAAACATTACATTTGCAGTAAATCAATATTTCTTAAAAGTAAATAGAAAACTATTAAAAGAAAATAAACCAATCAATTAAGTATAAGACAAGGCTGGAATCATCTTTAAAATGTTCGGCATTAGTGAATATAGGGCCTTCAACAAATAAAGATTTGACAATCCAGAACTTGTTTAAAAATGTTCAAAAAATTAATTATGAAATCCACATGTTAAAAATATATTACATGTAAAATTTGTAGGTAGATTGTATAATAGGCATGGCACTACAATATTGCCAGGATATTTGATGAGGAAGTGTAACACTATTTTACCATATTTTGTCAGTGAGTTGGTCTTTCCATCTTTCTCTAACGATATTTGCTTTGCTCTTAGCTTAACCATATTTAGCTCAATCTGACGCAGTCGCAATTTCATATCATCCACTTTCTGCATAGGATACATGAGCATGTTAGTACTATAAGGCAAGAAGCATTAAGTTATAGCAGAGAGATATTGTCACATTTATTATATCTTAATAGCTTAGTGTAACAAACAGAGCAATTACAAAGGAAACGAAAATTATATAGATGAAACCTAGTCTTTTTACTCGTAAGAACCTTCTAGTTCATTAGATATAAGCACCAAGATCAATTAATAGTTAAAAAAAAAAAAAAAAAAAAACAAATATAGGACCATTCCACAATTATGAAACTAAGTAAGTCTTCGATGCCTGAGCAATATAACTTAACTTAATATGAGCCATCTACAGGTTAAAGTGCTCTCATTAATCCAAAATTGAGTCACTGGTTACCAGCTTTATTGCTTATTAAATGAAACCAACTTAAATAAACAGCATTAGATGTATCATAATCTTAAAAGTTTCAAGACCTACATGCCAACTAATTTAATTCTTCATTATGGTGAGGATGAGAGAGTGAACCAGGGGTTAAGGAAAAAAGGAAGCAGAATTCACATACAAGGACAACAGATTGAGAACCCTCTGATGGTAGTATTGATATATTATTGGACTTTTCAAATTAGTTTTCTGTTATCTTCTCTATTGAATTGTCTTACCAGTATCTATTTGCCTACTAATTTCACAAAACTAAAACAGTTTAGGACATATGGCATCTAATTGGAATATACTATATTTTGGTATGAATGAAAGCCCCGTCTATTTAGCCACACAATTATACATACTCTTGCCGACATGCGGAACCCATACAGCCCCATAACTACACATCAACACACACCCTCATAATTCCAAGCTTAAACAGCCAATTCACTACATACCCTTATCTAGGAAGCTTAGCAGTATAGATGTAATACTCTAGGCTTAAACAACTCACAATTCATGCCCTGTGAATGTTAGGCGAAACCAAAAGTACATATAAAAAAGTCAAAAGTAAATCAAATATCTTAAAAGCAATACCAAAACAACTATGATAAAAGTAAAGGTTCTAATGTTTAAAGTAAATAGATATACTATAAGACTATAAATTAAAAAAATACCAAAAAAAAAAGATGATTTCAATTGAAATCCTAGTTAAAGAAAATTAACAATAAAATTAAAATAAATTGTACACCTTGAAAAATCGCAAGAAAGATTAACATGAATCGAAAAAAATCTCAGCAAAAATAACAAAATTAGCAAACTGCTAGAACTAAAAATAACAAAAACCCTAATTTCAAACTCGAAATCATAAAAAATCAAACAATTGTAAAAAAAAAAATCAATTAAACACAAGAAAACCACAATCAAATAACTTACTTTTCCAGTATACTTATCTAGCCTAAAACCATAGCAATTAGTCAATCGGATTTTCCTAGTCAAAAACCGCATAATCAGATTTTCGCAATCAAAATCGCAAAAAACATATATCGAAATCGAGAAAATTCAAATTAAAACCGACATTTACGTACCTTAACAGAATATCGCGAGAAATTGATGAGCAAAAGAGAAGAAATTAAAGAGCGAAGAAATGGAAGAGCAAGAAAAAATATCGCCTCTTAGAGAACTTGGAGGAAGAGAGAGAAAAAAATGAAGCGTGTAGGGAATTAGAACGGAGGTCATTCAACTTTCACAATTACGAAAATGCCCTTAATGAGGCGGGTGAAATTTCACTGTTAGATAGAGCGCGATCAACGGTCCAGATGAGTTCCTAGTTTCTATATGTATATATATATATGTATACATACATATATATATACATATATATACATACATATATATATATATACATACATATATATATATATATATATTAAAAATTTCTCCATTTAAAAACTAAAAGTTAATGTGCATAATGAGACGAATACATTATAATTTAATCTAAATATTTGCAACGGGGTTAATAATTGGAAAGGAGGGAGTTTTTTTTTTTTTACAAAAGATTAAAGAAAAGCAGAGTTACAACCTAATCACAAAATAATACAAGAACACCAATTAACCTAAACAATAGACGCTAAGAACCATAACAAGAAAAACGAAGAGAACAAATACTAAAAAAAGTCCTGTAGCAAACCAATAGTTGCTGTGTCCAGACAACCAAGAAAACCGAACCACATCCATACAGTGGATCAAGAGAAGTCGAATTAACCGACACAGTCGAGATGGACCAAGAGCGCAGATTATACATATTGAAGAGAACCCGATCGAACTAGTTGCTATTTATTTGTTTGAAGATATATCAGCACAGTGTATTTCTTCCCTTTCCTTCATTGTCTCTCTAAATTCCTATCAAATTAAATTTGTTCATTTTCGGCTATTGAGGAGATTATTAAGTAAAAATAATTTCTTTTAACAAGTAATTTTTTCTTTCTAGATATAACTAAACTCTTGTTCACCAACCACTATTACACACATGTTAAAAAATGTTTGAAAGTTCAAAGGTAAAAAAAGTAGGAAAATTTGTCAAGAATAAGGGCATGTTCTCATTGATTGAACTCAGTTGAACTGAACTGAATATTTTATAAGAAAAGGAAATTAGGAGCTGAACTGAACTGAACTGAAAATAAACGTATGAGAACAGGCCCTAAGTCAATCTTTATGTGATTAGCTCAAAATAAGTCGACTTTTAAAGGTTATTTTCTTTTAATAAGTCTAATGACCTACAACCTATTAAACTAGTCATTTTTATTAATTTAAAAGATTTAATTAAATTTAATTAAATGTTCTTTTAAGAAAAAATATATTTTATTAAATATGTAGTATTAGTTATAATTACATTACATAAATAAAAAAATAAAATAAATAAAAAAAATCCTAGTGTAGGGAATATTTCAAGCCATCCCACACTTGAGCCCCACTTTGATTATACACTTAAGCATGGTGGCGTCCAAAAGGAAGGAAGTTGAAGTAAAAGAGTTGATGTAGACACCTAAAAATGTCTCCCCAAAACCAAACCCGATGATGAATAACCTTTCACCGTCTCTATTGGTCGGGTACAGTATTTAATCCCGAGAGTGCTTAAAAAATCGTATTTAATAAAATTCAATTTTTGAATAGTCCATGGATCAGTCTTGATGTTTGGTCAAAGCATAGTTTTTTTAAATTTAGCCCAAACCTTTTTTATTTTATTGTTTTATTATTTATTTTTGGCCCAAACTTTTTATTTATTTTATTTACTTATTTTAGCCCAAATAATAATAAATCAGAAATGGCCCGAAATTATCAATCGGCACTTAAAATGCTGAACGAAATTAGGGTTAAAAATGTATTTAGACGGAAAAGCGGACTGAAAACTCCCGCGTCACGATAACAGTCCACCGTGTCACGGAAAATTATCTTGTCAGACGGTGGGTTTCCGTGAAAATTTCCCGTGACGGGACAATTTCCCGTGACACGGGACACCTGCTGTGACACGGGGGTTTCCGTGTCCTTTATGCGTAGACCCTTAACGCGTTTTCTCCCCCGTTCACTGAATATCTCCCGCGTCACACAATAGTACACCGTGTCACGGGAATGTATCCCGTCTGACGGTGGGAATTCCCGTGTCACGGTACACTTTGTCGTGTCGCGGTATACTTTTTTAGGGTTTTTATCTTTTTTAGGGTTCCGTGTGTTCCCTCAGCACATTTTTCTATAAATACCCCCTCATTTCTGATGAACGGGGCATTAATTAATTCTCTATTTTTTCTCTCTTCTATGCTCTAGCCTAAACACTAGCCTACCCTCCTTCTTTCAAAATTCCTTCTTCAAGCACTCCAAGGAGTCCATACTTTACTCGTGGTTCTGTCCTTAAGCCAAGGCGTGAAAGTTGCAAGAAAACAGAATCAAAGTAAGAATTATGTTCCTTATATTTCTATTGTTTTTCTAACGATTTTATATTGTTGGAATTATTGCTAAATTGCTTCCAATATTAATGTTTATTCTATTATATTTATTGATCACCATATTGCATGTTTAAAGGGAATATGTAATTGAAAATCACGACTAATTAGATAATTTGGACGACCGGTTTATATTCCTTTTTAATCTTGTTGTTAAGTCAATTGATCACAATATTTTAGAATAATGTGTTGCATTAATATTTAACCAATTTAGTCTAATAATAGTTTGGAGCAAATTGAATATTTTGTTTATATGCCTTTGAGATCGCAGGAATCATTTTTCACTATAAGAACCGAGTAGAGGCCAATACGGGCGAATGTGACTCCATGACTCACTTCGTACCATCATCCCTGATCCTCCTTTTGTGATTCCGAACCATATGGAGTTAGTAATCTCATGGATTATGAATGGGGTGTAACCTTCACGGGTCAATCGTTGTTGCCTATCGTTGTCCCTTATCGTGGTTGTCTTTTATGATCCGTGAACGGTTTACAAATTCCTTAAAAACTTGTTGGCGGCTCCCTACTTTCCTTGTCCCTAATCGTATAATGTCAATTCCCACTTTCTATGAGTGTCAAGCATTTTCACACAAGCTTTTACGTAGGCGACTCCACTGGGGAGGATTCTTGATTATTTATCGATTTGCGTGATCGGTATTAAGATGAGTGGATGAGACTTGAAAGGTTCTTGAAAAATATTCCTATGATTAATTTGGCATTTTTGCATAAGCATAGACGTTTTAACGTCGCATTTAGGTCTGTCCCATAGGAAAAATTGAATAACTTGATTGCGTACGAAGGAAAACAGGGCACTAGTCAGATTTTCTGAATGCCGTGCCATGGCAGAATCTGCTGTGTCACGGTTCAGTACACCGTCTGACGGTGTGCGGTATCGTGGCACGGGAATCGTTGCCGTGTCACGGTAGGCCTAAAATCAGTCTGGTGGCTTATTTTCTTTTCTCACAGTCAACTTCCTTTGATTTTTCTGAAAAAACGTGTGTGATCTACATGCGTCTTAGCCCCGGGGATTTAATCTCTATCAACCCAAAAACGCTCATGGAAATAAGGGTTCATCCGAGTTATTAAATACACCCAAACCATGAAGTCGAGTTCGATTTCATCACGAACTCGCGGAGCCGCCCGTTGGCATACACCCTCAAGGGAGGCTGCCTTGCTAACGCGTCCAAACTCTTAACCATGGTACCTTTTTGAAACCCAAAGCTTGACCAATAGTTGAACATAGATCTTGACCTTAGGTTGTGAACTTTTTTTTACATCATCGTGACTAAATGCTACATGGTTTCTTTGGTGCTAATCCTCATGTGTTTGCTCTAGTTGTTTAACCCATGACCGAGGGTTTTTATTTCCACATAGTAATTAGTACGGACCTAAAATCAATTAAAATCTGGAAAAAGTCACAAAAAAGACCTGGAACTGAGCACCGTGTCACGACAAGTCCTGCCGCGCCACGGTGAACAGTGTCATGACACGGTGCTTTCTACCTGCTGACGGTAGACTATATCGTGTCTCGACAGTCAGCACCGTGACACGGTGCCTATGAGAAGTGTCCCGTTAGTCTTTTTTGGTTTTTGTGCGTACGTTTGTGGTTTATGTGTCCAGTTTGGTTTCATGTCTAGTTGTACGGTCATAACACACGTCCATAACCTCACTTAATCACTCATATGTCGTGTTCACACACTTTTTTCGTTAGTCGTGCACCATTTCATGACCGTATTTTAGGGTAGTCTTTTGTCGTTTTTTTTTGTGTCGTTTTTTTTTCGGAGTAAGTTGGATGGTATCCTCTCATATTTTTTATTTTTTTTAAAACAGAAAAATAAATAAATAGAATTTTAAAATTCAATTTTTTTTTAATTTTTCCGGCTGGGTTAAGGGCTGGGTTAAGGTTAAGTTTGGTCATTAAAGGTGTGTTTGTTTCGGTGTCGCAGCATTTGGTCAAGAAGCAGGGGTAGATTGTTATGGTTCGAGTCAATACCTCAACAACCTCTTATACCAAAGAGGCGTACAAGGAAACCACCACAATCATCTCCACAAGATCCATCTCCAATCTACTTTCAACCAATGGCTACTAAGGAAGATATCGAGAACATCAACAGGACAATTGAAATGTTTTCTAATATGATGCAAACACTCACCACTAGAGTCAGCACAGTAAAGCAAGACAATCAGACCAGCGTCACTGCCGCTGCAACGGACAAGATTAAGGAACAGATGAGTAAGATTTCTGAAGAATTCACTTATGTGGAGCAACCTGTCGCCTCTTCGTCCATATGGGACAAGCTTCCTGAGAAGTTTTCCACTGCTGACATTCCCAAATTCAAGCCTACTGATAATCCGCTTTTCCATTTGAAGGCCTTTTCTGCGACCATGGCTCTTAACAGAGTAGATGTGACACTCTTCCCTATGGTGTTCCCTCTTTCCTTAGAGCATGCCTGTCAACAATGGTTCTACTCTCTGGAGTCCAAACATGTTGAGACTTGGGAGGATGTTGCTAAAAGCTTCATGAATCGTAACAAGTCTAACATTCAAGCCAAGACTTCTGAACGTGAACTCTCCATTCTCAAACAGAAAGAGAATGAAGGCTTCACCACTTACTTAAGCAGGTGGAGGGAAACAGCCGCGCTCTTGGTGGATCCCCCCAAGGAAAAAGAGATGGTTCGCTTGTTCATTGCAAATTTGACTCATAAGTACAAGTAACATTTGAAGTTTTTGCCTCTGAGTACCTTCAAAGCTGTATACGATATTAGAATCAATATCGAGGATGAACTGATGAAGACTTCTGGTAGCAACAATAATAACAACACTTGAAAAAACAAGAAGAACGACACTCCTTCTTATTTGTCTTCCTAGCCCAATAATGCTACCAACAATATCAATATCAATGATGTGCTGGCCCTTAATACTCCTCCTCAAAGATTCCAAAGGCAAAGGAGGGTTTACACGCCTTTAGGAATGACTTATGACGCTGCTTTTGACCATTTGCATGGTCAAGGATTGATTATGCCAATCGGACCGTTTCTTGAACCTCGACAAGAGAATAGAACTGCTAGCTATGACCCCAATGCTTATTGAAAGTTTCATCAAGGAAAGGGTCATAATACTGAGAAATGTTGGAGGTTGAAGGATATGATCCAAGACCTGATAGATGCTAACCAACTTCCTGTCCCTCCAGGGGGCAAGAAACCTAACATTCAAACAGGTCCTCTTTCTGATGCTTTGGCTATCATGGGAGATGAAGTCTCCTTTGATCCGTCAATACTCATTTAACCTATGAATGAACCTTTGCCGGAAGTGGTATTTGTCTCGAGCTATGAAGAAGTGAATGAAATTTGGGATAGTGACGATGAAGACGTCTATCTCAAGGATATAGCATGTTCGTCTCTTGGCACAAGTGAAGATGTTTCGGGAGATCTTAAGGTCAAGGTTCTCACCAGAAGTGGACGATTGCAACAAACTAGTCCGTCTCCACCTCCACCGCAATCACAACCAATTGCTGATCCCATCGACCCTGTGAACAACGATGTGGTCAAACAATTACAAAAGACCTAGGTGGAAATGAATGTGTGGAAGCTTTTGGCCACCTCCCACGAGCATCGAAAGGCTGTTGATTAGGGGATTTTTCCCCACCAATCACCATCTGACAAGTGGACCAATCAGGTTCCGCCATGTGTCCGTCACATGGGCCAATAGGAGCCTGCCACGTGTCAAGCAATGATCCGTCCACTATGGACCAATTACGACACGACACGTGTCCTTCCCATGACACCTGGGATAACCGGTCACCTAGGCCCAACTTCCGAGGGAAGCCCAATCAGCCCAAGGTTAACCTAAACCTAGATTGACACGTTTCCCGAGGTTATAAATACCTCCCTTAATCCTCATTAAGGGAGATTACACGCTAAAAACGCAGATTACACACATTAAACACTCTCACCTAGAGAGACCCAATCACTTTAATTTCCGCATTAATTACTCCTTAATCAAGTACTAACTTGACCGTCGGAGGCGGATCTCCAATCATCCGGAGCATCCGTTTGTTTTGCAGGTACAGGCGTCCGGTCCCAGTCTCGGAATTGTAACTCTCCCGCAGGACATCAGAAAACCCCGAAACATTTTGGCGCCGTCTGTGGGGAGAGTACTTCTGAGATGGCATCCACGTCTGTACCGACTCCTGAAGAGAGACGTCCCCTAGACGACCCTCTAGTTCAGTCGGACCACGATACTGAGAATGAATTTGAAGTTGCAGCTCACACAGCTTCAGACGGGACCCTAAGGGTCCGACGTACCCGTCATACCGAAAGGAGGGAACGGGAACATCTTCAAACTGGAAGCGAGCCAGCAGGCGCACCGCCTGTTCGGCAGCAGCCGACTGATGGGTCTGCTCCCATCACAAGGAACGAACTCATGACCTTCATGAGGGACTTCAAGGGAGAAATTCAAGAGTTGATCAACAAGAAGCCGCCTGCTCTGGACAAGGAGCAGTCGGCTAAGAAACCCTCCACTTCACTGAAGAGGAAACCAGTTCAAGGGCGAGAGGGGACCCCTCATCCTAAATCTAGGGAGTGGGAGCCACCTGCCCTTGATTTCACAAAATACCGTTTTCCTACTCCAGGAAATAGGAAACCTGTTCGTCATATTCAGGCGGACGGGTCGAGGAAAACATACACAGACGCTCGGCTACTGCTAGAGCAGAAGAAGAGTAGCCGATTGTCAGAGTCGGCCTCTACTTCAAACTTCCAAGAAAGTCTGCGAAATACCTCGATGAGACATACTCAGTCGTATCACGAGAGTCAGTCAGGCGGCACCTCCCGTCAGTCCGGCTTTCATAGCGACCAGGCGGTACCAAACTTACCGTTTGTACCGCAACAACAGTATTTTTTACAGCCACCTCCGTTTGGTGGACATGCAGCAAAAAATGTCCAACCTATGGACTGGCAGCTACGGTTGCTTAGACTTGGTGAACAGCCGTCGGCCTTCTCCAAGGAAATTACTGAAGCCGCTCAGCCGGCCAAAGTGAAAAATGTATTAGTAGGCGCCTATGACGGCACTACTAACCCAGAAGACCATCTGATGGCATTCACCAACCTGATGTACCTTCAAGGGTTGGATGATCCCACTTGGTGCAAGTGTTTCCCAGCGACTCTCAAAGGAATCGCACAACAATGGTTCGGCAACCTGCCGACTGGTTGTGTAAATAACTTCAAGACGCTTGCTTACTTATTCACCTCCAACTTCGCCATGAACATCCCTGCGAAGAAGACGACCCTTGATTTAGGAACAATTCAGCAGGGCGAGAAGGAGGGGCTTCGTTCTTACATCAGGCGGTTTAACCTGATGAGAATACAGATTCAAGGGTTACCGGATGAAGTAGCCTATACTGACTTTTTCAGAGGTCTCAAAGACGGGTCGACCTTCAAATTTGATTTGGTCCGAAAGAGGGTGGCGACTCTTCAAGAGGCCTTGATTGAAGCGGAAGCCTATATACAGGCGACTGATCTTTGTAGTACGGTAAAACAGTCAGACGGGAAAAGGTCCGACAAAAGAGAAGGACGACAGAAACAGTCGTCAAACAAAGACGAGAAGAGAAAAGAGGTCTGGGCGGCTGATTCCTCTAAACAGCCGGCCCAGAAAAAGAAAAAAGAATTCAAACCATACTCCCCAAAGTATGCGTTTAACAAGGATAGCCAATTTATCCTAAAGGAAATCAAGGGACGGATCTCAATTGAGAAGCCGGTCCCCATGAAGGGTTCTGCAAACAATCGGAACCAAGAAAAATTTTGTGATTATCATGAAGATGTTGGTCATCACACCAATGAATGCATCAGTCTCATGCGGTATCTGGACCGCCTGGCTGAGCAAGGTGATCTTGACACTTATGTCAAGAAATCTACGGGGAACACTTCCTCAAAAAAGCAGTCGGCCAAAAAGAATCGAAAGGCCGACAACTCCGATACAGATGATGCAGTCGTCTACACCATTGCAGGCGGCTTCTCAGGAGGCGGCCCCACTATTAGGGGCAACAAAGACAATATCAGACGGTTAGATGTAAATTCCGTTCACCAAGAACGGCCATCCAAATATTCATTTCCTGAGATTGTCATCACTGAAGAAGATCTAGGAGGGGTAAGAGGGCCGCATGACGACCCTATCGTTATTGAATGTAAAGTGGCCAACCAGAGAGTTGGCCGAATCCTCATAGATACCGGAAGCTCCTCAGATCTCATCAGTAGCAAATGTCTGTCGAAACTAAAATATCAGACTGATTGCATACATCCGGCATCCCACCCTTTAGTAGGGTTTGGAGGAGGAGTCGTCCACCGAGTGGGACGAGTGAATTTACCCATCCGCCTGGGCAAAAAAGGGGAAGGACGACACATGGTAGTCCGGTTCCTGGTAGTAGAAGAACTCTCGGCCTACAACATGATTCTGGGACGACCAACCCTGAATAATTCCAAGGCTGTTATAATCCCATCTCTTATGTTGCTCAAGTTTGAGAAGGATAATGGAACAGTCGGGTCCCTAAGGGGAGATCAAAGGATGGCCCGAGAGTGCTATCTCTCGGATGTCAAGCCCACTGTTATGGCCACTGGGTCGAGTGGTGGAAAAATAGACCTTGACAATGTCAAGGAGAGTGCGCATGTTCAAGAAGCAGGCGGCAAGAAGAGAAAGGCATCCCAGACAGGGGCCGCACGAAAAGACAGAAAATAGCAATCATTGGCAGAGGAGCAGTCAGATGAATTCCGCCCTCAGCCGGCTGGTGAGCATACGGACTTGATCTTAGACGATTCACGTCCTGAGCGAACAGTCAAAGTTGGGACGACTGCTCTGAGGGACCTAGGTGACGACTTTCACAAACTATTGAAAGAATACAAGGACATCTTTGCATTTGAAGTCCATGAAATGCCAGGCATTAGTCCTGATCTGGCGGTACATAAACTGGCCGTGGATCCGAAAAAGAAGCCGGTACGGCAGAAGAAGCGGAACCATGGCGAAGAAAGAAGTCAGGCGGCAGCCGCCGAAGTTAAAATATTACTTGATGCAGGGTTCATTCGGCAATGTTACTTCCCAGACTGGGTTGCAAATGTGGTGCTTGTTAAAAAGCCGAATGGCACCTGGCGAATGTGTGTAGACTACACAGACTTAAACAAGGCGTGCCCCAAAGACAGTTACCCTCTGCCTAAAATTGATAACCTGGTCGACTCAACAGCCGGCCATGCTTTGATGAGCTTTATGGACGCCTACTCTGGTTTCCATCAAATTCCTTTATGGAAGAAAGATCAGGAGAAGACGGCCTTTGTCACTGATCAGGGGTTATACTGTTACACGGTCATGCCGTTTGGTCTTAAGAATGCCCCGGCCACTTTCCAGCGAATGATAAACACTGTGTTCTTTGATCAAATTGGGAGAAATGTCGAGGTATATATTGATGATATGATTGTCAAGTCTAAACTTCCGAAAGATCATCTGTCGGACCTCCGAGAAACTTTCGCCACACTCAGGCAGCACCATGTCATGCTCAATCCCCAGAAATGTGTCTTTGGAGTTGAGTCTTGGAAATTTCTCGGATTCCTTATCAATCAGAGAGGAATAGAGGCGAACCCTGAGAAGGTGCAGGCGGTCATTGACATACAGTCGCCTCGTACCATCCGAGAGGTTCAGAAGTTAACAGGTTGTCTGGCGGCCTTGGGAAGATTTCTAAGCCGATCAGGCGACAAATGCCTATACTTTTTCCAGGCAATTAAGAAAAAGGCAAGGTTTGAATGGGGGCCGGATGCTGAGGCGGCCTTCCAGAAATTGAAAGTTCACTTGCATTCCTTGCCGAGGTTGGTCAGCCCTTTGCCCAAAGAAGTACTCTACATGTACCTGGTCGTCTCTGATCATGCGTTAAGCGCTGTTCTCCTTGCTGAAAGAGACGGCTGTCAGCTCCCGGTCTACTTTGTCAGTCATGTACTGAAAAATGCCGAGTTGAGGTATCCCTTAGTGGAGAAATTTGGTCTTGCACTCTTCATGGCTGTTAAAAAATTGAAGCCCTACTTTTTGGCACATGCAGTGGTCGTGTATACAGACCAACCTATCAAGCGGCCACTGACCATCATGGAGTCGTCAGGCCGAATGATCAAATGGGCCATAGAAATACAGAGCCTCGAAGTTACCTTCGAGCCTAGAAAAGCAGTGAAGGGGCAAGCCTTTGCTTACTTTATTGTTGAGATGACTCGTCCTCCTGACTCTCAAGTTACAGACCAAGTCTGGAAGGTATATGTGGATGGAAGATCTACTTCAAATGGTTGTGGAGCAGGCGTCATATGTCAGTCGCCAGAGGGCGACAGGTACGAGTATGCTCTACGCTTCAGTTTTCAGGCCTCAAACAATGAGGCAAAATATGAAACTTTACTAGCCGAAATCCGCATGTGCAAGGCGGCAGGAGCAAGAAAAATAGACGCCTGTTCCGATTCACAATTGATAGTGAGTCAGTACAATGGCGAATACGAAGCAACCCATCCGGCCATGATCAAGTATTTACAGGCAGTCCGATAAGCAGTCGGCTCCCTTGAGGATTTCCATCTGACCCAAGTGCCGAGATCAGAAAACAACCAGGCGGATGCACTTTCAAAATTAGCATCATCCGCCTCCTGTGATACTCCTCGAACTGTTTTTTAAGAAGTAATGGAGAGGAGAAGCATTGAGGAAGAACCTATTGGAATCTTAGATAGAAGCTCAACCTGGATGGATCCAATCAGGGCATATCTGGCAAATGGTACCCTGCCGGATGATCATCAACAGGCGGCAGCACTGAAAAAACGAGCAACCAGTTTTGAAATAATAAAGAGAGAACTTCACAAAAGGGGGTACTGTTTAGGGTGAAAATACCCTAAGACACGTGGCCCAATAAAGGCTTGACACGTGTCAATCTTTCAGCGGTCTGCAAAGGCCCAATTCCTTTGCAGACACGTGTCCCTTATACCCTAATTGAGGTACAGTTCTCCCTTACTATAAATAGTAAGGGTAGACCTCATTTATGACATATACATTAATTGCAGCCACAAAAAAACCAAAGTCCAAACCTACTGAAACGCTCTCGAACCGAGAAGCTTTTACTGTTCTTATTCCACTTCGAAAAGATACTAACTTAATCTTCGGAGGCGGAACTCCCACCCCCCATCCGGAGTCTCCGTTACTTGTGCAGGTACAGGCGCAAGAAGGAAGTCTGCTAGGTGCAGGTACAGGCGTAAGAAGGAAGTCTGCTAGGAAATTGTAACTTTCCCGAAGGACACATAGAAAACCCCCAAACATCTGGCGCCGTCTGTGGGGAGAGTACTTTCTAGATGACATCTGAGCCTATACTACCTGGTAAAGGCAATCTGCCTACTGGGGAGGTTGAGGTCCATTCGGACCAAGATACAGCCGATAACTATGACTTGGAAGCCTACACTGCTGCGGATGGCTCTTTGAGGACCAAGAACACCCGTTCCAAAGATAAGAGAGAACGGGAAGGGAACCAGGCGGCTCCTAGCAAGCCAACTAGGGGCCGCTTGGGTTAACCTCTACCGCTGGAGACTCCCCAGTCTCCAGAGATGAGCTCATGAATATGATGATGAGCTTCAAAGGAGAGATCAAAGGCCTTCTGGACTACACAGCCGGCTCCCGTAAGGGTCATGCGGAAGAAAGGCGTCACGGTAAAAAGACGGCCAAAACAGTCAAGGGTAGAGCATCTACCCCACATCCAAAGTCAGACATGCCAGCTAGGCTCTTTGATTTCTCAAAGATGCACACTCCTATAGATGGAGTCAGAAAGCCCGTCCGGCACATTCAGCCGGATGGAACCAAGAAAGTCTATTCTGATGCCCGGACGCTCATCCAAGATAAAAAGACTCAGCGATCCGAGTCGGCATCAACATCGACCTTTCGAGACAGCTTCAATGCCACCTCAGGAAGGCACTCGAGAACAAACAATGAGAGCCGGACGAGCGAGGTTTCCGCTCGATCCGGCCCCCATATGATCCAACCGGAAGTGCATGGAACACCGTATACGCCCTTTGGATCCCCCTATGCACAGGCAGGTATTTTCGGGGGGCAGCATCAGTCGCCCGTCCAGCCTATGGACTGGCAGCTGTGGCTGCTCAACCTTGGGGAACAGCCAACGGCGTTCTCCAGAGAAATCACCGAGATGACCCAGCCGTCTAAAATCAAAAACGTGTTGGTAGGCGCCTACGACGGTACCACCAACCCGGAAGATCACCTTATGGCATACACCAACCTGATGTATTTGCAGGGTTTGGATGATGTCGCATGGTGCCGGTGCTTCCCGGCTACGTTGAAAGGGATTGCTTAACGTTGGTTTGGTAACCTCCCAGCCGGATGCATCAATAATTTCAGGACCTTGGCCTACTGGTTTACGTCCAACTTTTCTATGAACATCCCTGCCAAGAAAACAAGCCTTGATCTAGGGGCAATACAACAGGGAGACAAAGAGGGGCTCCGGTCATATGTCAGGCGGTTTAACCTGATGAGGATCCAAATCCATGGATTGTCTGATGACGTTGCCTATACTGATTTCTTCAAAGGCTTAAAAGATGGATCAACTTTTAAGTTTTACTTGGTTAGGAAGAGGGTCTCCACTCTTCACGAGGCACTCATGAAGGCGGAGGCCTACATTCAGGCAGTGGAATTGTGTGTTGTTAAACTTCCAACGGATTACAAAAGATCCGATAAAAAAGAGAATCGGCCTACCCAGTCGGCCAAAAAGGAAGACAAGAGAAAGGGGGTATGGGCGGCAGACTCATCCGGACAACCTTTCCAGAAAAGGAAGAGGTCGGATCCGTATGTGCCAAAGTACGAGTTCAACAAGGACTGTGCCTCCATTCTCAACGAAGTAAAGGACCGGTTGAATCTTGAAAAACCGTCTCCTATGAAGAGTCCTCTAAGCGCCCGGGATAAGAGCAAATATTGTCTTTTTCACGAGGAAATTGGCCACGACACTGAGGGTTGCTTTAGCCTCAGGCGGCTCTTCGACCGGCTCGCTGATGAGGGGGCTCTCAAATCTTATCTTTCCAAGTCAAGGGGTACACCTAAACAAGCAAGAGGACCACCCCCAAAGAAGACGACTACTCAATCGGATACGGATGAGGAAACCATCCTGACCATAGCCGGTGGATTTGCGGGAGGTGGGCCTACCATTCGGGGCACAAAAGACAACATTCGGAAACTGGTCAACTCGGTGGATGAGGGCCAGTCGTCTGAATATTCATTTCCGGAAGTTAACATCTCCGAGAGAGATAGGGGTGAGGTCAGGCGGCCTCATGATGACCCCATAGTCATCGAGTGCAAAATCGCCAATCAAAGAGTTGGCCGGATCTTGATTGATACCGGGAGCTCATCCGACCTCATCAGCTACCGGTGCTTGGAGAAACTCAAGTATAAGCCCAGTAGCATGCTTCCGGCTTCATACCCTCTTGTAGGTTTTGGGGGAGGAGTAGTACATCCGGTGGGCATGATTGATCTACCCATCCGGTTCGGAGAGAAGGGTAAGGGTCGGCATATGGTTGTCAAGTTTCTTGTTGTAGAAGAGCTGACTGCCTACAATCTGATTATTGGTCGTCCAACCCTTAACCTCTCAAAGGCAGTCATCATCCCATCTCTAATGTTGATAAAGTTTGAAAGGGATGATGGCACAGTCGGTTCCTTGAGTGGGGACCAAAAGATGGCGAGAGAGTGTTACCTCTCGGACATCAAACCAACGCTTGACACAGGCGGTCAAGAGAAAGAAATTGTTGAACTTGACGACTGTGATCAAAGCTTACCGGCTACAAAGCCAGCCGGTAAAAAGAGGAAGGCGGACCAACTGGCGCCTGTGAAGGAGAAACAATAGCAATCACTGTCCGGGGAGAGGACAAACGTCCTTCGCCCTCAGCCGGCAGGAGAAATAATTGATGTTGTCCTTGAAGACAGTCGGCCAGACAGAACCGTCAAGGTTGGAACGGCTGCGTTTGAAAGTTTGGGATCAGGTTTGCTCCTTTTGCTGAAGGAGTTCAAAGATGTGTTTGCCTTTGAAGTAGAAGAGATGCCGGGTGTAAGTCCGGATCTTGCTGTACATAGACTCGCTGTGGATCCTAAGAAGAAGCCTGTCAGGCAAAAGAAACGGAACCATGGCGAGGAAAGGTCCCAGGCGGCAGCAACCGAGGTCAAGAAACTCTTGGATGCTGGATTCATCCGGCAATGTTACTACCCGGATTGGGTAGCCAATGTCGTCCTTGTGAAAAAGCCGAATGGAACCTGGCGGATGTGTGTAGATTACACGGACCTCAACAGGGCTTGTCCAAAGGATAGCTACCCGCTTCCAAAGATAGATCATTTGGTAGACTCTACAGCCGGCCATGCCCTGATGAGTTTCATGGACGCCTATTCCGGCTTCCATCAGATACCCTTGTGGAAGAAAGACCAAGAGAAGACGGCTTTCGTCACAGATCAAGGGCTATATTGCTACAAGGTGATGCCGTTTGGGTTGAAGAATGCGCCTGCTACTTTCCAGCGAATGATGAACTCGGTCTTTTATGATCAGATTGGAAGGAACGTGGAGGTGTACATTGATGACATGATTGTCAAATCAAAGCTGCAGGCAAATCATCTAGCCGACCTCCGAGAAACTCTCACCACCCTCAGACGGCATAAAGTCATGTTAAATCCTAAAAAATGCGTCTTTGGAGTTGAGTCCGGGAAGTTTCTTGGATTTTTGATTGATCAGAGGGGCATAGAAGCCAATCCGGACAAAGTACAGGCGGTGATTGACATGCAGTCGCCACGTACGGTCAGGGAGGCTCAAAAGCTTACCGGTTGCCTGGCGGCACTGGGGAGATTCCTTAGCCGGTCAGGTGACAAGTGCCTGTATTTCTTTCAAGCAATCAAAAAGAGGTCAAGGTTTGAATGGGGTGAAGAGGCTGAGGCGGCATTTCAACGGCTGAAGCAACACCTGCATTCTTTGCCAAGATTGGCGAGTCCCCTACCCCAGGAGGCTCTCTACATGTACTTGGCCGTCTCGGATCACTCCTTGAGCGCCGTCCTCCTTGTTGAGAGAGACGGTAATCAGCTCCCGGTATACTTTATAAGCCATGTCCTCCGGAATGCTGAACTTCGTTATCCCATGATCGAAAAATTCGATCTGGCTTTGTTCAAAGCAGTCAAGCGGTTGAAACCGTATTTTTTAGCACATCCGGTGACCATTTACACTGATCAGCCGCTCAAAAGGCCTATGACCACTTTAGAGTCATCCGGAAGAATGATTAAATGGGCTGTGGAAATCCAAAGCTTAGAAATCACTTTCGAACCCAGGCGAGCAGTGAAGGGTCAGGCGTTTGCCGACTTCATTGTTGAAATGACAAGGCCAATACAGCCGGATAAAACTGATGAAGTTTGGAGGGTTTATGTAGACGGGAGCTCTACGCTGAATGGTTGCGGAGCGGGTGTAATTATTCACTCTCCAGAGGGGGACAAATACGAGTACGCTCTACGATTCAAGTTTCAAGCTTCGAATAATGAAGCTGAATACGAGGCCCTGCTAGCCGGTATCCGCATGTGTAAGGCGGTCGGGGCAAGGAAAGTTGATGCCTGCTCAGATTCCCAACTCATCGTTAGCCAGTACAACGGTGACTACGAGGCCACCCATCCGGTGATGATTATGTATCTGCAGGCGGTCAAAGAGGAGGCTGGGGCATTTGATGAATTCAACCTAAGTCAAGTACCCAGATCCGAGAATAATCAGGCGGATGCACTATCCAAACTTGCATCCTCCGCCACATGTGATACGCCTAGATCAGTCTTCTGGGAAGTCATGGAAAAGAAAAGCATTGAACATGACCCCATTGGACTTCTAGATCGAAGCTCCACATGGATGGACCCCATCCGGAATTACTTGGGAGACGACACTCTACCGGAAACCTCATCCGAAGCAGCTGCTCTTAAAAGACGAGCATTAAGCTTCGCAATGCACAAGGGTGAACTGTTTCGGAAGGGTTACTTGCAGCCGCTATTCAAGTGTGTTACCCCAGAACGGGGCAAGGAAATACTGGAAGATCTCCACGCCGGCTTCTGTGGATCTCACATTGGCGGGAGGACCCTCGCCAAAAGAACCCGGCGCCAAGGATACTTTTGGCCTACACTAGAGGCGGATGCATTAGATCTGGTGAAAAGATGCGACAAGTGCCAGAGGTTCGGCCGGCTGATAAGGCAGCCGGCAACTGATATGACAGCTATTCACAGCCCAATTCCCTTTGCAAAATGGGGCATGGATATTTTGGGGCCATACACTCCTGCCCCAGGCGGCAGAAGATACATTTTAGTGGCTGTTGATTACTTCACCAAGTGGGTTGAGGCCGAGGCGGTAAAGGGCATCAAAACTAAGGATGTCATCTCCTTCATTTGGAGAAATGTCATCACCCGGTTCGGTGTACCAATGTCAATGGTCTTTGACAATGGCCCCCAGTTCGAAACGCCTGTCCTGAAGACTTGGTTGCAAGATCAAGGGATTTCCCACTACTTTGCATCCGTTGGCCGTCCGCAAGCAAACGGTCAAGTTGAAGCTTTCAACAAGCTCATCTCAGGCGGCATAAAGAAAAAGATCGAGAAGGCAGGCGGGCTTTGGGCAGAAGAGTTAACTCACGTTCTTTGGTCCATCAGAACTACTGAGAAGGGGTCAACCGGTGAAACTCCATTCCTTATGGCATATGGCACAGAGGCGGTGCTTCCCATTGAATTATATGAGCCAACACTTCGAATTATGTTGTATGATGAAGAGGCAAATTGGGAAGCCATGCGCCTGTCTCTGGATACTCTTCCAGAAAGAAGGGGCAACGCCGCCTTGCGTCATGAAATCTACCGCCTTCGAATGACGAGGGCCTACAACAAAAAGGTGCTTAAACGCCCCCTCAAAGTTGGAGATTTTGTATTACGGAAGCTTGAAGCAACCGGTAGGGCATACGAACAAGGGAAACTGACCCCAAACTGGGAGGGACCCTACCGGATTTTTGAAGAAGTTAGAAACGGCACATACCGCCTGGAAACCCCAGACGGAATGCGGCTGCCTCGTACCTGGAATGTAGATAACTTGAAAAAGTACTACTTCTAAGGAATGAAATGTGAAAGCATATAATTTCCATTCATACAATTGTATTTGCACCTGTCTAGTGCAAGAACACAGACGGAAGAACACTTGTTAAAACCACTGCTCCAAAAAGAGCAGTCATCCGGTGACACCCATCCGGGTGAATCACTGAAGAGAACAGCTCCCTTCTGGGTGAAACATTGTTCTAGCGATCCCATAACTCAAACGGCGTTTGTCTAAAACGATTTGCAGCCGTTAGAAATGATCCTTTGCATCTGGGATTCATCCGGCAAGGACCCAAAAGAGGTCCATCCGGGTGAATCACTGGAGAGAACAGCTCCCTTCTGGGTGGAACATTGTTCTAGCGATCCAATAACTCAACGGCATTTGTCAAACAATTTTGCAGCCGTTAGAGATGATCCTTTGCATCTAGCATTCATCCGGCAAGGACCCAAAAGAGGTCCGTCCGGAAAAATGAAATTCCTAATGGGCCACCGTAACCATCTAAACGGTTTTACATCCCATCCTATATATAATTGTACCAGACGGGGCAAGGTTAGGTCAGTCACTGACCCCCCATCCGGTTTCCATGAAACGACTGCCTGTCTACTGTTGGGGTAAACAGGTAGCCATTTCAGGGGCATATTGTGGTATCTCTTCTTCATCCGGCATATATAGAACGGCTGAAATACTTGTAAAAATGCATAAATAAAAAATGCTAATAATAGAGATAGAAAAACCGACTGTGTCGGTTAATAGATTAATTGAAATGTTAGCCGGACCCCTGTCCGGGAAAGATACATCGAAAATACACGGCACGCAGGCCGGTAAAAAAAAGAAAGAAAATATCAATCTTGCTGTTGCTCTTGTTGCTGAGGCTGCTCCAACCCTTGAGCTTGCCCAACCTGAGTCTCAGCCGTCTGCTCTTGCAGCTGCTTCGGCTGGTTTCCCATTGGCACCCCATCCGGCTCTGACCCTAACCCCTTCTCAGCCCACTCGTCGAAAGGAGGAGGGGCAGGAGTGCCGAGTACTCGAGCTTCATAAACTTCAGAAGCATACAAGTAACGGAGGTTGAAATAGTCAAAGTCAGAGTCCGGATGGATGAGGTCCCAAGCCAGCTTCATGCGCTCCTCGCAGTCGGCTTCATTCTCTGTAATCAGGCGGCTGAGTTCCTCGTTCAGCTCCTTTTTGTGGGCCGCCTGAATATTAGTGAGTTGGACAGTCAGCTCGCTGTTCTTCTGGCGGAGGTTGGCATTTTCCTTGTCAGCTCCTTCCAGAGCTCTGAGATCAGCCTGGAGGTCCTTGACCTTGAGCTCAAGTTCATCAACTTTCTTCTTGGCCTCATCCCCAGCCAGCACAGCCTCTTTCAGTAATTCCTCCTGTTGCAACTCTCTCTCTTTAGTTGCCAAATCATATTTAATACTGTGAAATTGACTAACGTCAATTAGGTCAAGGGCACGCTTCTGAGCGTCTCTTACCTCCTCTTGCTTTTTACGCAAGGGGACTCGGAGCCCGTCCACTCTCAGCATCACCTATGGTACCAACCGGAAAAGGAGTTAGAACTAATGATGATAATTACTACTCATCCGGCAGAAGCAGAGCTTGAGACAAGCATAGGGCATTCGGGTTATTTACCTCAGCAAGAAGAGAGTTGATGCGATCCAGGTTAACCTGGTGTACAGCCGGCACCGCCTCCTTTTCAGAACGGGTCAGAGTCTTGACCATTCTCTTGGCGTATTGGTTGTAGTCGGGCCGGCTGGTAGAGTCATCTGCAAAGGAAGGGTTATCTGTCAGATACTGGGCATAGGCGCCGCCTATATTCATGCGGCTGCCAGAGGAGCCCCCAGACTGGCTTGCTTGAGTTTTGACTTTCATATGCCCAAGCGGCCAGGGGGGGTCAAAGGCAGAGGTTTTACCTTGTTCAGGCTGTGGGGTGCCATCCCCCCCAGCCGCATCTGAGCCAGATACCATCCGGGTCTGGCCCGCCGAAGCACTCGGCGTTAGCTGCAGGCTCTTCCCTGCAGTGGTTGGCCTGGCAGGGTCAGACGTCCTCTTTGCAGGACTAGCTGCCAAAGGTGGACCCGGCAGCCTTGGAGCTTTTGAAGCCGGCTGGGGTATCACACCAGCCGGTCTTTTGTGCATGCTTGCTAGTGATTTTGGCATGCCTTTGGTTCCACCCTGAAAATAGTCAAAACAAAGCAATCAGTTAGAAACAAAGGCAGATCATATGTCATCCGGTAAGAAATGGAAGAGGTTTTACTCCATTCTTGGCGGCCAGTGCCGCCTTCTTCTCTTCGATTTGCTTCTTTCTCAGCTCAATAGCTGAGAAGGCAGGTGTCTTTTCAGGAGGCACCATTCTTTTAGCTTTACCTGCAAAAAAGGGAAATTCGAGTTAGAGCGTGTACGCATAATCAGGTGTCAGAATACCGGATGGGTTAATGAACCTACTCTTTTTAAACATTGAACTTAGATTGCAAAGGGACAAGAAGGACTCGTCCCTTAACCATTCCGGGAGGGGTACCCAGAACTTTGGGACGATGATTTCACTACCGTCCTCCATCAGATGGGTCGTTTTGAGGAAGAGACCCGTCTCCATTATTTGGTCCCAGGCCTCAGACGGCACTTTCGGGAGCGCGCATTTTTTGCCCAGTAATGCCGGGTGCTTATTGTACCGCCGCAGCCGGTGATTTAGGGAAGTGGAAGGAGAAGAGACGACATAAAATTTGCTCTTCCAGTTGGTCCACTTTGATGGCTTCTCCAAAGTCATCATGTATTCTTGGTTGGTGGTAAGGGTGTACCAGGCATTCCACCCACCCGGAGCCCGGCTGAGGTAATGCATGTGTGAAAAGGCCTCCCAACTGGGGTTTACCTCCTGCAGCTCACACGCGGCAATGTACCCCAAAAAATTGACCCAAGAGTTAGGAGTCAATTGCCATACGCCCAAGTCATACCCCACCAATATGTCCTTGATGCAGGGGTGAAGGGGGAACCGGAGGCCTGCTTTGAATGCCGCCTCATAACAGCCGAAAAAAATCATCGGCATGGTCCAAGTCGTCCGCCCATACGACGGTTGCATTAACAGGCGGGACTCTTATTTCCCAGTCCTTCCCAACTGGTTTCCTTTTAAAAAGAAAGGCAGGAAGGGTTGTAGTAAGGGTGACCACGTCTCTTGCAGACATGGTCATGTCAGTCGGATCCCCCTTAGCCGGCCATTTGTAGGCCTCCTCAACAATAGGCTCAGCCTCCTATGCAGGGGCTTCAGATTCGGACCCAGACCCTTCTCCAGCAGATTCATCGCCGGATCCTTCGGCATTAGAATCAGAGTCTTCTAATATGCTATCACCCGGTGTGCTCGGACCACTCGGGGAATCTTGACGAGTCCCCAGGGTTTCTTCCAAAGGAATTTCACCAGACGGTCCTGCCGTCTGGTCCTCGTTTCTGGGATCAGCCGGATCTTCGGCTGCGTCGTCGGATTTGTAATCTGGGTCAACTGCCGTCCATCTTATCCGAGCCATTCTGTCCTGCACATGAACAGAGACGGTCGGATTCGAGGTAGGTGAAGGTTCGCCCAAATACCCCCAGACGGCAGTCCCAGTCCTAGACTCAGCCGTGCCTGGTGACCGCCTGACAGCAGTCGTAAACTGTGCCGAGTGTATAATTGAAGGGTCCATATCCTATCTATGCAACCGGAAAATTAACAAAAAGAATTGAAAAAGGGTGCAGACGGTACCTTTGGAGGTTGGAATTTGCTGAGATGGTGGCTTGAAACCTACACAGGCGGAAATCTCCGAATGTGTTTGAAGCTGAAATAAAGAAAAATAGATCAGACATGTTTAATTGGAAGCTCATTTAAAAGCCCCCCAAGCGGTGGAGTCCCGGATGAGGGATAGCAGAGATGGGCTGGAAATTGCTCAAACGACCCCCATACGGTTAAAAGCCGGATGGGGGCTATTTGTATGTTTGAGAAAAAGCTAAAGGCTGCTCAAACAACCCCCATACGGTTAGACGCCGGATGGGGGCAATTTAAACAACGTTTGAGAAAAAGCCGAGGCTGCTCAAACGACCCCCATACGGTTAAAAGCCGGATGGGGGCAATTTGAAACAGTTTTGAGCCAAGGCTGCTCAAACGACCCCCATACGGTTAAAAGCCGGATGGGGGCTATTTGTATGTTTGAGAAAAAGCTGAAGGCTGCTCAAACAACCCCCATACGGTTAGATGCCGGATGGGGACAATTTAAACAACGTTTGAGAAAAAGCCAAGGCTGCTCAAACGACCCCCATACGGTTAAAAGCCGGATGGGGGCAATTTGAAACAAAGTTTGAGCGAAGGAATCTCAAACGACCCCCATACGGGTAAAAGTCGGATGGGGGCTATTTGTATGTTTGAGAAAAAGCCGAGGCTGCTCAAACGACCCCCATACGGTTAAAAGCCGGATGGGGGAAATTTGAAACAGTTTTGAGCCAAGGCTGCTCAAACGACCCCCATACGGTTAAAAGCCGGATGGGGGCTATTTGTATGTTTGAGAAAAAGCTAAAGGCTGCTCAAACAACCCCCATACGGTTGGATGCCGGATAGGGACAATTTAAACAACGTTTGAGAAAAAGCCAAGGCTGCTCAAACGACCCCATACGGTTAAAAGCCGGATGGGGGCAATTTGAAACAAAGTTTGAGCGAAGGAATCTCAAACGACCCCCATACGGGTAAAAGCCGGATGGGGGCTATTTGTATGTTTGAGAAAAAGTCGAGGCTGCTCAAACAACCCCCATACGGGTTAAAAGCCGGATGGGGGCAATTTGAAACAGTTTTGAGCCAAGGCTGCTCAAACGACCCCCATACGGTTAAAAGCCGGATGGGGGCTATTTGTATGTTTGAGAAAAAGCCAGGGCTGCTCAAACGACCCCCATACGGTTAAATGCCGGATGGGGGCAATTTGAATGATGTTTGAGAAAAAGCCAAGGCTGCTCAAACTACCCCCATACGGTTAAATGCCGGATGGGGGCAATTTGAATGATTTTTGAGAAAAAGCCAAGGCTGCTCAAACTACCCCCATACGGTTAAATGCCGGATGGGGGCAATTTGAATGATGTTTGAGAAAAAGCCAAGGCTGCTCAAACTACCCCCATACGGTTAAATGCCGGATGGGGGCAATTTGAAAGATGTTTGAAAGCAAAGGTTGATCAAACCACCCCCATACGGCTAAAGGCCGGATGGGGTTACTTATGACTAGTCTGAATAAAAACAAAGTTGGCTCAAAGGGGTCCCATGCGGCACAATGCCGGATGGGAGTGTATTAAACATTCCAGACGGCAAAACGCCGGATGAGGGGGATTTTTGGACTTGTCCCAAGCCAGCCCCATGCGGCAAAATGACGGATGAGGGCATTTTACAACTAGGGAAATATTTCAAAAACCTCACACGGGAAATCCCAGATGAGGTAGGGGTAATTCAGAAATTTTGGACAAAATATACCCAGGCGGCAAAATGCCGAGTGAGGTCCTTAATCTAGGGGCAAAGAGGGAGAAAGCAGACGGTACCTTACTAAATCCGCACTCAGCCGGAAGGCAGATGTCAAGTTCTTGCGAAAACCGGATGCTCGAAAGTCTTGAAAGAAGCAGCCGGTATCAGAGCTTCTTCTCAGGAAATTTTTGAAAATAAAAAGTGCGGAGGAAAGAGGTAGCCACCCTACTTATAGAAAGAGGCAGAAGGCGAACAGTCACCTTCTGCACGAAAATTTGAAATTCAAGAGGGGGGAAGCAGACGAACCGTCACTTACCCCATGCACCCTACGTCTGTCACAGATGACACGTGAGTTTGCCACATCTCACCTGTGAGGGGCAGATGTTTAGGGTGAAAATACCCTAAGACACGTGGCCCAATAAAGGCTTGACACGTGTCAATCTTTCAGCGGTCTGCAAAGGCCCAATTCCTTTGCAGACACGTGTCCCTTATACCCTAATTGAGGTACAGTTCTCCCTTACTATAAATAGTAAGGGTAGACCTCATTTATGACATATACATTAATTGCAGCCACAAAAAAACCAAAGTCCAAACCTACTGAAACGCTCTCGAACCGAGAAGCTTTTACTGTTCTTATTCCACTTCGAAAAGATACTAACTTAATCTTCGGAGGCGGAACTCCCACCCCCCATCCGGAGTCTCCGTTACTTGTGCAGGTACAGGCGCAAGAAGGAAGTCTGCTAGGTGCAGGTACAGGCGTAAGAAGGAAGTCTGCTAGGAAATTGTAACTCTCCCGAAGGACACATAGAAAACCCCCAAACAGGTACCTTCAACCCTTCTTAAAGTGTGTTACTCCAGAAAAGGGGCGAGAGATACTGGACGATCTTCACTCTGGTTACTGTGCTTCCCATATGGGCGGTAGGACGCTTGCTCAACGGGCAAGGCGGCAGGACTACTTTTGGCCTACTTTAGAAGCAGATGCGATGGTGATGGTGAAAAAATGTGACAAGTGCCAAAGGTTGGGCAAACTAATTCACCGTCCGGCTACTGACCTCACTACCATTCATAGCCCACTACCGTTTGCTAAGTGGGGCATGGATATTCTGGGTCCATATACGCCTGCTACAGGCGGAAAGAGGTACATACTTGTTGCCGTCGACTACTTCACTAAATGGGTAGAGGCGGAGGCTGTAAAGGGAATCAAGACGAAGGATGTAATTTCATTCATTTGGAAAAATGTCATCACTCGGTTTGGGGTTCCCATGTCTATGGTTTTTGATAATGGTCCCCAATTTGAGACGTCTGTTCTCAAAAGCTAGTTGGGTGACCAAGGAATTGCACACTACTTTGCATCTGTCGGCCGTCCACAAGTAAACGGCCAGGTAGAAGCCTTTAATAAAATCATCTCAGACGGTCTCAAGAAAAAGATTGAACGAGCAGGCGGCCTATGGGCGGATGAATTACCACATGTTCACTGGGCCATTAGGACGACTGAAAAAGGGGCGACTGGAGAAACTCCATTCCTCCTAACTTATGGTGCGGAAGCTGTTCTTCCAATAGAACACTACGAGCCGACTCTTCGAGTAATGCTATATGACGAAGAGGCAAACTGGGAAGCCATGCGCCTGGCATTAGACTCACTTCCTGAAAGGAGGGGCAATGTTGTCTTGCGCCATGAAATTTACCGCCTGAGAATGACTAGATCATACAACAAAAAAGTACACAGGCGTCCACTCAAAGTGGGGGACTTTGTACTTAGAAAAATGGAAGCAGTTGGTAGGGCTAATGAGTCTGGCAAACTAACTCCCAACTGGGAAGGACCCTACCGAATCTGTGAAGAGGTCAGGGACGGTACCTACCGTCTGGGAACACCAGACGGACAACCGTTGCCTCGAACTTGGAATGTAGATAATCTTAAGAAATATTTCTTTTGAATGATGTAAATAGTCAAGGGCTACTTAATAAAAGTTTTCATACTTAATATTCAATTTTGTACTAAGAGGGGCATGCCTGCTGACAAACAGTCGGCTACTCTCCATGTTTAATTTTTATTCTTACTTAAGAGGGGCAGGCCGCCTATACATTTACAGTCGGCTACTCTCCATTGAGTATTTTACTCTATCTTCAGAGGGGCATGCCGTCTGTACCTTTACAGTCGGCTACTCTCCATTGAGTATTTTACTCTATCTTCAGAGGGGCATGCCGGCTGTACCTTTACAGTCGGCTACTCTCCATTGAGTATTTTACTCTATCTTCAGAGGGGCATGCCGGCTGTACCTTTACAGTCGGCTACTCTCCATTGAGTATTTTACTCTATCTTGAGAGGGGCATGCCGCCTGTACCTTTACAGTCGGCTACTCTCCATTGAGTATTTTACTCTATCTTCAGAGGGGCATGCCGCCTGTACCTTTACAGTCGGCTACTCTCCATTAAATATTTTACTCTATCACCATAGGGGCACGCCGTCTGGACATATAGTCGGCTACTCTCCATAGAAGACGGCCGACTGGTTCCAAACACATAGCCACCCCCCTTATACTTAACTAAAAAATTATCAGGGCCAGGCCGACCCTGTGCCTAAACAGACGGCTACCCTCCTTTTACTTAGCACCTACGTTCACCAAGAACTAACCAAGGCCACAGGCCGAATGATCAGACCAGGCGCCAAGCCAACTGATCCAATCTTCAAAACTAATACGACCTGTCCCAACATCATAGCAGGCGTCCGGCGGCATCCCTCCGGATGAAATTCGTCGCAGAGAGCAGCTCCCTTTTGGGTGGAACATTGCTCTATGAACTAATTACACGGCACCTATACGACTGTCCCCAAGGGCAACCACGTAGCCGTTTTTGAGACAAGGATAACTCTATCACTAACCAAACCAGTGGTAGCAGTTGACATCTGAGTCAGATGACCGCCTGTATTACTTGGAATAAATGCAGGGGGTACCTCTTGAGTTAATAGCCAACAAACATTGGCGAATCAAAAGGTTCAGCCGGCCTCCGCCGCCTGGTACCTTTACTACTCAAGCAGGAGTGACGGTGACTGAGTAACTCCAAAGTTAACTCATAGTCACTCTCTCAAACTTAGTATGGAGCCTAAAAGGTATGAGTCGTCCGCCTGTTTTTAGCAAACAGGGGCTCTCAACCACTACTCCTGCTAGGTTAACAACCTATGAGTTAAAAGCCAACAAACATTGGCAAATAAAGGGGAACAACCGGTACCCACCGCTTGATACCTTTACTACTCAGTTACTTGGCGACTAGGTAACAATCATGTTTACTTGGTCACTCCTTAAAAATTTAGTATGAAACTAAAAAGGTGTTCATACAGCACCGGCTCACACTAGATTAAATATGGCGGGGAACAGTCGGCCTACACGGCCTAAAGTCTTTAGCTTAAAAACATGACAAGTAGGAAACCACTTTCCTACTTGGTTAATTTTATATGACGGAACCGCCTGCCTAAAGGGGATCCAGTCTTTAAAATGGTTCGAATACCGATTGGATAAATGGCCGACTGATCGTCTAGCCTGGAAACAGATAACCAGTCGTCCAGGGGCATAGGCGGCGTGACTAACTATCTGTACCTGTCTGCAACTATCGGCCATGTAAAACAGTCGGTATAGTGTACAATTGGATATCAGAATATTCAATACTTGAACAAGTTTGAAGCAAAACAAAAATATTCATTAAAAGGAAGCCGGTCATTAAAGACCGGCAAAATATTCAGAGCCCCGGCCCCCTGGCCGGGTAAATACAAACAAACGGCATGCAGGCCGTGGGAAGAAGACATAAAGCTTAAGAAGGGGGCAGATCTTCAATATCAGCAGCTGCCGCCTGGTTAGCACTCTTCTTGCTGGACTCGACTTTAGCTGCATCCTTCTTTGATGCATTACCCCCAAGCGGCACAAGCGCCACTACCGGCTGCTCCTCCTCCAACGCCTCTTCCTCAGCAGCCGCCAACGCCTCTTCCTCAGCAGCCGCCAGGATCTCCTGATTATATCTATCAGAACACTGGCGGTACGTTTTTTCCCATGAGGCAAAGTCGGCATTGGGGAAGAGGCGGCCCCAAGTCATGCGCTGGATTTGAGCAGAGTCTTCCATCATCTCCCGGACCAGCTCTTTCTTTTCTTGCTCGGCCTTTTCCGAGAACTCCTGAGTAAGACTCTTCTCCTGGGTCACCAGGCGTACCTTTACGCTCGCCAAGGATTTCTCCAAGGTTTCGTATGAGGACATCTTTTGGCGAAGAGGTCTCAGCTCGGCCTTGAGGTTGTTGATGGTCGCCTCCAGCTCGCTATTCCTCTTCTGGGCCGCCTCTAACTGAGCCCGGATAGCGGCGGTAGCCTGCGCCTGATAATAAAGAATATCAATGGTCAGAACTTCATTTTGGGCAATTTGAAACATTGCCTTATCACAGTCAGAGGCGGCCATAGCTTTTGCAGCCTTTACTTCTTTGTTCTTCCGGTCAAGCGGCTTGCGAAGGTCGTTCACTCGGAGCAGGGCCTAAGTAAAAAGGGGAACAGGCGTCAGTTTCCATACAAAAAGAAAACAGGCGTCCTGGAATTCAAATACTCAAAAATATGCTAAGTATACCTCAGCAAGGACCCCTGCAATCCCGTCTAGGTCAAGGGTGCCGACACCCCTGACCGCCTCCCTTTCAGCTGGAGGAACGGCCTTGATCATAGACTTGGCCACCTCGACCAAGTCAGGCTCCTGAGGGCCGGCTGCATCAAGCATAAACAAACGGATTAGACCTAGTAAAGAAGGGAGCAAGTCTAAAATTTACAAGAACAATTTCATACTTCTAGGTGGCCCATCTGGAGTTTTAGAAGAAGTGGCCGGCTGTTTCTCAGCCGCCGCATGTTTCCTGGCAGAACCAGGAGAGCTCGCAACAGTCGTCCTCCGGGCCTTGGGGTCCGGCTGTTGGGAAGAAGAAGCTCTTGGAGCGCCCGTCTAAAAAAGAAGAAAAGAGTCAGTATATGCATAAACACAACTCCAAAAAGAGGGTGAAAGGTTCGAAGCCCACCAAGGGTGCCCCCTTGTTGGGGGAGTCGGTTGAAGACTGTTGCATGATGGAGGCCCGCAACATGGCCGCCGCAGTTTTGGAGGCGGTAATTTTGCTCATGGCGTCCGCTGCAAAAACAAATAGCAAAGTTAATAAAAGTCATAACAAGAAATGCACGGAACAACAGAGTATTCGACAGGCCGGCTACCTCTTGAGCACCGACTGCTGAGGCCACGAGCGGCCAAAAAGTACTCGTCATAGAGCCATTTGAAGCTCGGGACGCAGTGCAGGGGTACTTGCTCTCGTACCCCTGAAGTAGAGTTTACCTTCGACTCTACTTTGAAGAGTCCTTTATCTAGGATCTCTTTCTTAGCCTTGGGGGGAACAGGCGGCATGCTGCGGCCGCCTGCAAGAAGGGGCGGATTCCTGTTCCACCTGTTGAAGCGCTTGTTCAGCTCTGTGTCTGAACTCTCAATGATGAGGAAGGTGCTCCGCCAGTCCTTCCATTTGTTTGCTTTACCTCTCGTCATGAGGTAGCCCCTATGGCTCGTCAATTGATACCAGCCGGTACCGCCTGCCTTAGGGGTCCGGGTGAGGTAGTTCATGTGGGCGAAAGCCTTGAAGCTCGGCTCCACCCCGTGCAGTTCGCACCCGGCCACATAGCTGAGTACGTTGACCCAGGAGTTCGGGGCTAACTGCCATAACCCCAACTCATACCCATCCAAGATCCGCTAAACAGCTGGATGTAGTGGGAAGCGCAGCCCAGCCTTGATGGCCGCCTCGTAGCAGCCAAAGCAGGCGCCATCATAACTGGTACCAGCCGGCCATACGACTGTGTCTTCTGGATCCGGCACGAACACTAAAAAGCCGGGGCCCATTGTGTGGTTTGCGATAAAGCTCTCCACTTTCTCTTGCATGGCCGTGATCCGGCCCCGAGGTACCGTGCAGTAGTAGGGGGTATTTTGCTCTCGGTGAGAGGCGGATGGCTCCGCCCAATCGTCCCCCTTCTCAACTGCGTGAGAAAGCCTCGCCTCTTGTAGGCGACTGCTTTTCTCTTCTGTGTCCAGGGAAGCATGGCCAGAAGAGCTAGACTCGGAATCGTCCTCTGACGAGTCTGAAGAGGACGACTCTCCCCCTCTCCCGGAGGGGCCCGCCTCCTCTCCTTTAAAAGGAGCAGGAGAGAATGTAGAATTGTCAACTGTAAAATGGGAAGGGGTCACTTTGACTCCTCCCTCAGAACTGCCGGCTTTCAAGCCGCTTTGTTTCACTTCCACATCTAGTGCCTGGTCAGATGTTTCACTAATCGGCACCCTGTGGGAGGAGCCGTCTGAATTTGAGATCCTGGCAGTCTTTTTTGTTCTGGCCATCATGCTCTACATAGACACAGAACAGTCGGACTTTGTCGTGTGCTAGTCCCCGGTGACCGGTTGATCACTAACCTAGGTCGTGTCGTGTGCTTCCGTGGTGCCATTTCAAAAAAGAATAAAGTAAAGAGAAAATTAAGAGTAAGAGAACCGACGGTTACCTGAACGAGTGACGATCGATGAAGTTCTGAAAATCCTTTGAAGTCGGCTTGTCAGAGCAGGCGGTAGGCAGAAAGAGTCCAAAATGTCAGAGCAAGTTTAGGGGTCCGAATGTTCTCTCACAAAGTTTTCAAGTGTGAAAATGACCGAAGTCAACACTCCTTTATATAGGCGAAGGGTCACTTCCAGAATTCAAAATTTTGGCGGGAGAATCTCTCGGCCTCTCGCCGAGTGACACCTGTAGCAGGCCGTCGCCTGTTACAGGGCGATACCTGTCACAGGTAACACGTGACCAGTCACGTGCCACCTGTGAGGGGCAAATGATTAGGGGATTTTTCCCCACCAATCACCATCTGACAAGTGGACCAATCAGGTTCCGCCATGTGTCCGTCACATGGGCCAATAGGAGCCTGCCACGTGTCAAGCAATGATCCGTCCACTATGGACCAATTACGACACGACACATGTCCTTCCCATGACACCTGGGATAACCGGTCACCTAGGCCCAACTTCCGAGGGAAGCCCAATCAGCCCAAGGTTAACCTAAACCTAGATTGACACGTTTCCCGAGGTTATAAATACCTCCCTTAATCCTCATTAAGGGAGATTACACGCTAAAAACGCAGATTACACACATTAAACACTCTCACCTAGAGAGACCCAATCACTTTAATTTCCGCATTAATTACTCCTTAATCAAGTACTAACTTGACCGTCGGAGGCGGATCTCCAATCATCCGGAGCATCCGTTTGTTTTGCAGGTACAGGCGTCCAGTCCCAGTCTCGGAATTGTAACTCTCCCGCAGGACATCAGAAAACCCCGAAACAGCTGTAATGAATGCTCTGGTGAAGATAGGAGTTGATGAAGATATGACTCCTCAAGGACTGGTCAACTTTCTCACTACCGAATTGCCAAGTACTAGCAATTTGATTTCTTTTTCTGACAAGGATCTGCCCCCGGAAGGGGACCAACATAACAAGGCCTTACACCTCACTGTGGTGTATAGGCAGATGAATGTTCCTATGAGCCTGGTTGATAATGGCTTTGCAATCAATGTATGCCCACTCCACACTGCAAAGAAGTTGGGCATAAAGAATGAAGAACTGACTCCCTCTACTCAAGGGATTCGCGCTGATGATAATACTCGCCGTCAAGCCGTGGGTACGATCATACTTAACATAACTACTGGAGCCATTGAACGTCGCACCAAGTTTCAGGTGGTGGACATTAAGGCTTATTTCAATATGTTGTTAGGACGTCCTTGGCTTCATGGGCTAAAGACGATCCCATCGTCGTTGCACCATAAAGTGAAAGCCATAGTTGGAGGGGTTCCAGTTACCATTGATGCCTCTCCCATACGCATTCAAGTTATCGACACTCCCGTCGTCCATGTCGAACATGCCGAAGAAGATGAAGATCTTTGGGGGTTTTCACTCGATGATGTTCTCATGATCGAAGAAGAGGAGAAGTGTCATCTCGATTTTGATCCTTATTCAAACACCAATATTAATTCCATTATGAAGAAGCAAGGGCATTTCCCTGGAATAACCCTCAGACTCAAAAAGAAAATGGCTGAACTTTGGGACCATCCTGGTGCACTCAAGAAAGATACCTTTGGCTTGGGATTCAAGCCAACAAAAGAAGATGTGAAACAAGCCCTCTTGAAAATGAAGGCTTGCAATAACGCTCGAATCATGAAGACAGAAATGGCCATATATCCATATCCACTCACCCTCAATGGCCAATATATCAAAGAAGGGGAAGACTTCCCATGTTATGAATTCCCTGAACCTTTCATCCACAATGGGAGGCGTGAACCAGGATTCGAGATGTTCTTTGATTGTGACTTCGTCGATGAAGACGAAGAAATCTTCGCAACCGAGAAACCAGCTAGCCCAAGCTCTGATGATCTAAGCATTAACCTTCTTTTTAGACTAGAGAAGAATGAATCCAAGCCTGTCTGCAATGATAATTCCGAGCTCATTCAAGATGTTATATCAATCAAGGATTTTGACCCCTCCGAGTTAATCGTCCAAGCTGATAATATTTCAAAGGGATGGCGCAAGACAGTGAAGATCACTATGCCAAGCGGAGAGAAGTTGGAAATAACCACTGGCGAAGGTCCTATGTTTGATGAGTCTGAGTCGTCTGGGTCTGAGTCCGAGTCAGAGTCTAAGTATGTAGACGAGTCCTTAGGGTCTTAGGCCGACCCTCTTTCTTATATAGAGTCCAATCCTGAGTATCTTGTTGAGTCTTCTCTTTCTAGCCCAAATAATTCCGGTGAGGTCGCAGTTGACCTTGCCCCTCTTGATGTATTGACTGATGAATTCAATAAAATGAATACCTTTGCTTACGATGCATGTCATTCCCCTAACCCTGATCAATATTGCTTTGCTAATGATAAAAATGACAAAGAAATAATAAAAGCACTGGAAGAACACGAAAATAAAACATCAGTTATTGAAGATACATAAACAGTTAATATTTCCAATGATACGACTATTAAAGAAGTAAAAATTGGATTAAACTAAGTCAAGATGAACGTAAAGAGCTAATTAACTTGCTTAGTGAATTTGTTGATGTATTTGCTTGGTCATACCAAGATATTCCAGGAATTGACAGGGATATAGCGCAGCATACAATACCACTCATTCCAGGTATGAAGCCTGTCAAACAAAATTCGCGCCGTATGAAACCAGATGTGGCTCTCAAAATTAAAGAAGAAATCAGAAAGCAATTGGCCGCAGGTTTCATCAAAGTATACAAGTATCCAGAGTGGATAGCAAATGTGGTTCCAGTTCCAAAGAAGGATGGAAGGGTCATAATGTGTGTTGATTACAGGGACCTTAATAAGGCAAGCCCGAAAGATGGGTTCCCTCTGCCTCACATTAACATTCTGTTCAATAACTCAGCAAACCATGCACTCTTATCGTTCATGGACGGCTATGCCGGATATAATAAAGTATTAATGGCTGAAGAAGATATGGAGAAAACCACATTCATCACACAATGGGGTACATATTGCTATACGGTAATGCCATTCGGGTTGAAAAACGCAGGTGCCACCTACCAAAGAGCAGCCACACCATTGTTACATGATATGATGCACAAAGAGGTGGAGGTCTATGTCGATGATATGATCGTTAAGTCTAAAGATCGCCCAGGCCACATCATTGCACTTCGCAAGTTTTTCAAAAGACTCCGCAAGTACAACATGAGATTAAATCCAGCAAAGTGTGCATTTGGAGTCACGTCAGGCAAATTACTTGGATATGTGATCAGTTCTTAAGGGATTGAAATAGATCCCACGAAATTCAAAGTGATCATGGCCATGCCACCGCCCAAGAATGAGAAGAAAATTCGAGGCTTCATTGGAAGGCTACAACATATAAGTAGGTTCATATCAAAACTCATGGCGACATGTGAACCTATATTCAAGAAGCTTAAGAAAAATGTCTCAGTCACATGGGATGATGATTACCAAAAGGCTTTCGACAAAATCAAAGAATACCTGGCAAACCCACCCGTGCTAGCGCCGACAATACCTGACTTTCCTCTTCGACTCTACCTTACAGTCACAAGAGAAACGATGGGGGCAATGCTAGCACAAGAGATCGAAAGCAAGGAGAATGCAATTTACTATTTGAGCAAGAAGCTTCAAGGATATGAGACACGATACACATCGCTTGAAAAGTTGTGTCTCGCACTTGTGTGGGCCGCACAGAAACTAAGACGTTACATGCTCACTCACACAGTGCATGTCGTGTCCAAGATGGATCCACTCAAATACTTATTCGAAAAAGCAACACTCAATGGCAGATTATAAAGGTGGATAGTCAACCTTGCTCAGTTTGATCTGAAATTTGTACCACAAAAATCCATCAAAGGTTCTGCAGTTTCTGACTTCTTAGCAGATTTTCCGCTAGAAGAAATGGAGAAAGAAGAAGATGAGTACGATTTCCCTGACGAAGATTTACTTATTACCGAAGATGATAGCTGGACGCTCTATTTCGACGGAGCTTCAAACCAAAAAGGTTGTGGTGTAGGAGTCTTGCTTGTATCACCCAATGAAGAGCATATCCCAATTTCCATGAAACTCGACTTTGATGTCACCAACAATGCCGCAGAGTACGAGGCATGCATTTGGGATTAGAAATAGTTGTGGCCTTGGGAATTAAGAAGCTTTGAATCTACGGTGATTCATCACTAATCATTAATCAAATCTCCAAGAGATGGAAGGTGAGAAGCGAAAGTCTCGCTACGTATCAAGCTCATCTGGAAACTCTCACGGAGCAACTAGATGAAGTGGAATATACGTACTTGCCTAGAGAAGAAAACCAATTCGCCGACGCACTAGCTAAATTAGCATCAATGGTGCGAATTCCAACGGATACAATCAGAATGACATTGACCATAGAAAGAAGATATGAACCGGCTTATGTTCATGCACTTGATGATGAACAAAAATCACAAATAGAAGATGAAGAGCCATGGTATACAGATATCCTTAACTACGTGACAAAAGGAGAATACCCTCCTAATATTGATAAAAGGGCACACCGTGCTTTGAGACTCCTGGCCTCACAGTATGTGCTCATCAGGGGAGAACTCCACAAGAGGACTGCACTAGGGAGAAATCTCTTGTGCATAACGAAGGAGCATTTGGACTGCACTAGGGAGAAATCTTAACACAACATTGAAGCATGCTTCGTCATAACAAAATCACTCATCACTCATCATTACATCACAAAGTAAGAAGTGCTTAGCCTCCGCGCCTAAGTTACTTGAATACTTTCATTATTGAGTTAACCAGGATAGTCTAAGACATTACAATCCTTGTACTGTGAGAGACAATGTTAATAGATTAAGCTCATTCAAATGCACCATCAAAAACTTTGATTTTTTTTCGCGTCTTTCTTCGGGAGAGAGTCGGTACCCTCCACAAAAATGACGGAAATTTTTTTACTTTTTTGCATTTTCGAGTCGCACGATCACATTACAAAGCACACACGAGTCATGTACACATTGATTCATGTCGTGTTATCACATTTAGTCAACGCTAAGTCTTAGGTCAACCCTAAAGAAAGATAATCAAAGTCCTATAGTCAAAGACATAAATGCAGGTGCATCCCAGTAAGCGAGGACATTCCCAGATTTTTTTCGAAAAAACCGCGAATATGACACATGAGATTCCTCCAAGATAAGAGGAGTTACATAGATCAGTAAATTAGAGATGAAGAGCTTTAATGTACAAAAGATTTGAGGGGATTTAGTTGAAAGGAAACGACCAAGCTCAAAGTTCGGAGCAAAATCAAGCAACAGAGGCAGCAAGAGCAGAATAGGGAAGACCCGACTCCAGTGCCAGACGACAAGGCTATTGCCTGGCGACAACATTTGTCGTCTGGCGACAGTGTTCAGCGCCTGGCGCTAAATCCCAACGTCTGGCGACAGAGCTAATTCTTGGCGCCAGCGATATTTCAGCAGCGACAGAGCTCGAAGCCTCTCAGAACGGTTATTTCGACCTCATACAACAATTTCGGGTTCCTTGGTATGCCAGTTAGCCCCTATAAGCAAATTGACATGATTAGTAGTCAACTCGATTACAATCGTAGTAAGTGATTGACCTGACAAAAAATTATCTCACTTAGCTTAAGCGCCTAAAATACTGGCTCATTACAAACACCAAGATATAGATTCAAAAGCAAGTGCATCACTTATACGACAATTTTTCCAAGATTGGATTGTCATCTCCAACAGACAATATTTCAAAATATGGATTGTCTCGCATTCTTCTTATAAGACAATTTTTCCAAGATTGGTTTGTCATCTCCAACTGACAATATTTCCAAAATATGGATTGTCGCGCATATTCTTCAACGACAATTTTTCCAAGATTGGATTGTCATCACTGGCAAAGTTTCCAAGCGTGGATTGTCGTGCTCCTTCTTTGTTTGGCAAGTCTTTCTAAGTTTGGATTGTCGTACATTCATTGATATTTGGCAAGTTTTCCAAGATTAGATTGTCACACACCCAGTTTCCCATGGCAAAATTTTCCAAAGGATTTTCGTAGGTCTCTACTCATCATAAATTTTGGCAAAGATTCCTCAACATGGATTGTCATTCATTTCAGTAAGTGGCAAATATTCCCGAAGTGGATTGTCGGTCGACTCTTTTTTGCAAATGTTCCAAGACGCGGATTGCCAATAGTGGCAATATTTTCCTAAAAGGATTGTCGCATAGCGTTGGCAAATTTCCAAGGTGGATTGCTTTCAAGAGTTATTTTTCAAGATGTGGATTGTCAATCGTAGCAAAATTCTTATGACAGATTGTTACGAAGCATTGGCAACTTTTCCCAAAAATGGATTTTGGTAAATTTTCCGAGATACGAATTTTCGCTTCATCGTGGCAACATTTCCAAGGATGGATTGTTACGAAGCATTGACAACTTTCCCTAAATTGGATTGTCATACATCATACGAGAGTTGTGTTGGCAACTATTCCCAAAGAAAAGAGGTTTGTCATCACAGCAAAAGCACCAACATACTGGTTCACAAGCAGCAAAGCGCCGAAGTACTGGCATAGCAGCATTAAGGATCAACAAGCAGTGGTCTTTTCGAAGACTATCACAGCAGAAATTGGAGGCAGTTATAGGCGTAGCAGTCTTCAGGCTGTATTCTCTAGCTTGAGGAAGATCGTCAAAACAAACAGCAGGATGGCATTCCCTAGCTTGCAGAAGGTTGTCACAACAACAGCAAATGCAGCAACAAATCGGTTACCTACAGATACGTGTGCTCGACGGTGCAAGATACGCGTTTCTTAACTCTCTAATTTGTTTTAACTAACGCTAGTTTACAGGTATCGGCGTTACAAGAATGATTTAGGATCGAAGAGCGTTCTAAATCATTCTCCGTCCCTATCTAGTGTCTCCCCGAAACCAAACCCAGTGATGAATATCTTTCGCGTCAAATCATAATCGAATGAAGTGAAAGTGTGAAAAATCTAGTGTTGCAGTTAGTTTTTATTTCTTTTCTTTCTCTCTGTTTTTGAAAACCTATTTTAAGTTTTCAGCCAATCCAGTCTTGTTTGGTCCATGGAAAAGGTCCAATAATGGTGTAGTTGGGTTAGGTTCGAAAAGAGCTTTCCAACGATATATTATAAGCCCAATTCCGATGAATAATGAGAAAGTTATGGCCAAATTACTAAACTGGGGCCGGTTTGACATTTATATGCGGCCCAATGATCTAGAGGAGGGCCTAATATTGATTTATAATTCCTAATGAAATTAGAATTGATTATAGTCTTCTAGATTCTTCTAGAAGGTTCTTTTCATTCCTAATTTAATTAGCATTGATAAATTGACTTTAGTTGACTTTTTAGAGTTTTAATCAAAATAAAAGAAGTTTTTTTTAAGGAAAATACATTTTTGCCCTCTCGTACGGCTAAACTTTATCAAAATAAGAAAACAAGTGGAAAACTGGATTCCAGCGCCCGGCGACAGGACCAGCGCCTGGCGCTAGACCCAGCGCCTGGCGCCAGATCAAGTGTTTTACGCTGCGATCGTGTTTTATTCTTTTTGAAACTCTGATTCGTTTTTTAATCACATCCGGCTGATTTTCTCTATAAATAGCCTCCTAAAACACCGTTTTCAATCATCAACAACTATTAATTCTTCTCATCAATTCTCTAATTTTCTCTATCACCAACTCTCATCAAGAATCTCTTGATATTTTTTCTCTCTCTTTTCTAAACCAACCTTTTGCAAACAAAATTCCGCATTCACAAGATCTAGACACACCTAGCATAATTCGAAGTTGCCTTCGCCCTATACGTGAAAGGTTTTAATTTCTGAGGGTTTGGTCCCAAATCTCTCTTTCAATTATTTAATTTAATTCTTTTTATGTTGATAAATACCACCATCTATTGTTGCCAAAATTGGAAATAACACCTCAAGTTTTTTTTTTGAATTTTACCACCTAGTTTTTCCCTAAACTTTTGAAAACCACCTCTTTCTTAGATGACGTCATTGTGGGTCCCACATATTTGTTTTCCCTCTCTTTCCCTCTCTCTTCCCTCGATTTCCCCTGTTCTTGTTCTTCTTCTCCCCTCCCTAATTTGTCGAATTTAGAAAAATCCCCAAATTGATTACACAAACCCTAATTAAACTAATTAATTCAGTTTGTTGTAGGTTAGACTGTAGAAATTATAACCTAATTTGCGAAATTGTGTAATTGAAATCAAATTTGAGAGATGAAATTGAAAGAATGGAGTAGAAGAATAGTGGAAATCGAATATGTAGGACCCACAATGACGTCATCTGAGAAAGAGGTGGTTTTCAAAAGTTTAGGAAAAAACTAGGTGGTAAAATTAAAAAAAAAAAAAAAGGTGGTATTTTCAATTTTGGCAACAATGGATGGTGGTATTTATTAAATTTTCCATTCTTTAATTATTATTTTCCTTGAAGTTACTAACGCGTGTATTTTGTTATTAGAAAGAGGTAGAGGCATAAAAGTAAGTGTTTTAATTGATTTATTAATATTATGATATAGAAATCACGTCTAGGTTGTTATTATGATTCCTAGTGTCATGTTAGGGTGTTTTGATCTTCCTAGTATCATGTTTAGGGTAACAACTAAAATTTCTAATATCAAATATGACAATTGTGATTCCTGCAATGCTTCCTATTTTCTTTCCTAAAATCATGTTAGTATCATGTTAGGGTTAAATCTTTGATCTTTAATGTTTAGTGACATGCTAGGGTTTGTTATTAATCTTGTTAGTATTGATGAGTGTCATTTATGGCACTCATTTGGCTTCTTTTATACTACAAAAAAAAATCATTATAGCATCAACTAAAACTTGTTGCTATTCACCAAAAATCCGTTGCCAACTCTATTTAGCAACGAGTTGGAAACAAAAATTTGTTGTTGCTAAAAGGCTTGTTGCCATAGGATTTTGGATACCAGTTGCAAAGAAATTTTGTTGCAATATTGCAACAATTTTAATTTAGTTTCCATGATTGTTGCTGTTTTTGGTGCATTCGTTGCCATTAGTTGTTGCTAAAATTAGCAACAAATTATTAATCTTAGTTTCTAAAATAGCAACAAATTATTAATATTGGTTCCTAAAAATATCAACAAATTATTGAAGTTGGTTCATAAAAAATAGCTACAAATCATAAATATTGGTTGCTATCAACACTACAAGACAAAAACCCAATCCCTATTAGCAATTTGGTTCAACCCGATCTCGGCCTTTACCAATCTGAAATCTCACTCAGGTTAGGTCAACTCGGCTCGACTTTGCTTGTAAGGCTCTTTGAATCCCCAGTCTCAAGAATCGCATTTGGTAGGAGTCGAACTTGTGACCTCAAAGTCAGATGGTGAATCTCTTACCAACTATACTAAGTACTATTTGTTTACTTCTATGCATATAATTTATAATAAGTGAATGAAATATTAGAGACGAAATTGAAAAATTTGTCTCCAAATTAGGGACAAAATAAAAAATCCGTCTCTAAATGAGAGACGAAATTGAAATCCGTGTCTATTTGATGTCATTATAGCAACAAATAATTTTATACATTATAGCAAAAAGTGGCCTACATATAAATTAACAACAATATGTAACACAACTCATTTCCAATGGCAACAAATAAAATAATACGTTATCAACTAGAAATAATAATTTAGAAGACTTGTTTCTAATGAAAACTATTCAAAAACTCATCGCCTTTGTTTGTTTCTAAATCAATACAAATAAAATATTTATTGTCATAGTTTGTTACTATTTGACAACAAAAGAAAAATATGATGCCATCTAGTAACAACTAGTAAGACAATTTATTTTAAAAAGCAACAAATCAAAAACTGTAGCCATTGTTTATTAAAAACTAAAGCATAAAATGTCGCTTTTAATTAGGCAATGAAAAAATTTAGATTCGTTGCTATTTAGCAACGTTTTAAAAATTTGTTGCCAAACTTAGTTGCTAAAAAGATTTTATTTTTGTAGTGTTAGGATGAATATCATGCTATTTTATAGCTCTTTTCTTTAGTGATCCTTAGTTTTGTTCTTTATTTCTTTAGTTTGTGCTTTCCTTAGTTAGTTTTCTTTCTTTGTGCATTTCTTTGTTTATTTGATCTTTTTCCCTTTTATTTGCTTGTTTTTGGGTATTTTCAGGTTATGATCGTGTTCTAAGGATTCCCGAGCCTTCCTCTCATATTTCCCATCACTTTGGATGCCTCTTGCTTGTCATTTGGAGCTCAAGTTTGAAGGAATGCAAGGAGCAAGTTCATGAGACCGGTGCATGCTTGCGGTGGGGGCATCATTTTTGGCATGAACCCACCAAAATGACCATTTCAAGACTGCCTACCTTAGTGTTCATCATCATCACCAAGACGAGCGCACGAGGATGAGCTAGGACAAAGAAGAGGATTGCTCCCCTGCTGCCAGGTGCGGCCTCGCACCTGGGTGGCGCGGGCGCGCCTGCCAGGGCCTTTGTTCCGTACCCATTTTCTTGCGGCCGCGCCTCTCTCTTGATGCGACCGCACCTTCCGGGGTTTCTTTTGGGACGATCTAACTAACTCTTCTTTTGTATCTTTCCTATATATAGTTTTTCCTTCTATTTTTAGAAAAAGGAGATGAGACAATTTGATTAAAATTAGATCAAAATTAGAGGATAATTAGAGAGATTTTAGAGAGAGAAACTCTAGGTTTTTAGAGAGAGAAATTAATGGTGGATTGTTGTTGATTGAAGATTTCTTCATTTCCTTTGATTTTTGATCAAGTTTGTAAGGATTCCTTTTCTTTAATCCATTCTATAGATTGATCTTTAGTTTAATTTCATTTGTTTTGTTGATTGTTCTAGTTTGATTGAAGTTTGATTGATTTTAGCTTGTTTGATTTGATCATGATGAATTTGTTGCTTAGTGTTGTTTTGATCTTAATTTCAATGGCTAGTGAGTAGATTGCTTGCTAGGGTAATGGTGAAGCATGTATGAGTAATGGATTAATGTAAATTGGGAAAAATTGATGGAGTTGATTATGTGATTAAATTGGTTGATGATCATGTGCATGTGTGTGATTAATTAAAGTGTAGCTAACTTTGATTGATGCACTAGATTGCATTGTAAGTTCACACTGATACAGACCATTGATTTGTGGTTTGCATTTAACGATTGAGGTGTCTTGTGACGTTCCTAGCTAGAGTTTATCGTAGTTGACGCTAGTTAGACCTCTAGGAAAATAGCTTAATACGCTCTTTTAGTTCCATGATTGGTCTTCCCTCACATTGCTTGACTTAGTCACTTTGACCTCCCAATTAGTAGAATCCGTTACGATTGCATGTGGATCCTAGCCCTAGCGTTTTACATACTTGATTTCAATTCGTTGTTTAGTCAACATTGTCCTAGTTTACATACCTACACCCTACCATTTCAGAGTAGCTTGACTTAGGCAATAGATAATCGCCCACCGTTCCTTATTGGTTTGACCCTCAACTTACCATTATACTTGTGTAAGGGTGTGTTGAGAAATTACAAATTTTGTTTGGCCTAGGGTAGGGGTTAGTTTCAACGACCTATTTTCGAACCCTTGTCAAGTATCATGCCTAGGATCTTGCTATTAATATTTTGTTTTAACCTGATTATGATAATTAGGATTATTATTATGATTATGATTTATTATGATGATTATTATGTTGCTTTTTATTTATTGTTATTGCTTGATCACACCTTTTATGCATGTTTAAAGGGCACTGGTACTTGTAATCACGCTTAATAAGATAATTAATAATCTTGTTTAGGATTAATTTGATTATAATTCAAGTGATCTCCAATAACAGTTTTATTTGTGCATTAATATTCAACCAACATAGATAAACAGGTTTAGGGTTAACCTATTGATTGCATGTTAGTCAGAATGCGCACATGAATACGACCAGAATAAAGTAGAGGCCTATTATTAGGGCAGGTTCAATCACTTTTAGGTTGGATTTGTACCTTCATCCCCGAACTACCAGTCATGGTTCCAGACCTATTGGAGTTGACGATCTCCTGGATCGTTAAGGGGTGTAACCTTCACCTCTTGAACGGTTTATAAGGTCCTAAAACTTGTTGGCGACTCTTTTGCTCTAGCTTCCTACCCTTTGGACGCCACTGTACACTGACCATAAGAGCTTGAAGTAAGTTTTCACTCAAAAGGATTTGAACTCTCGCCAAAGGAGATGGTTAGAGTATACGACGGATTATGACTTAGACATACAATATCATGAGGGGAATGTACATGTAGTTACATATGCTCTAAGTCGTAAGACTAGTCATGGATTGAATACTTTGATAGTGGCTGACAAGTTATGTAGGGAAATAAGTAAAATGAACTTAGAATTTGAAGAATGGCGGGTACTAGCTGTCATTCTTGTGAATTTGACTATCCAACCAACCATATTCGAAGAAATAAAGGAAAACCAAGTACGAGATGTGAAATTGGATAGGATTCGTGAGAAAATAAAGCAAGGCAAAGCTACATATTTCAAAATTCATGAAGACGGAAGTTTGAGGTACAAAGGTTGATGGTGTGTACCTTAAAAGTGTGAGGAAGTGAAGAGAAAGCTAATGGAAGAGGGACATAATACACCCTATTCAGTGCACCTAGGAGGGGATAAGCTATGAAAGGACTTGAAAAAGGTGTATTGGTGGCCTAAAATGAAGAATGAAGTTGCGGAATTTGTAGCAAAGTGTCTAACTTGCCAAAAGGTGAAAATAGAGCACAGGAGACCTCGAGAAACTATGCAATCATTGGAAATTCTTGGATGGAATTGGGATTGAATTTCAATGGATTTTGTGACTTGCCTTCCAAAATCAAAGAGTGGAAATGATACCATTTGGGTAGTGGTGGACAGACTTACAAAATCCGCGGTGTTTATACTAATGAAGGAGACTTGGAAGATGGAGCAACTTGCAAAGGCTTACATAAAAAATGTTGTGAGGTTACATGGGGTTCCAAAGGATATTGTGTCTGACAAAGATTCCAAGTTTCTTTCAAAATTCTGGAAAAGTGTACAGGAAAACTTTGGTACGACACTTAAGATGAGTACAACGTTTCACCTTGCCACAGATGAGTAAACTGACATAACCATTCAAACCTTGGAGGACATGTTTAGAGCTTGTGTTATAGACTTCCAAGGAGGATGGGAGGGTAGCTTGAATTTGATTGAATTTTCCTATAATAATACTTATCATGCGAGCATAGGAATGACTCCATTTGAGGTATTGTAGGGAATATTTCAAGCATCCCACACTTGAACCGCACTATGATCATACGCTTAAGCATGGTGGCGTCCAAAGGGAAGGAAGCTAGAGTAAAAGAGTCGCTAACAAGTTTTAGGAACTTATAAACCGTTCACAGGGTGAAGGTTACACCCCTTAACGATACATGAGATTGTTAACTCCAACAGGTCTGGAACCATGACTGGAAGTTCGAGGATGAAGGTACAAATCCAACCTAAAAGAGATTGAACTTGCCCTTAAATAGACCTCTACTTTATTCTTCTCGTATTCATGTGCGCTTTCTGACTAACATACAATCAATAGGTTAACCCTAAACCTGTTTAATCTATGTTGGTTGAATATTAATGCACAAATAAATCTATTATTGTCGATCACTTGAATTATAATCATATTAACCTAAACAAGATTATTAATTATCTTATTAAGCGTGATTACAAGTACAAATTCCCTTTAAACATGCATAAAAGGCGTGATCAAGAAATAACAATAATAATATATATAATATCAAGCAACATAATCATAAAAATAATAATTATCATAATCATGTTAATAATATTCTCAATAAAGCATAATAATAATAGCAAGATCCTAGGCATGATACTAACAAGATTAATAACAAACCCTAGCATGTCACTAAACATTAAAGATCAATTAGCCCTAACATGACATTAACATGATATTAGGAAATAAATAGGAAGCATCATAAAAATAATACGTGATATTAGAAATTTTAGTTAACCCTAAACATGATACTAGGAAGCAATAACACATCCTAACATGATACAAAGAATCAATATAATCAAAGCATGATTTCTTTATCAAAAAATGAATAAAGCAATTAAAGTACTTACTTCGATGCCTTGTACCTCTTTCTAAAAAAATACACACGTTAGTAACTTCAAGGAAAAATAATAAATCAAACAATTAAATTAAATAATTGAAATAGGGATTTAGGACCAAACCATCATAAATATCAAACCTTTCACGTCTAGGGCGAAGGCAACTTTAAACTTGGCTAGGTGTGTCTAGATCTAATGAGTGAGGAATTTTGAGAGAGGGAAGGTTTAGAAAAAGAATAGAGAGAGAGAGAGATGATGGTTGTGAATGATGATTGTGAATGATTAAAAACAAGGAAATACGACCCCCTATTTATAGGAAAAATAGCATGGGGTCAAAGAAAGTTATATTCGGAATAAAATACCTCCTGTCGCAAATGACATGAGTCAGCTCCAGGCGACAAGCTCGTCGCCAGGCGATAGCTGTCAGAGCTAGACGACGACTCTTTCGTCTCACGCTGATTCACAAGTACAACGCTCTTTCATACACTGAATCATCTTTAAACATGTTAACAGGTAATTCCACGTCTAAGCAGATTTTAAATCAAATTTTAGATAAATAATATACTTTATTCAAAATAAAACATCTTTTAAAAATATAATTATCAATCCTAATCTTATTAGAATTAAAAAGAACCTTCTAGATATTCCTATAAGATTAAAATCAATCCTAATCACTTTAGGAATAATAATTAATAGGCCCTCCTCTAGATCATTGGGCCACATTTAAAATCACTGCGCCTAATTTAATTTAATCAATAACTTCCTCATTATTCATCGGAATTGGGCTTATAATATATCATTGGAAAGCTCTTTTCGAGCCCAATCCAACTACACTACTATTGGACCCTTATCATGGACCAAACCAAATTGGAATGACTATTTTTATAAATAGAATAAGAAAAGAAATATTTTGCAGAAAGAGAAATATTTTAATAAAAACATCCCATCACTAGAATTTTCACACTTTCACTTAGTTCGATAATCAAATGAGGAGAAATGTATTCATCGTTGGGTTTGGTTTTTGGGAGACACATTTGGGTGTCTACAGAAGCCCCCACTTTGACTGAGTTTGGAGAAACGCAAGTTTCGAAAACAAAAGTGAAAGTAGCGATAGGGACGGAAAATGATTCAGAACGTTTTGCGATCCTAAATCATTCTTGTAACGCTGATACCTACAAACTAGTATTAGTTAAAACAGATAAAAGAGATAAGAAACGATTATCTTGCACCAACGAGTACACGTCTCTATAGTAACCAATTTTTGTTTGACGATCTTCCTCAAGCTAGGGGATACCGTCTGAAGACCACCACGCTTGCAGCTGCCTTCATTTTCTGCTGTTTTTTGACCATCTTCCATATCCTAGGGAATACGGTCGAATATAACTTCGCTTGAAGCCACCTCTTGATTTTTGACAACCTTCCACATCCTAAGGAACGTCGTCGAAGAAAACTTCGCTTGAAGCCATCCTTAGTTGTCTAACAACCTTCCACATCCTAGGGATTGTCGTCGAAGATAACTCCGCTTGAAATCATCCTCAGTTGTTGTGATAATATTCCAAAGAAAATTACTGAAGACCAATGCTTGTTGATCCTCAAAGATCACTTGAACTTTGCTACTGTGATACTTGCTGAAATTACCGCGATGCCATTATGTCGGCGCATTTTATTGCTTGTGAACCATTACGTTGGTGCTTACGATGAGCCAATGTTTAGGCGCTTTAAGCTAAGTGAGATGATCTTTTATCAGGTCGATCACGTACTGTGATTGTAATCAAGTCGATTACTTAATCATGTCAAGTTGCTCATATGGGCTAACTGGCATACCAAGGAACCCGAAATTGTTGTATAAGGTTTGCATAGTCATTTATAGGAACCACATATCTTGTCGCCGCACCAGCGCACGCCGGAACACGTTGTTGCCAGGATTTCGCTCTGTCGCCAAGCGACGAAGGTCAGTACCTGGCGATGAACTTGTTGTTTGGCGCTGATGTCGGGTTTTTTGAAATAAAACCCCTTCTTCTTCATTTTTTTGTCGTAGCCGTTGCTGCTGTTCGTGTTTGCGCTTGAAGCTTCAAATCGATCGTTCTTACTCATTTGTTCACCAAATTTGCTCAAAATTCTTGCAAATCAAAGCTTATTTCATCTAGTTTCCCGATCCATTTAAGTTTAGCTCAAACTTATCTCGGTTTTTGCTGAATTTGAACAAGTTCGTGCGTGGGTTTTTGAAAAATTAAAACCCAATTGTTCTTAATTCGCTTCATTTGTCAAATCTTATGCCTTGAAATTGCTTGATTATGTTTATATATTATCTTTAGAGCATTTTTAGACTTGTTTTACTCAATTTGGTGAAGAAATGAGCAAATTTCCATTGTTGAACCCCTTGGGTTCGTGAGAACAATGTGACTTTTTTCTCGTGTTTTTGCTAGCCATTCTTGTCAAATTTGTCACAATATTTGTTATAGTATTTTAAGAAATTGTTTGATTGTTGAAATTGCTATTTATGATTGAATTGAAATCATACTTTGTTTTAGTACTACGTACTCTGTTTTGTTGCGAACATAGATTCATGTGGCTAGGCGAACCTTAGATACTATAGAACCTTAATTTACTGTTATTTTGCATAATATAGCATGGCTATATGACGAGGTTACAGTTCTCGTTCTAGGGAGGCTCATCGGGAGGACGATCCCGTTGATGCAGGCGTAGGGACCTCTTCTTCCCTAGGGAGGTTTCAAGAGTGGGACGAGTGCACTCTGTATTTCGCGCTTGAGTTTCACATTTTGGAGCGCGTTTGGCAATTCACAGTGGTAGATTTCGCAACCATGGTTTTGGTAATACGACCATCGGCTCTTTGTACGATACATACTTCCGCAACCATAAAAGTATGTGCCTCTAGTGGGAGTCTTGTGGCTTGACTCCTTTGCTGCGAGCCACTGGGGCTATCCTTCGGATAAAGCCACTATGTAGTCCATGATTTGGTGGAGTTCTTTTGGGACACCACCAACACCTTCCATTTTCCTTGGGGTGAGTTTACTGTTACCCCCACTTACTTCAGTCTCATCAAGGGATTACAGTTTACTTCGGTCGCGCTTCCTTTCGATAGCGAGATCTCTGTCTTTTCTCTAGAGGTATTGGAGCTATTGGGCCCTATCAACCATTCAGGCTCGTAGTAGGCCGAGCAAACGCAGCTTAGATCTAGATGCATTCGTCGGTCCACGCTTGCGGCGGCCTTCTAGGACAGTGCAACCACCTAGAGAAGCGGGTGCGCATATTCGCTTTCATCTTGTTGTCAGGGACCTTTTCGCCTAGCCTGCTCTTTGCGAACTTCCCATGGTCGGGTCATCTGATTGGCCCAGCTTGGCCTACGCGGACTTCCTAGTCGGATTGCGGCTTGTTAGTCGTCATAGCTCTTTCGAGGGAGATATCGCGCTTTCCAGCTTTTAGAGAGTCGTAAAGATACACTTTATCTCCATTATTAATGTTAGCTCTAGATATCTATTGGTATTTAATGACATTTCTTTATCTTCATAGATCTGGTTCTACGAGTACTTTCCATCTCTTGCGCCGGCGAGACCTTCACCTCGCGAGCTCCCCGTTGCTGCCGGTTAGGGAGGCCATCGCAGTGAGGAGGCTACTACTAGGCGCGTTCGAGAATTGATTCTCTCAGTAAGTTCCTTAGAAACTTGCCTTTTAGTATCTTTAGTAGTATTTTATCTTATGAATATGCGTTTTGTTGGAGCCGACCGTAGTGTTTCGACCGTAGGCCGATTTCGACATTCCTGCGCTTGCTGCGCAGTATACTGTCCAGCGTCGGTACTTCAAGGGGACATGTGACGTTGCGGTGTATTTAGGCGAGAGAGTGGCTGTTCAACACTACTCGGAGGCTTTTATTGTTCTTGCTCGCCCTCCTTGGCATATGTTCGATAAGGTGAGATTGAGGACCTTGGCGAGTAGGTCGCCTGAGGGCGCACCTTGGCGGACACATGCCCGTCTGGAGCTACACTATTTGGAGGCATTGCTTCCGCTCTAGGCTCCACCACCCGCCTTGCTAGAGGGAGCAGAGGAGGTATTCTTCATTTTCTGTATTTGCCTCTAGCATAGCCCCTAAGTAGGTATTAACTACTCAATTTTATTTTGTAAGATGCGCACATGAAGTTCGTCACTTCACTTGTATCCATCACCTATCAGGGGATGTATGGCCCTGTTGAGGAGATTATTCCTCTGGCTCCTCCATATCACTGCTTTATTGAGCGGTCGATACCTCGGCATCAGAGTTAGGTGAGTCATTTATATGTCGTTTTACTTGTACTTACATCTTTGATTGTTACTGACTTGTCTCTTGACAGTTCTCTTGCGAGGTGGTAATGAGGATGGCGAGGGGTTTAGACGCCTTTTGTTACCAGCTAGTGAGATTGAGGGATCGAGCCTCTTGTCACCGTGACGACACTGCATAGGTATTTCTCTTATCCTTACTTCATGTTTTATTTACTCATTTAGAATCTGACATGATTAACTTTTGCAGGGACAACTTATTCGTCCTCCACACACTCGGACGAGACCTGAGGCTAGGAGAGAGAGGTATGAGTCCGATTCAAGGCGTTTTCGTACCTCTTCCAAGGTTGAGGGTGGCCGATTAGAGACGGCTCCTGCTAAGAGATTGGAGGGTTCAGGCTCTTTGTGTGAGGGTGCACATGCTAGGCCGACAAGCCAAGGAGGCGTGCCATCGACTCCTTTAAGGGGTGGTGGGACGTACGAGGTTGGCTCGTCGTCGCAGCAGCCGCCGCAGCCTCAGCCGTTAGCTATTCAGCTTCAGGGTGAGCCTGGGAGGGCTGGCCCTATTCTGTCGATCCACAATGTTGGCGATCCTGAAGCCAGTGAGGGACATACTCCACAATCTACTTTGTTCTTTGACACTTTGAGAGTGCCTCACCATTTGCGTCCTCCGGCATCATAGCTGTACCTGTATTTATTTTATTTGACTTTTTGGACTTTTCTAACATGTATTATACGACTTCTATGTTAGAAACATTGTGTATACAAACTTATTATGCTTATTTTATCTTTGCATTTTTATTTTTTATTTTATGTGAATGTAAGTGTGTGAAAATTTGTGACATTTTTGCGCAAAAAATTTCTGTCATTTTTATTATTAATGGAGGGTTTCCAACTTTCTCCCCCAAAAGAAAAAAATGAAAAATAGAATTAATTTTGACTAACATAAGCCTAAAATTAATTAAGCTTAAATTAATCGAAAAGTGTCTAAAAGAGGTCAAAAAACGTAAAGTCAATGTACAAAATCGAGTTGGAATTAAAATAAAAACACATGATTTGCAAAGCGCGAAGAAGTTGTCGTCGAGCCGTCTCTCTATCGCCAAACGCTGACTTTGTCGCCAAACGTTGTTCTTGTCGCCAGGCGACAGGCCTCGTCGCCAGACGCTGTTCCTGTCGTCTGGCACTACACTTTTTTTCTCCGAATCCTTTTAGGAAGCAAAGTGTGCAAGTTTTGTGCATAAATAGCCCCCAAATCTTCCGAGTTTTGTATATTTCGAACAGATTAAAACAATATTTGTAGCATTAATTCTCTTTAAGCAATCGTGTCTAAAAGTTTTAGTGATTTTACTCGTGAGTGGTGCCGATCTTTGACTGCTAAGGAGAGAAAAGATCTTGATTTCTTTCACCTGGGAGGTATTTATGGTATTAAGGGGGTAGACATAGATATATATTTTATTCATAACGCTTTAGAATATTGGAATCCAGACACCCATTGCTTTAGACTAGGCTATGATGAAATTAGTCCTTTACCGATTCTAGGCTTTCCTTCCATGGATCTTGTGGTAATTCCTAATATGAGCGAATATTATTATAAAGATTTTGAGCGTTTCTTTAATCTTAAAGACAAGGATCTAACAAATATTGTAGATAGAACTGTAGTTAATCTGAAAGAATTCGTACGCCACTACTTTGATAGACCATATTCTGAATCTTTTCATATTTGTAGGAGGAGAGCTTTTCTCTTTTGCATGTTTAGCCAATATCTCCTCACTAGTGGAAATAATCAGGAGGGTCAAGAAATTTTAGTGTATGTCATGGAACAAATTGAATCAGGGAGGAATCCAATGCCATTAATTGTTGGAGAAACTATGCTTAGTTTGGATGAATTAAGGAAAAATCAAAAAGCACCTTTTTGAGGCTCTCTAATTTTATTACAGGTAGAAAATTAATATTTTTAATTACAGAAATAAAAAAAAACATATATTTTTGTATAGTAATACCAATTATTTGCATTGAATTTTTGCAGATGTGGCTAATGGAGAGGCTAGAATTAATTAGTCCTCCTGACAACATTGAGAAATATACACCAAACTGCTTTGTTAGGCGAAAGAAACGTTTTTCCATAAAGATGGGCCGCCGAGAATGGAGCAAAATATTCGCTTCTTGTGATTTCGCTATCAAATGGATCATTCCATGGTGGAAAATTGAGAAGATGGTTGGTGTCAACAAGCAACCCTTATGTCGTCTTCCTAGCTTATCCAAACTGACTTTTTATTACCCCTGCAAGGTGTTAGGAGGGTGATCCCATCGTAGGGGGTCCATCCTTAGATGCCCATGTCCATTTAAAATACTAGGACTTTACACTTGTTAGGGTGTATTAGGATTTGAATTCCTGACTATTTGGGGGACCTTGAATTAAAATTGATCTTGTCATCACGTTTTTTATAAGAAACAAGTAGGGAGTCGCCAATGAGTTTTAGGAAAACTCATAAAACTCATTCATGCCTTTCTCCCATGTGGAGTTCATGAGATAATTAGCACGAATCATAAGTTTACCCATGCCCAAATCGGCCTACATAAATCAGAAATGAGTTCGGGAGCGAGGGTACTAAAATAACGTTCTTTTAGGGAGGAATCGCTATTCTAGCCTTAGTGTGGCCTCTACTAGCTCTTCCTTTTTCACAAGTTCATCACCAAAAAATATATGCAACGCGATACCTAAAACTAAGTTAGTTGATTTTATTTACATGCATTAATCATGTAGGAATTACATTGCAAAAGTCTTTATTCTTATTTAATCAATATTCGTGAATGAACAATAAATAAACAATATTCGCCTTGTCTTAAGTGATAAAACAACAATGAATTATTCAAATAATAGTCTTGATTAATGAAGAGTACTATGTGAATTAATTAATTAAATTTTTTTTTAAAGTGATCAAACAAAACTAATTAATCAATTAAAGTTATTTAAATAATAGAAGGAAAGTGATTTATCTAAGTGCTCAGGAAACTAACCCTTCTTCTTTTATGCTAAATCTCCGTCTTATGCGTTTATGGACTTTCTTTCTTCTTCGTACCTTCAATAGCTTCAATGGATGCATTAGGTTTGAATAGTAGTTGGGAAGAAAGAGGGAAAAGTAGTATGATAGTAAGAAGGTTTGAGAGAGATTAGGGTTTGCATAATTTAGGGTTTAGTATTCTGATTTTTCTGTGTGCTTAGTGCTGAACAAAGACCCCTATTTATAGGCGTAGGAATCTAGGTTTAGGATTTTAGAGTTGTGGCTTCAGGTGGCGCGCGCAACTCTCTGATTCGCGCTAGGTGTCGCGCGCATCTCAATGAGTCGTGCACGCAACTTATTGAGTTGCGCTGGTTTGCGGTTTCCCTTATACATAAACGCGATTTTAAAACTTCCATAACTTTTGATTGAAAAGCCGGATTTAGGAGTGTGAGATATCATTGAAACTATATGGATGTCTACTTTCCAATATTGTTTAAATTAGGTTAAATTATGTTATATATCAAAAGATATGGCCGTTGGAGTGCAAGGGTGTCGGTTTTAAGGCCCGGTTTAGTGTTTTGATCTTAACTTCTTCGGTTTAGCTCAGAATTGGGCTTATAATATACCGTTGGAAAGATCTTTGAAAGAGATATCCATATGTATAGACCTTTCATGAGATTTTTATGTTTGGTTCATCTGTTCGACTCGGTTTTTTAACAATGTAGTTTCCATTGGATCTAATCATTGCATTTGACGCATTTAGGTCCTTTATTAATCAAGTTTAAGCATGTATGAACATGTTTTAGGACTAATTAGTAATAAAAAAAGGATCTAAGATAAATTGGTCTCAAATATGGGTTTTAAATTACTTCATAATTCTTTTCATAGTCCATAAACACTTCAACTTTGATCTAGCATGAAGAACGGATTTTTGTAACATCATGGCACTTCCTTTCGGAACAAGGCCGAAAGTAGGTATCTACAGTTAGCCCCCACTTTGATCGAGTCTAGAATATACGATGATCAAAGTAGTCAAGGAAATAAATATGAGACTCATTCTGTGAAGTTCCCTAAGAATAGAGAATCTTTCATAAATGTTAAGGATGTCAAAATGATCCTTGGTTCGCTAAGTGATTCAAACAAGTAGCTATTAAGGATAGAAAAATTTATGTCTAGTCTCAACGGGCTAAAGAATATAGACTGGTCCTTTACATTTGTAGAACACTTTTACAAGTAAAGGTGTTCAGGGTGATGTCAAGTCATGAAAAGAGATAGGTTTAAAAAAAGAGTAAAGGGGATGATTTCCTCTTAATCATGTCATCATTGGTCTAAAGTCCCTCAATATGTCATTAAAAATTTAGTCTGACTTTAACAAAGTTAAAAGATGAAAAAGGCGTTTTCGGCATTCAAGGCTAAACGTTTCGGCATTCAAGCCTAAATGTTTCGGCATTCAAGCTTAAATGTTTCGGCATTCAATCCGGATGTCCACAAGATAGAAATACATGTCTCGGGACTGGAGGCACATATCCAAATCCAGTGAGAGAGAAGAAAGTCAGCAACTCTCTCAGCACTTTTGTCCACAAGATGAGTACACGTGTCTCAGGATTGGGGGCACGTGACTACATAGGTGCGATATCGTCTCTTCGCTCTTTATATAGGGGGTGGACGGACACCCTAACTGTCCAGTAAGCCAGTAAGCTTACTAACTACTGTATTTGCTTTTAATAAAGAAGTGTGTGTTCCTAATGGTTCGGCGTGCCTGTTGACTCGTGAGCTAACGCCTAAAGTAATCCTCTACCTTTTAGTTCCGAGAGGTAGATCTCGCAAAGCTTGGGCTGAAGTGAAATTTTACGCAGCACCTAAGCCATACCATTTTACGTTGTATGATACGCCTTGCATTTTTACGCTGCATGATGACGCATTCCTTTTTGCTTTGGATGTGAAAAAAGAAGAAAAGTCGGACATTTATAATGTCAGTACAGTAAAATGACAAACCTGTCTATGGGAGATTTTACGTAAAGCACCACTACGGAACGTCTTAAGACACTTTTACGAAAAACGTTCAAAAAGCGTATGCTTAGGAAGGCACAAAGCACGGTGTGCATGCAAGATGATGCAAAAAACTATCAAAGAAGAAAAGAAACTACTGGATGTAAAGCATTTTTAAAAGATTTCGATAATTCGCACGTTATTATGTCTAATAACGTACAAAACCGTTGGGAAAAATTCAAAACAAATCGAAATCTGAGTACTGGTCTTTTAAGCTACCAGTGTCCACACACAACATAGTAAGTCGTGATGGCCAGGCGCACGCAAGAAACTAAGTTACGCTAGGATGCCACGCGCAACTTGATGGGTTGCGCGCAACATTTGAATTATTAAAAAGATTTGGAGAAGCGCGATCTGCATCTCACTCTCCTCTTCTCCTCTTTCTCTAATTTTGATCTCTTTCCATTTTGGTTGTCGTTTTAAAGCTAAGGAAAGTAAATCTTGCTCCTTTTACTTTACCAGACTTTGATCTTGGTCAATAAAATGAAGAAATTGAATGAAGAATCCTAACTTGAAGTTGGGGTTTTTGATTCGACTTGTTTTCATGAATTTTTTTGTATGTTATTGTTTTAAGAAATATATTGCAACAAATTTCATGCAAAGTTGTAATGTATTGATCCTGTATGAGCATGTCAAGCATATATGTGTTTTTTTTTTCATTCTAATTTTGACTTTGTGCTTAAACTTTATTTCTCTTTTTTGCTCACATAGACTATCTTTGTTAATTTTAATGTAAATTGAAGTGTTTAGAACAACAATTATTATGCCATAAAATTATAAATGAAAATTTGAACTTTTATAATAGCATGAATTTGTTCTTGCGACTCATGTTTATTTTTTCATGCGTAAGTTGCAAAATTGGTTTTATTCATGATAAAAAATAACCAATGGTTATTATTATAGACTTATAAAATTGTGATTTCAAGATTTCCACAAAACTAGTTAGTTTTAGGAAATTCTTGAAGCGATCATCGAACTGGAATAGTTTGGCTATACTTCGGGCTTTTGAGCACCCATTTTATTTTTTCGAATATTGTAGCCCCCAATGTTGGGTGACTTCGATGAATTGTTTGTTTTTTAATAATTAGACCCTTTCATGTTGCTTGAAATGGGTCTAGAAAGCTCATGTTTTTTCTTATTATGATAACAATTAGGATCTTGGAAATGATTAAACTAGTGTGTTTAAATCGCTTTTTTTTACCATTCATAGTTTTAACAAAGAAATTTGCTAAGTCTAGTAATGTTGGTCATTCATTAGAACAAGTAAAGGGGAAAAAATGAAATGTTGTTCAATTTTTTTGTCTATTCTTGCTACTTTTGAATTCTTTCTTTTTAGTTCAAATTTTGTCACTTTTTTGAAGCTCGAGAAAGTAGATGTTATTCTCCTGGAGAAATTCCAATGTGTGCAACAATGGAGAATAATTTAGATTGAAGACTCCTTAATTTCGAATTTAGGAGTCTTTTGTTTACATTCTAACTCATGAAATTGTTTCTCATATGTTAATAATGTGTCTTGATACAATTTTCATGATGAAGGATTAAGTACTAAACTTTCCTATGAGCAAGTATTATGATTTTGTTGCTCTATACTAGTCACACTCTCTAATCTCTAGAGTAAATTGAAGTATTGAAACAACAATTATGCACTAAGATTAGTTCTTGAAGTTGACTTGAAAATGGCTCGAATATGTAACTTGTTTCATGGCCAAGTTCAGTTGCAAACTTAGTTTTCAAAGGAACAAAATGATTATTAAATCATTGTGATGCATTTGAAAATTATAAGGCTCGAGATCTACAACTATTTAGGCGATTCTCAAAAGTAGCTCGAATGGCCTGAATATCTCATTTTGTTTCTTTGTGGAAATGGGAGCCCCCAGGCCATGTGTCGGGTTATGCGCATTCTTGCTATTTATCAAGTCTTGGAGCCCCCAATTTGGGGTAGTTCTAATGACTTGCTATATTTTAGGCCATTTATATAATCATGATATTGAGATGAACCTATGTATATGTCCTATTTTTGTTTTGAGATAGTTAGGACAATGACATGGCTTTCACATTTTAGTTAAAGTCATGTTCAAGAAAGCAAGTTAGTTCTTTGCTTGTTTATAGACATATTTTTGTGTCTCCCCAAAACCAAACCTAGTGATGAATACTTTTCACGTCGAAGTATAATCGAATGAAGTGAAAGTGTGGAAAGTCTAGTGTTGCGGTTAGTTTTTAATTCTCTTCTTTCTCTCTGTTTTTGAAAACCTATTTTATGAAAATAGCCAATTTAGTTTAGTTTGGTCCATAACAAGGGTCCAATAATACTGTAGTTGAGTTGGGTTCGAAAGAGCTTTCCAACGATATGTTTTAAGCCCAATTCCGATTAATAATGAGAAAGTTATGGCCAAATTACTAAACTGGGCCCGTTTTGATTTTTATATGCGGCCCAATGATCTAGAGGAGGGCCTATTATGATTTATCATTCCTTAAGAAATTAGGATTGATTATAGTTTTCTACAAGGTTCTAGAAGGTTCTTTTGAATCCTAATGTGATTAGCATTTATAATTGAGTTTTAAGAGTTTTATTTAGAATAAAAGAAGTATTTTTAATGAAAATGCAGTTTTCCCCCTCGTACGCTTAAATTATATCAAAATATGAAAATGTGTGAAAAAATTTTCTGCAGCGCCGCAACACAGGCTGTCGCTGTGGCGACACGTCTGTCGCTCGGAGACAGGCTCTATCGCTCGGCGACAGAGGTGTGTGTGGCGATAGCGTCGTGTTTTATTCTTTTCGAAACTCTGATTCTTTTTTATCATATTCCGGCTAATTTTCGTTATAAATAGCCTTCTCAAACCTCCATTTTTAATCACCAACTCTCATCAAGAAATTCTTTATACTCTCTCTCCCTTATTCTAAACCAACCTTTTCATAAACAAAATTCCGCATTCACAAGATCTAGACATACCTAGCCAAGTTCGAAGTTTCCTTTGCCCTAGACGTGAAAGGTTTGATATTTCTGAGGGTTTGGTCCCAAATCTAGTCTAAACTTTCTTAATCTTTATTTCAATTATTTAATTTAATTGTTTGAATTTATATTTTCCCTGAAGTTTCTAACGTGTGTATTTTGTTATTAGAAAGAGATACGAGCCATTAGTATGTGCTTTAATTGATTAATTGATATTATGATATAGAAATCATGCTTAGATTGTTATTTTGATTCCTAGTATCATGTTAGGATGCTTTTCCTATTATCATGTTAGGATGCTTTTCCTAGTATCCTGTTAAGGGTAATAACTAAAAATTTCTAATATCAAGTATGATTACAAGAATGCTTCTTATTTCTTTCTTAATAGCATGTTAGTATTAAGTTAGGGCTAAAGCTTTGATTTTTATGTTTAGGGACATGCTAGGGTTTGTTATTAATCTTGTTAGTATCATGCCTAGGATCTTACTGTTATTATTATGCTTTGACATGATTATTTTCATGATTGTTTTAATTATGATAGTTATTATTATTATTATTATTATTATTATTATTATTATTATTATTATGTTGCTTGATGTTTATTGTATTTATTGCTTGATCACACCTTTTATGCATGTTTAAAGGAAATTGGTACTTGTAATCACGCTTAATAAGATAATTAATAATCTTATTTAGGGTTAATTTGCATTAATATTTAACCAACATAGATAAACAGGTTTAGGGTTAACCTAATGATTGCATATTAGTCAGAAAGCGCACATGAATACGAGAAGAATAAAGTAGAGGCCTATTATTAGGGCAAGTTCAATCTCTTTTAGGTTGGATTTGTACCTTCATCCCCAAACTTCCAGTTTTGGTTCCAGACCTATTGGAGTTAACGATCTCTTAGATCGTTAAGGGGTGTAACCTTCACCCTGTGAACGGTTTACAAGTTCCTAAAACTTGTTGGCGACTCTTTTGCTCTAGCTTCCTTCCCTTTGGACGCCTCCATGCTTTAGTGTATGATCACAGTGGGGTTCAAGTTTGGGGTAATGCTTGAAATATTCCCTACAGTTTTTGGCGACTCCACTGAGGAGGATTTCTATTTTAAATCCTGAAATTTATTTCGGCAATGATTTAGAATGAGTGGATGAGACTCGAAAAGTTCTAAGTATTTCATGTGCGTAATTTTGATTAACATTATCGTCATATGCATAAAAAAGGTTCTCATTGGAAATACCATCCATAATGAGTCAAAAACATAGGATTTTTACACGTAGAAAATTTGAGAAACATATTTCACAAGTAGAACGGAAATAATGCTGCGAAAAACTGGAAATTTTACAAATACAGAAAGCTGCTGAGGCATGTAGGAACTGGCGTCTAGCAAACAAAGCCTGTCGCCGAAGATATGGCTCTGTTGCCGAGCGACAATTCTGTCGCCAGGCGACAGGGCTATATCGCGGCGACAGTCCCTATTGGCTGGCAATGCGTTCTTCCAATACCGAGCCAGAAATATGAGTTCTAATTTCGACCAGTTCTAGAATTGTTGGCTCGATTCTACTTCCCGATTGAGTTTTTCTCACTTTTCTAAAACCCATATGCGTTTTACATATGGACATAATCCTCTGGGAATTCATGTTCCATCTACCTGATTGAAAGCTCTGAGCAACAAAGGGTACATCCGAGAATGTTGAATTCACCAAACCATGGATGCGAGTTTAACTCGCGGGGTCCCATCCACACGCGCTAACCCTTCCAAAGGTAAGGCTTCTGTGCAGTGCATCCGGACTCATAATCATGGACCCTCTTTGACTAACCCATATCCCGAACTTTAGAGAACTGAAGCCATGGTTAGGTTGCAAACTCATTGCATCATATTGTGCCTACTTGACTAATTGTGCATTATTTATTGTGCATACTCTATGTGTTTTTCCTAACCGTTTGTTTGACTTGTGTTTAAGCCTTAAATAACTAATTAATGACTAAAAGGACTTTGCCTAATCAATTAAGTAATTAATTGGAGTAATTAAAGTCTAATGAATTAATTAGAATTGACTTAGCACGACTTTAAGCATGTCCCGTAGAGTAAAAATACTGAAATAAGTCCTAGATTAATGCTCCAATAATGGCGCTAAAATTTGGGCTGCAGCGCCACACGCTGCTGTACAACGCCAAGCGACAACGCTATCGTCTGGCGCTGCACTGCAGTGTGCGGTGACAGTCATGTTGCTTTGGCGACAGTTAAGGATTTTGCTCGAGTCATCACTAGGAGTCTAATTAAACAGTTTGCTAATCAGTTCGATTATTTTGTTAATAACAGTACCCTTGTTTAGTCCTTATTTGAGTCTAGGCACTTAGTCCTATGGTCTTACACAAGAGTCAAAGCATGTCACTTGCACTCACAAATAAAGCACACACTAACATATATATACACTTTGACCATGTCTAGAGAGTCTTGTATGCACGTGTTTTCCGTCATTTTTTTAGGGGGGGTATGTCGGATATTAATCCTCCAATTAAACCACTTGTTTGAACCCCTATACTTGATTCCCAAAAATATACACCCTATTTTTGCTTTTCTCTTTTTCTTTATAAACCCGTAAAGTCAAAGTCAATTTGAGTCAAGTCATTAAAATAAAAAATGGTTTAATTTACAGCGCGTGGTCAAGAAAGAAGGGCGTTTGATCAGAGACAACCTTTTCGTTTAAGAACAGCTTTTTGAAAAACCAATCGATCGATAATGGAAAGCCAAGAAGATAATGGCAAGTTAAGAAGAAGTTAATGAGCTCAAGAAGCAAATGGCTGGTGTCACTGAACTGCTAAAGACCTTAACCCTCCAAATCAATGACCCTATGAAGCAACAACAAATGGAGCTCATGCAAGAAAGCTTGATCAAGATATCCAATGATTACAGGTTCCAGGGCATTAGCTCACAAGGGGTCTCGGTGGACAAGGAGCTTCTTTCGCAGAAGTTCAATGCCAAAGACATCCCAAAATTTAAGGCAACTGATAACCCTTAATTTCATTAGAGATCTTTTGAAACAATAATGAATATTAAGGGTATTGATAAAAAAGTATTTCATTCTTTATTTTCCTTATCTCTTGAAACCGTTTGCCAACAATGGTTCTTTTCCCTTGACAAAGAGAAAACCTCTACTTGGGAATCAATTGTAAACGCTTTCATTGATAGGTATAAATTCAATATTCAAGTTAAAATTGACCATAAGGAACTTGAAATACTTAAGAAAAAAAAGAATGAAGGTTTCACCTCTTTCTTCAATAAATGGAGAGAAACCTCTGCTAGGATGATTGAAGTACCAAGCGACAAAGAATTTGTGAGTTTGTTTATCAAGAAACACCAAGAAAAGTACTCCAAGCATCTTAAGTACCAAAACAGCCTTCATGCCTTCAAGCCTCAATGATTAGGATTCCTACTGAAATCGAGCAAATGCCTTTAAACATAGAGAAAAGGCATAAACTGGCTTATATTCAAGCCATAGAAGATGATGAAGTAATCCAAGATGAAGAAGAAGAAGAAGAAGAATCGTGGTATACGGATATACTTAATTACTTCACCAAAGGAGAATATCCTCCTCAGGCTAACAAAAGAGTAAAACGAGCATTAAGACTCTTGGCTTCCCAAAACGTACTCATAGACAACGTGTTACATAAAAGGTTGCCTAAGGGTCGAGCTCTCTTATGTGTAGGAAAAAAGGATGCCCAAAGAGTTATGAGGATAGTCTACAAAGGCATTTGTGGAACCCATGTAAATGGCAAAATGCTAGTCCAAAAGATAATGCGAGAAGGGTACTATTGGACTACCATGAATAGGGATTGTCATCAATATGTAAAAAGATGCCCTAAATGCCAAATTTATGCCAATTTACAACATGTTCCTCCGTCTCTACCTTACGCCTACACTTCACCATGGCCATTCTTTACATGGGGAATTGATATTATCGGCAAAATTACCCCTGTTGGGACAGGAGGTCACGAATACATCTTAGTAGCAATTGATTACTTCACAAAGTGGGTTGAAGCACAATCATATGTTAAACTCACTACGAAACATGTAGCACTCTTTATCGAAAGGAATATTATTTGTCGATACGGAGTCCCTCATGAGTTGATAAGTGACAATGGAACTCACTTTCAAGCTGAATGTAAATAATTGTTACAAAAATATGGTATTCAAAACCATCATTCTTCCCCTTACAGACCTCAGGCAAATGGTGCAGTTGAGGCAGCTAACAAAAATTTAAAGACTATCATCGAGAAGATGATAGAAAATTACAAGGACTGGCCTGACAAACTCCATTTTTCACTTTGGGGTTATCTCACGTCAATTCGCACATCAACAGGAAATACGCTATTCTCCTTAGTTTATGGAATGGATGTCGTACAACCTGTAGAGCTAGAGATACCATCTCTACGCATTGCATTAGAAAGTAAACTCGATGAAGTCGAATGGACTAAAGCAAGGTATGAAGAGCTAATTCTACTTGATGAAAAGCGACTAGAAGCTCTACATCATACCCAATGCTATCAAACCCGTATGGCTAGGCACTTTAATAAGAAGGTCAAAACAAGAAACATCAAAGTAGAAGACTTGGTGTTAAAAGCATTAAGGTAAAATGTTTTGGATCCAAGAGGCAAATTAAGGCCTAATTGGTCAGGACCATATATCGTCAAAACCATCCTATTAGGAGGTGCAGCAAAACTTACTGACATGGATGGCGACGAGTTCTTAAACATGACGAACCTTGACCAACTTAAAAAGTACTACCCATAATTTCTTGAGTAGGACACTCAAGAGAGCTACGTTTGGCCTGATTCCTTAGGAAAGAATACGTAGGCAACCCTTTAAAGGGTGCGGCCACTTTAATTTTCGCAGACCTCACATCTATGAAGCAATAGAAATTCGACGGAATAGTAGCGCCACAGAAAGAGGTTTGTCGCCGGCCTACAGACTGCAGCGCAAAGCGATAGATTTTTCGCTCATCGATAGACAGCAACGCCTGGCGACAACTGCAAAATAGCAGCGCCGTTTTTCTTGGAATATCGGGGCAAATTTCGGTGTTTTTCGGAAAATTTTCGACTTCCGTACCCGAGAAAATTTATAGAAAACAAAATAATTTAATTTGTTTTCATTGCTTTAATAAATTAAATTTAAAGAAGTTGATTTAATTAAAAAAAAGGCTGAAATTTCATTAATAAAAATTACATTATTGATGGAATTTAAATGAAAGCTTAATAAAAAAATTAACTTTAAATTTAAACTTGTCTAATAAATTTGAAGTTAAGAAATGCGTCAATCTTTCTTCTCTTTCTTTGTCCTTTTTCAATTTTTATCTGTATCTTCTTCATCGTCCATGACTTTAGCTAATAGGCATCCTTTAGAGGACCTACATTCAATCTTAGAGTAAATGGTTTCTCCCTTAGCTAGGACTCCATGTTTCTTTTCTACCCAAACCTTCTTTTCTGAAGTGTTAGTTTTTCTTTTCCCTTTATCCTTTATAGTATTTTTCTTCTTAGGCATCACTGGTGTTTTGAATTCAATCTTTTCCCCCAAGTGTTCCTTAACATGAATCACTTTGTCACCTAGACGATTCTTCACATTGGTTCTACTCTGATTTTTCTTCATAGGCTTATTAAGAAGCCATCTCTTCACATCATTGGGCAAGGAAGGAGGAACTTTTTGGGTAATCACTTCCCATAAAGGCATAGCACTCCAATATGTGTCAAGTTTCTCTACTTCTTGTGAAATAGGGAATTCATAGGGACGACGGAGATCCCCAGAAGGAATTGTTTGAAGTAGTTCGTACTGCCTTTTTACCTTGCAGGGATGATAAAAAGTCATCTTGGTTAAGCTTCGAAGACGGCATAAGGGTTTCTTGTTGACACCAACTATCTTCTCTATTTTCCACCATGGGACGACCCGCTTGATAGCAAAATTGCAAGAAGCAATGACTTTATTCCACTCATGGCGCCCCATCTTGGAGAAACGTTTCTTGTGTCTCACAAAACACTTTGGAGTATATTTTTCAATATTGTCAAGAGGACTAATTAATTCTAGTCTCTCCATTAGCCATATCTGCAAAAAATTCAATGCAAATAAATTAGTATTACTATACAAAAATATGTTTTTGATTTTTGTAATTAAAAATATTATTTTTTTTACCTGTAATAAAATTGGAGAGCCCCGAAAATGTGTTTTTGGATTTTTCTTTAATTCATCAAGACTAAACATAGTCTCTCCAATAATTAATGGCATTGGATTTCTTCCAGATTCAATTTGCTCCAAAACAGTTAATGTAATTGCTTAACCCTCATTAGTTCTACCACTAGTGAGAAAATATTGATTAAGCATGCAAAAGAGAAAAGCCCTTCTTTTATAAACATGAAAATATTCAGAATAAGGTCTATCAAAGTAGTGGCGTGCAAATTCTGTTAGATTGACTACACTACCATCTACAATATTTGTTAGATCTCTGTCTCTTAAATTAAAGAAGCGCTCAAAATCTTTACAATAATATTCATTTATTCTAGGGATTACCGCAAGATCTAATGAAGGGAAGCCTAGGATGGCACCAAATTCTTCCTGTAAAGGGATAATTTCGTCACACCCTAGTCTAAAGCAATGTGTATCTGTGTCCCAATATTCTAAGGCGGTATGAATAAAATTTATATCAAGATCTACCCCCTTAATACCATAAATACCTCCCATGTGAAAAAATTTGAGTTCTTTTCTCTCTTAGTGACTAAAGACATGATTATTTGTTGAGAATCTAAAGTTATAATTAATCTGTTTGAACTATACAAGAAAATCGGCAGATTAGGGGGCTATTTATTTCCAAAATCGATGCAGTTTTACTCCTAAAAGGATTCGAAAGCAGCGCACTACAGTGCCGAATGACAGGCATGTCGCCTGGCGACAACAGGAGCGCTCGGCGACAGCGCAAAATGTGTGGCGACACGCGGCGCTGCAGCACTTCCTCAATGTGCTAAGCAAACCGCGTTTTTCTGGCTATGATTCAAATTCGTACAATGACTTTACAATTTCGCCCTATCTTCAAATACCCCATATATATTAATTTAATATATTTTTCTTCTCTTTTCTTTTTGGATTTATTCAAAATTAATTCAAGTTAGGTTTGTTTTAAGTCCGATTTATTTGTCATTCTTTCTTTTTGGGGGAGAAAATCCGATACCCTCCATTAGTAATAAAATGACGGAATTTTTGCGCAAATTAATCATAATTTTTTACTTATGCACATAAAAATGAAAAATAAATTCAAAGACAATATAGTCATTATAGATAATAGTCTGTATATACAAAATATTTTTAACAAATGTGTCGGTTAGGCAAAGTCCTATAAAAGTCAAAATAAATAAACACAGGTACAACTACGGCGCAGGAGGACGCATATGATGAGGAATGTTCATCATATCAAAGAACTGCGCAGATCGAAGAGTATGCTCCCCACCAGCTCCAGTCTCACCAGGAGGAGGGAAAATCAACTCATGACCAGTCCACCCAAGGTCGCCCTGGTGATGAGTCAGCAAAGGCTGAGGCTGCGGAGGCTGCTGCGACGACGAGAAGACCTCGTACATCCCACCACCTACCGGAGCCGATGTCGCCTCTCCTTGTCCCATCGGCCCAGCCTGTGCACTCTCAGATGAAGAGCCCGAGCCCTCCACCGCCTCAGTCCGAGCATCATCAGATTGGCCACCCCGACCACCGGAAGTAGTGCGACAACGCCTCGAGCTAGACCTAGCCGGCTTTCTTCAAGCCTCAAGTCTCATCCGAGTACGGGAAGGAATAGGTTGTCCTTGCAAAAAGAAATCAAGTCAAATGCAAAGAAAATAGAAATATAAACAATGCAAAAATAAAGAGGAAAAGTTACCTCCTGAACAGTGTCGTCGCGGCGACAAGAAGCCACGTTCCTCATCCCCACTAGCTGGCTCCGAAAGGCGTCTATACACCTCGCCATCGTCGTAATCACCTCGCGCTAGAACTGTCAAAGAAATAAATTTAGCAACAATACAAGACAGATATAAACAAATAGCAAGTAAATAACTCACCCGAGTCTGGTGACGAGGGATAGATCGCTCAACGAAACGCTGATCCTCGGGAGCCGGAGGGATCATCTCCTCAATAGGCCCATATGTCCCCTGATAGTGGATGGACATACGAGGGGGAACGAACTCAGTAGGCTCGGTCTGGAAAAAAGCAAACTATAGTGAATAAAATACTACTTGGGGGCTACTTAGCCAAAAAAAAATGACAAAATCATATCGCCGCCTCATCAGACAAAACAGGGATCGGAGATAAAAACGGCAGCAAATCCTCCTCGTAGCATCGCCCCGAGCTAGCATGAGATCACCAAAGGGTACCAGCAGGCGACCTCTTCGATAAGTTGAGTAGCATCGCGTCATGGAACATGTGGCGTGGCGGAGGAACAGGGACGACAAAAATCTCTAAGGAGTGCTGAATAGCAACTTTCTCTCTTTGGTACACCGCCGCCTCATACGTCCCCTTGAAGTAGCGACGCTCAGCAGTGTACTATGCAGGAATAACCAAACCGCCTCATGGCCGGTATAATACATCAGGCTCCTACAAAGAATGTCTATAAGATAAAGCTCTACCAAAAGAGATACAAATATGTTAACTATTCAAAAAGGAACATATCGAGAGGATTAGCTCTCGGACACGAGCAGTAGTCGCCTGGTTAGTAAAGCGACCTCCCTAACAAGCGCCAACAGGGAGCTCGCGTGGAGATGATCTCGCCGGCGCAAGCAAAGGAAAATACTCGTAGAACCAGATCTACAAATATAAAAAAGATATCAACAGGTGCTAATAAGAGTTTAGAGCTAATTTTTAAGAGATAAAGTATACCTCTACGACTCTCAAGAAGCTAGAGAGAGCGATGTCTCCTATGTAAGACTTATGCCGACAGGAGTCTCGCAATCCTTGGAGAAAGTCAGCATAGGCCAAGCTGGCCCAATGGTAAGTCCCGATCAGCTGAAGATCGCGGAGAGCAGGAAGGTAGTAAAGCAGCACCTGACTACACTTGTTAGGAGAAAAGGTCCCTGACAGAAAAATAAGTGCAAAGATGCGCACCCGCTGCTCTCGGGTGGTCACATCGTCCTCAAAAGCCATCATCAGAGTCAATCGGCGAATGCAGCTTGAGCTGAATCGTGATGGCTCCACCTCAGCACGGGCCCAAACAGCAATTGGACCTAACAGCTCGTCGACCACAGGAGAGAAAACACTAATTGAGCTATCGAACGGCAGCGCGGTCAAGCTAAACTCCAGTCTCGAGATGAGACTGAAGTCAGAAGGGTTGACAGTCAAGGAAAGTGAAAAGTGTTGGTGGTGTCCTAGAAGAACTCCACAAAACCACGAACCACGTGGTGGATTGCGTCGAACGAGTACATGGCCTGCGTAGCCCGGAACAGAGCAGTCAGCCCACAGGACTCCTAAAGAAGGCACAACCCCTCATCGTCCCTGAAATACTTTCCGTACAGCTTGCCCAGGGTGTCATTGCCCGAGCCATGGCTGCGTGTCCTACAACTAACAATCCCACGACGCACCCTCTCATAAATGTGGTGCTTGAGGGCAAAGAACAACGTCCACTCGTCCCACTTAGGGAAGGGACCGAGAGAGGTGGACGGATCGGCGTCCTCCTAAACGGGCTCGTGCACCCGTCATGTGTCTCAGGACCGGGAACCGGAACCTTGCTGTCCAGCCATACTACATTATGCAAAATTGACAAAAATTAAGGTTCTCTAGTATCTAAGGATCGTCTAGCCGCATGATACTATGTTCGCAAAAAACAGAGTACGTAGTACTAAAACAGAGCACAATTACAATTCAAGCATATATGGCATTTTTCAAGCAATCAAACAATTTCTTGCAATAATAAGATAATTATTGTGACAAATTGGACAAGAATTGCTAGCAAAAACGTCAAGAACGAGCCACATTGTTTTCCCGACCTTAAGAGGTTCAACAATGGTGAATCGCTCATTTCTTCACCAAATTGAGTCAAACAAGTCTCAAAATACTCCCAAGGCAATATATAAACATAATCAAGCAATTTCATGGCATAAAATTTGACAAACAAAGCAAATTGAGCAATATAAGTTTCCAATTTTTAAGAAATTTGTGGATAAAAATGAACGAAATTCATAAAAATTCGAGTGAGTTTGGAAAAAACTTACATAGATCGGCAAACTAGATGAACTAAGCTTTGAGTTGCAACAAATTTGGGCGAATTTGGTTGAGAAACGAGAAAGAACGAGTAATTTGAAGTTTTTCGCGGCGAACTCGAGTGAATGAAAGCAATAGCAACGAAATAAGGGAGAAAGGGGATTTATGCAAAAATCCCGACAGCAGCGTCGCTCGATAGCTCTGTCGCCGCACGACAGGGAAAAATCGCGGCGCCAGTGACGTTGCAGCAGCGACACAACGCGAAGCCTCTCATAACGATTATTTCGACCTCTTACAGCAGTTTGGGTTCCTGGTACGCCAGTTAGCCCATATAAGCAATTTGACATAATTTAGTAATCGGCTCGATTAAAATCACATTAAGTGATCGACCTGATAAATGATCGTCTCACTTAGCTTAAAGCGCCTAAACATTGGCTCACCGCAAAGGCACCGATATAAAGGTTCATAAAAGGCACCGACACAATGGTTCAAAATTCATAGGCACTGACATACTAGTTCACAAGCAGCAAAAGCGCCGATGCACTAGCATAGAAAAAGCAAAGTTCAAGCGAACTTTAAAGGATCAACAGGCGTTGGTCTTTGGTGACACTCTTCAGAGTATTATCGCAACAAATGAGGATGGCTTTAGGCGAAGCAATCTCCGATCATGTTCCCTGGCTTGCGGAAGATGGTCATAAAGCGCTAGAAGATCGTTTCAGGCGAAGCAATCTTCGATAGGGTTCTCTAGCTTGTAGGAGTCTATCACAACGGAATTGGAGGCAGCCTTCATGCGTAGCAGTATTCAGGCGGTATCCCCTAACTTGAGGAAAATCGTCAAACAAAAAGAAGCTCTTTGTTCAGAGACGCGTAGACAATCCTTTCAAGCTCTTTTTCTCAGAGACGCGTGGGCATATCATTCAGAAGATCTTTTTCTCAGAGACGCGTGGACATATCATTCAGAAGATCTTTTGCTCAGAGATGCCTGGGAATATCATTTAGAAGCTCTTTTGCTCATAGACGCGTGAGCATATCATTCAGAAGCTCTTTGTTAAGAGACGCGTGGACATATCAACATAAAAAATTCAAGATAACGTTCCCTAGATTGTGGAAGGTTATCACAACAGCAAATGCAACACAAATCTATTACCTTCAGAGACGTGTACTCGATGGTGCAAGATACGCGTTTATTTACTCTTTTGTATGTTTAACTAACGCCGGTTTGCAGGTATTGGCGTTACAAGAATGATTTTGGATCGCATAACGTTCTGAATCATTCTCTGACCCTATCGCTACTTTAACTTTTGTTTTCGAAACTTGCGTATCTCCAAACTCAGTCAAAGTGGGGGCTTCTGTAGACACCCATTTGTGTCTCCTCAAAACCAAACCCAGTGATGAATACTTTTCACGTCGAATCATAATCGAATGAAGTGAAAGTGTGGAAAGTCTAGTGTTACGGTTAGTTTTTAATTCTCTTCTTTCTCTCTGTTTTTGAAAACCTATTTTATGGAAATAGCCAATCCAGTTTAGTTTGGTCCATGGCAAGGGTCCAATAATAGTGTAGTTGGATTGGGTTCAAAAAGAGCTTTCCAACGATATGTTTTTAAGCCTAATTTCGATGAATAATGAGGAAATTATGGCCAAATTACTAAACTGAGCCCGATTTGATCTTTATATTCGGTCCAATGAACTAGAGGAGGGCCTATTATGATTTAACATTACTTAAGCAATTAGGATTGATTATAGTATTCTATAATCTTCTAGAAGGTTCTTTTGAATCCTAATGTGATTAGCATTGATAATTGAGTTTTAAGAGTTTTATTTAGAATAAAAGAAGTGTTTTAAATGAAATTGCAGTTTTACCCCTCGTACACTTAAATTTTATCAAAATATGAAAACGTGCAAAAAACCTGTCTGCAGCGCCGCAACACAGGTCGTCGCCTGGCGACAGGCCTGTCGCTGCGGCGACACGTTTGTCGCTCGGTGACAGTCTCTATCGGTCGGCGATAGAGGTGTGTGTGGCGACAACGTCGTGTTTTATTCTTTTCCAAACTCTGATTCTTTTTTATCATATTCCGGCTGATTTTCGTTATAAATAGCCTCCTTAAACGTCCGTTTTTAATCACTAACTGTCATCAAGAAATTCTTGATACTCTCTCTCTTTCTTATTCTAAACCAACTTTTTCACAAACAAAATTCCGCATTCACAAGATTTAGACACACCTAGCCAAGTTCGAAGTTGCCTTTGCCCTAGACGTGAAAGGTTTGATATTTCTAAGGGTTTGGTCCCAAATCTAGTCTAAACTATCTTAATCTCTATTTCTATTATTTTATTTAATTGTTTGATTTTATATTTTCCTTGAAGTTACTAACGTGTGTATTTTGTTATTAGAAAGAGATATGAGGCATCCAAGTAAGCGCTTTAATTTTTTAATTGATATTATGATATAGAAATCATGATTAGATTGTTATTTTGATTCCTATTATCATGCTAGGATGCTTTTCCTAGTATCATGTTAGGATGCTTTTCATAGTATCATGTTTAGGGTAATAACTAAAAATTCCTAATATCAAGTATGATTAAAAGAATGCTTTTTATTTCTTTCTTTATAGCATGTCAGTATTATGTTAGGGCTAAAGCTTTGATTTTTATGTTTAGTGACATGCTAGGGTTTGTTATTAATCTTGTTAGTATCATGCCTAGGATCTTACTATTATTATTATGCTTTAACATGATTATTTTCATGATTGTTTTAATTATGATTATTATTTTTATTATTATGTTGCTTGATGTTTATTGTATTTATTGTTATTGCTTGATCACACCTTTTATGCATGTTTAAAGGGAATTGGTACTTGTAATCACGCTTAATAACATAATTAATAATCTTATTTAGGGTTTATTGGATTATAATTCAAGTGATCGCCAATAATAGTTTTGTTTGTGCATTAATATTCAACCAACATAGATAAATAAGTTTAGGGTTAACCTAATGATTGCATGTTAGTCAAAAAGCGCACATGAATACGAGAAGAATAAAGTAGAGGCTTATTATTAGGGCAGGTTCAATCTCTTTTAGGTTGGATTTGTACCTTCATCCCCGAACTTCCAATCTTGGTTCCATACCTATTGGAGTTAACGATCTCCTGGATCGTTAAGGGGTGTAACCTTCACCCTATGAACGGTTTACAAGTTCCTAAAACTTGTTGGCGACTCTTTTGCTCTAGCTTCCTTCCCTTTAGACGCCACCATGCTTTAGTGTATGATCATAGTGGGGTTCAAGTTTGGGGTAATGCTTGAAATATTCCCTACAAAACCAAAACAATTGTATTTAAGGTTTAGTATATCATACCAAATGCCTAAACGTTTGTAAAGGTCATTGTGATGATTTTATTCTCAAAGTTGATTTAGAACATAAAATATTTTCTTTGTTCTTATCAATCATTGATTTTGGACCTGCAGGTGGTTTGTTTAGCATCCTTAAGCCAATGAGAAAAAGTTCGAGCCAAGAAGTCGAATCTTAGTTTATTTCTTTTGAAAATATAAATGTACATACACGTATTATCCAAACGGTTATTGAGAATCTGAAAATTAATTTATTTGAGGAAATGAAACAAAAATTCCGAAAGTAAATTTTGAATACTATTTTTTATTAGAGACAGGTTATTTCAAACTAGTAGAATTCAAAATTTGGAAAGGGTCCAATAATTTAATGAAAGTTTGTTTTGAAAATCAACTTTTAATAGTTGCCAAAATACATAATATTATTATTTTCAAAACTGGACCCAAAATGGAAAGAAAGTCTACCTCGTAATTGAGCGTGACTTTTTTTGTCCAAGATTGATGAAGGTAAGTTGTAATTTGCCACTTATTTAACAAAGATATGACAATGTGAGCAAACTTTCGTATATTTGATTTTGTTTATGTTTTTTTTAAAATGTTTGTCATAATTTGCTAATTGAAAGTGGAGTTCTTCCAATTAAAAGATGTCGTAGTTTGAAAATGAATATTTACCAAACTTAGGTTTGATAGAGTGTTAGAATAATTTATAAAATTATTCGAATCACTTTCCAAAACTTGGTCTCATTTCAAAATGAAAGTTAAGGTGAGACCTATATTTTTAATTTGAAGCCCCCAAGCGTAGACTTTAGGTGGCGTTTGGAATTCATGTATACTTATGCTAGGGGATGTTTCTCATGTTTATTTAAGGCCCCAAGATTTGTATTTTTGATTTGCGGAATATTGCATATGTTTATCATAAATTGTTTGGTCAAGTAACATAATTAATTATCTTGGTCATATAATAGGAAGTGTTACTCTTCCCTTTGTCATTTAAAGTTATTAAGATGGTTCGTAATAAGCTTTGCATGACATTGATTTTGCAGCATAAATAGCATGTTCAAATCTGTAAATAGAGAGAAGTGGGGATGTCCTGGCTTTTTTAAGCCCCCAATTTGAGGCAAAGAGCGAGAAAATTATACTATTTTTGAGTATTTTAGTTGTCAAATGGGAGAGATCATCCGACTTACCCCCCTAATTTAGAAATGAACAAAAAAGACGGATTTGTATAAAAATGAAGGGTAATCCAACTTTCCCATAGAAGAATTAAGAAAGAAAATTAGACATGTTTTCAAAAAGCAAGGATTATTGACTTAATATTTGAATCGTCGTGATGACTTGGCAGTGAGGTATACGTGTGATAGCGATATCGATCATATTTTCATGTAGCTGTTTTGGGGTTTTCTGATGTCCTGCGGGAGAGTTACAATACCGAGACTGGAACCGGACGCATGTATCTGCAAAACAACGGAGACTCCTGGTGGTGGGAGCTCCGCCTCCAACGGTCAAGTTAGTACTTGATTAAGGAGTAATTAATGCGGAAACTAAAGTGATTGGATCTCTCTAGGTGAGAGTGTTTAATGTGAGTTTTTAGCGTAATCTGCTTCGTTAGCGTGATCAGCCTATTATCTCTGTAATTAATGTGTAATCTCTGTCCTCTCCCCTTAATGAGGATTAAGGGAGGTATTTATAACCTTGGGAAACGTGCTAATCCTAGGTTTAGGTTAACCTAGGGCTGATTGGGCTTCCCTCGGAAGTTGGGCCTGGGTGGCCGGTTTCTCCATTAGGCATGGAGTATGCCACGTGTCATGACATAACAAGTCCAAGGTGGACGAATAAGCGTGTGCCATGTGGCAAGCCCTGACAGTTCCAACTGGGGGACACTTGGCAGGACCTGATTGGCCCACGTGGCGCATTCCGATTGGTGGGAGCAAAATCCCCTAATCAGTAGCGATCATGTTCAATCAATGTTCCTCGCTTAGAGAAGATGGAGATATCCTACGCAGGCAGACATAGTTGCTCATGATAAGTGAGAAGACCAATGCTCAAGAGTTGTAAAAGACATCTAAAGTTGGCGTCAAGGCTGTCGATATATCAAATCAATTTATTGTATTAACTCTTTTTCTTTCTAGGCAATTTATATAGAACCTGAATTACCTTGGTAACAAATAGCCCTATTATTAAATAAAATAAGATGATTGTTTTTTTTAAGTGATAATCATCTCATTTTTCTTTGGCAAAAGATATGGAAAACATCAAATTTAGTTTGATCCGATTGCTTCACTAACATGATGTAATCAAGACAATAGCTATCAAATCATCCAAATCATTAGAATATATTTTTTAATATGATCTTGTAATCATAACTCAACACTTCATGCATTTTATATATGGGCATGACTACTCAATAGTAATTCCATATGTGCAAAGGCCTAAGATTGGTCATATTTTCATTGAATGATGATTTTGGTATACGGTATGGTCTACCTCAAGGAGGGTCTTTCCAAGGTTGTAACGTGGCTAAGCTTGGGGTTATGAAGAATGGACAGGCTCAAGTATACTCCCAAAATCCCTTACTTTTGGTGCTTCTCAAATTTAACCCTTTCTGATTTGTGTGGCAACTTACTACATTAGGTGCCTTTTCCTTGTCATCTCTCTTTTGTTTTTTTTTTTCTCTCTTTTTTTTGACAATTTCCTTTTTGGGTTTAGAACGACTTTTTTTTTCTTTTACATTTGATCTTTCCTTTTGTGTTTAGACTAACTTTGTGTCCCCCTCTTATGTTTCGTTCCCCCAATTTCCTATTTGTATATTTTCGCCATTCCCATCCTGAGGTATGGAATAATGTAGGTTGAATAACTAAGGCTCAATTGACGAGGCTCAAAAGGGCTGCCAAAAAGATGGATTTTCTCTAAGGTTAAGAACATGGGATTATATTTGTGGATTTTCAAGTTGCCTCCTGTGTTGGTGGAATCATCATATCCTTTCTTTGTGGGCCTAATATGGACCTCTTTTCATTCAATACATCTTGTAAGCCAAAGCTCATCAAGATTCTTAAAGTATTGAGTATTTATGCCTTTTGATATTGCCTATTTGTATGTATACATTTTATTTAATTTGAGTAAATAACAATAAAGAGATTGAAAAGAGAACAAGATAGACGTAATTGAAAATATATTTTTTATTCATTAATTAATGAGAGTACAAAATAAGTAGATTCGACAGCATGAATCTCTTATTCTATCAAAAAAAAAGGAAAGAAACAAAACAAGACTTAGGGTGTGTAGACACCCAAATGTGTCTCCCCAAAACAAAACCCAGTGATGAATACCTTTCACGTCATTTTATTATCAAATAAAGCAAAAGTGTGAAAAAGTCAAGTGATGAGGATGTTTTTATTAAAATATCTCTTCTTTCTGTTTTTAAAAATATTTCTTTTCTTATCCTACTTATGAAAAATGTGCATTCCAGTTTATTTTGGTCCATGATAAGGGTCCAATAATAGTGTAGTTTGATAGGGAGCGAAAAGAGCTTTCCAACGATATATTACAAGCCCAATTTTGATGAATAATGAGGAACTTATGGCCAAAATACTAGACTGGGCCCGGTTTGGTTCTTACATACGACCCAATGATCTAGAGGAGGGCCTATTATTAATTATCATTCCTAAATCTATTAGGATTGATTATAGTCTTCTAGAATACTATATAAGATTCTTTTGAATCCTAATGGAGTTAAGATTGATAATAATGTTTCAAAGAGTTTGAAATTAAATAAAACTACTCCTTTTAATAACCTTGTTTTGTACGAGATGGAATATATTCAGATGTTATTTTCTTGCCTCCTAATATTTATCCAAATTTTATATTGTTTGATAGATCTTAAAATTATCTTTCCAAAGATATATTATAATTTTAATTCCGAGCTATAACGAAAAAGATATAAATGGAATACGAAACTCTATCCAAAACTAATACCGTCCTACTATTTCGGCCATATCTTTTATCTACAAAATATTTTAATCTGATTCTAATTGGGTTGGAAATTAGACTTCAATATCTTTCCAACGATATATTATATGTTTTATTTGGACTTCTGGATCAAACGATATGTTAAAAACAAAATCCGCAAAAACTGTTGTCCATCGAGTTTTATTTCGATTTGGATTCGGATTCTTTTCTTATTCTTCGACCCTCTTTTTTCTCTATAAATAGAGGTCATATCTCCCCTTTTTCAAATAACCAACTCTCATCAAGAATTTCTTGATTCTCTCTCTCTCTCTATTTTTAAACCAACCCTTTTACAAACATAATTCCTCATACATTAGCACTAGACACACCTAGCCAAGTTCGAAGTTGCCTTCGGCTTAGTTGTGAAAGGTTTGATATTTCTGAGGGTTTGATCCCAAATTTCTATTTTAATTATTTAATTTAATTGTTTTGATTTTATTATTTTCCTTGAAGTTACTAACGTATTTATTTTGTTATTAGAAAGAGATACGAGGCATCCAAGTAGTGATTTAATTGTTTCATTGATCTTATGATATAGAAATCATTTTTAGGTTCTTGTTTTGATTCCTAGTATCATGTTAGGATGATTTTCTTAGTATGATGTTTAGGATAAAGAATAAGTTTCTTAATTATATCAATTATGATTTCTATGAAGCTTCCTATTTTCTTTCTTAATAATCATGTTAGTGCTAAAGCTTTAATTTTTATATGTTTAGTGACATGCTAGGGTTTGTTATTAATCTTGAACTAGACAAATGTCGATCATTATACTTTTAAGCCCCATTTTAACTGTCTTTGCTACTAATAGGTTACTTAAAAAAACCTTTTTACAAGGTTTGATTGGTTATTAAGCCTTTTCAATTCCTCTTATTCATTTGAATGACATTTGCCCTATTATCTTTGGACCTAAGCTTGTTCAAAGATATTGCCATTTATACAATTCTTTCTTTATTGGCCAATTAGTCTTAGATGTCTCTTTTTCTTTTATTCGACATTTGGTCTTGAATAAGAAGTTTTGATTAACTTAGACTAGGAAAATTCCAAGTAAAATTTAACACTTGTCGAGATTCTTAGTCTAGTCTCTATGCTGCGTGGGAGGAATTTCCCTTGTCTTTTCTAGGCATCCAACAATTTTGTAGTCGTTTGGACTAACGTATAAGATGTCAATTGACATTATATTATTCAATAACTTCAAGTTCTTATTAACGAGAAGTTTCATCCTATGCCCTTGTCATTTATGACTCAATCGGGCTCGAACTTAGTTGGGGCAAAATATGATTATCTGTCACTTCTAGCCCTTGCCTTCGGAATTCTATTTTGCGCATAGGATTAGAATTCCCGCATTTTGGAATACCTTTGATATTTCTATTTGACTTATTTGTCGCTTAGAATCCTTATACTTTGGGAGTTTAAGCCGAGTAAATCTTTGGGATTATAATCAGTGTTTTACCATCGTATTGGAGATTATACTTGCAATGTTGCCGTATGTATCTTCCATCTTGGCATACTCCTTTCATAGGAGGTCGGCACATGTGCCGTTTTGTTCTCTTTTTTATAACAAGTCTTACTCGAACATGGAAGGGCTTTGTATGAACATTTCAATCTATTCTTGAGTTTCTTGTACTTGTTCAGATGAAGGAGCCATTCAACATATGATTGGAGCATATGTGATTTGTATATTTCCCTATTGAGGGAGGCTTATCCAAAGTTATTAATACCTTTTACATTTATTGGGTCGTAGACTTGTACTATAGGACTTTTGTCATTAATTCCATGAAGTAGTTGCTTAATAAGGAACATATGGACCTTAGTCTTTCCTTATTTCCCCTTTGGGGTGGCTTGTCTTTTTAAAGACTCGAATATAATGTTACTGCTAGAATTTGGTTTAGTGATCTGGTCGTTCAATTACTAGAGGCCACCCTACCTTATCTTTAATAGGCTTTCTTCTAACTTTGATTACCAACTTGATTATATTGTAACAATACCAAGCCTTGAAGCTATCTTGCGAACAATGAATGCTTGTGTAGATGGTTGGAAACTTAGTAGGAATCTTGATTTCATGGAGGGCCTACTTGGCCTAATTGTATTATAATTTAGAAATTTTTTGCCGGTTGCGGTCTTTAGTAAATAGTCGAGGCCAAATGGTCCTCGTCCACTTGACTATTCACAAGTGCCGCTTATTTTCCTAAAGGAAGGTTATTTGCTCTTTAGCTGGTCGGCACTTTGACTCTTCAAACTTGTCTTCTGAAAGGAGGATTATTATTTGCTCAAGCTAGGCCTTTTGGCTCATGCATGGGCCGACTAGCTCGACTAGTTTCTTTGTTGTGCACTAAGCTTTGATATCTTTTGTGTACTAGCCCCTATTAGGACTATGTGCTTGGTTGGCTTCATGGTCGTTTGATTGTTTTTAGAGTTCTCGGTTTCATTTTGTTGTTGATCGACTCTTAAAAGGCCTAATCTTCAAATATTGCATGCCTTCATCCGACTGATTGCATGATTTGGCTAGGGCCTTAAAGCCTTGCCATTGATGTTGCTAAATACTTATTACTGATGCCATTCCGCTAGAGCATATTAAGTCATAACGACTCTTTTGCTACCCTTTTCCCTTTGTACAAGGCGTAGGATACTACATTTGGCAGCTCGGCATGAGTGTCGCTTAGCCCTTGCCCATTCTTAAACAATTAGCTACCTACAACTTGGTTGGTTTCCAGCCGCTTAGTCTTTTAAAAAGGGTCGTCCATTAGTAGCTAAATACTTAGTGATGATGCCATTTGATGTTGCCATTGATGTTGCTAAATACTTAGTACTAATGCCAGCCACTTAGTATTTTTTAAATCCTTGCCATTGATGTTGCTAAATACTTAGTACTAATGCCAGCCGCTTAGTATTTTTTAAAGCCTTGCCATTGATGTTGCTAAATACTTAGTACTGATGCCATTCGGCTTGAGCACACTAAGTCTGAACAACTATTTTCCTGCCCCTTGCCCTTTGTACAAGCTGTAGTACTCTTAATTTGGCAGCTCGGCATGTGTGCCGCTTAGACCCTACCCATTCTTCAACAATTGGATGTCTACAACATGGTTTGCTACCAGCAGCTTAGTCTTTTGAAAAGGGTCGTCCATAGTATCTCTGCTCTTGGCTTAAAGTTATCTAGCACACCATATTCAAGAGATGACATGCAACGTTTATCTAAAAGTCATAAGGATTCTTTAACAATCGGCTGCCTGCAACTTGGTCGGCCTTAGATGTTGCCCACTTAGCAATGATTGTGCCATATGCTTGGCAATATAATTCATGTCACCTATTTTATCAAATCTAGCTAGCTTCATTTTATGGCCTGCTCAGCTTTATATCCACATTTGGTGAGGGAACTAGTAACTAGTCATTCTACATTAGTGTTGAATTGTTTGTGCTGATTAACTTATTTTGCAAAGGCCACCTAGAAACTTGAAGGAGGTTCCTTTGCTCAATAGCAGCTATTCCACCTAGCTTAATAAGACAACATCCGCCTAGATATGAGAGGGTGGTCCTTTGCCAAGTAGTAGATTGAACACTCAGCCATGGCCGACTAACTACCTGTATGCCTGAAAGTCATTAGGATGTCCTTTTCTCAATAGCAGGTCGGACACCTAGCCATAATCGACCTAGTACTTATCCACCTGAAATTCGTTTGGAGGTCGTTTGCTCAATAGCAACTCAGACACCTTGCCACGGCAAGCTCGGACGGGTTTGTTTTATTTTTTTTAATTAATATTCAGAATCATAATAATGATTTCGCATCATGGTAATACCATCGGCCTTGACACTTATTCATTACATTAAATTTTCTTATTGTATTTGGCTCGAAAAATGTTTAAATGCCTTTTTGAGCCTTAAACGAACTCGGATGGCTAAAAAAAACAAAGCATGTTGACCGCTCGAAGGCATGTGTCTGCCTTAAAGGGAGAAGATAGTTCCTTACTCAAGGGAAACTCGGACACCTTGTGATGGCCGACCATGTATGCTTCAGATGGCAAGTTTTCCTGTTTCACTCGGCCAAGAAGCTCGACCATATTGCTAGCCGTATGAACTTAGGAACATAAGCTCTATCTTAATAGCAGGTCGTTGACAAGGGAATAGTAACACGTCGTCAAAAGTGTACCCCTAGTTTAAATAAGATTTTTATAACCTAAACGAACCTAATACAAGTATAAGATAAGCAAAGGGTCGAACCACACGGAGAAGCTAAACACAGTGATCACTACTAATGAATTAAGCTATCTCAAGACAAAGAATGGAATTATCTAAGAGATTAAACTATGAGAAAATTTAATTAAAGACAATATAAAGAAAACACCAAGGGGAATGAGTAGATGTAGGCTTCACTTGAACATGCAATAACATAGAAACAAATCGATAATGATCTTAACATGCATGAATATCGATATAAAGAGTCCAATCTAGCCACCTTCTGGGGTTAATTGGCTTCTCCTAACATAGCCTCTATGCTTACACTTTAGATCCATATATTGGGAGGTGCAATGGATTAACAATCGATGCAAATGAACTTAGCTAAGTCAACTTCCGTTTCATGTAGCAAAGATTCACCTTTAATCAATTAACAACGTGCACTTTGCAAGAATATCAAAGAACAATCAAGCATGTAAAGACTTTAATCATAATCAAATTGAATTCCAACACTATAAACAGGAACAAATTCCAACTACATCATCCCCAAACCCTTAGCTAAGTAACTTCTCACTATCCATGGCAATCATCAAATCAATCATGATATTAACAAGCAAAAGCATGATTAATGAGTAATTAACAAAACAAAAGCAATTTAAAACAAAATAAAATAGCAAAGTAAAGAGAAAAGAGAAAAGAGTAACGAAATGCTCATTCATTGAATTTGAAGTTCTATAAAGAGGTTGAATAAGCTTCTTCTTCAAAATCCAAGCTTAACAATGGAGTAACCCACACTTTCTCTCTCTAAAATGCCAAAACTAATGGTGTTTATCCCTCTAGCTTAAGCTAAAAAAATCATAAAATTAATCTAAGATAATATAATTACATCCCAAAGGAGAGTACAGACTATATATATGGGTGCCTCTAAAACGGAAGAAATTGAAGTAACAAGGCAAAGTAAAAAGCGGGAACCTAACTATGTGTGTCCGCACACGAACAATGCGCGTCCTCTCTAATTGTTGTGCACCCGCAACTTCGTGGGTACAGAAGTGAAGCCTTGAAATATGCGGTCGCACACAATTTTGTGCGCTCTCGCAATGGTCGCGCAGCATGCGTGCAAAACTCTCTGGTTTTGTTCTGCTCCTCAAACTTCGGCGGCGCAGGTTCTAGCAGGGCTGCGCGCCGGTGCTGTGTTGGATGCGCGCCCGCGTAATGGTCTCTTAGTGGTCACACAAAACATTCTGCTTAGCCCCTTAAATTCTTCCTTTTTTTGCCTTCTCATAGGGTTGCACGCCTTCTCACAGGGCTGCGCGCCCGCGCAGTGTCCATGCACGCTCTCTCTAGCTGGCGCGCAGCACTATCTTCTTGGCCTAAGGTCTTCTTCTTTCAACACCATGGTTCTTACAAAACACAAACAAGAAAACCAAAATAGAAAATACACAAAGGAGGTAAAAACTAGGGAAGAAGACGGACAAAAGAAAGGAGAACTAAAGGTAAGAAAAGGGGTACAAATTAGCTACAAGTACGGGGAAAACCCATTAGAATGAGCTCTTAATCGTGGCATAAATGTCACTTATAAACTTCCCCCACACTTGCCTCTTGCCTGTCCTCAAGCAAAGAAGTCTAGAAGAAGCCAAAGCCAACAAAGTTAAATCGAATTTGCTTTTAGCGTAAGCAACAAGCCATTTAACCTTCAAGGTCGTGAGGGTTTCCAAAGATCTTTCCCCACAAATCTTACAAAATTGCGTCCAAGACAAACCAAGAGGAGAAAACAAGAATACGAATCATCAAGGACATGCAAATCATAATCAAATCAAGCTTTTATAGACAACAAGCATAAGTGGATGTCAAAATTTCTAAGTAGTGAAAGTAAGCACGCAAGGGGATGCCAATGGTCGATTGAAGGATAAATCATGCCAAGCATAGAAAACTCTAACATGCACCAATCCCCCCGCATTCCATACAATCTTATCGCGTTCCCTCATCTAGATTCAAATCCACCCTTGGAGGTAGAATCTCATGACTCAACGAAGGAGCCGGAACAAAGATAAAACATTGCAAAGTAGGGAAACCTGACATCTTACCAATTCATGCTCTCTCCATATGCTTGAAATATATCTCCCTCCACCGACTAGTGACTCAACTACCCTAAGTCAAAAGAGCATTAAGAGGGTTGTAACGTTGGCTAGTGGGTAATATGGAAATTGGTGCTTAGCCTAATCGTAAAACAAAGGGTAATCAAACCTCTTTTCCAAAATCAACCATCTACTAATTTTAAATTACATTGCCACAAACTTGAAGTACGTTGCCAAACATTTTTAAATTTTCATCATCATTCAACAACTCTTTATTCTTTCTCTCTTTTTTATTCATTGTGCAAAATCTTCTCATTTTTTTTTTTTATATCCATGTGTAGGGAATATTTCAAGCCATCCCACACTTGAGCCCCACTGTGATCATACACTTAAGCATGGTGGCTTGCAAAGGAAAGGAAGCTAGAGTAAAAGAGTCGCCAACAAGTTTTAGGAACTTGTAAACTGTTCACAGTGTGAAGGTTAAACCCTTAACAATCCAGGAGATCGTTAAATCCAATAGGTCTGGAACCATGATTGGAAGTTCGGGGATGAAAGTACAAATCCAACCTAAAAGAGATTGAACATGTCTAATAATAGACCTCTACTTTATTCTTCTCGTATTCATGTGCGCTTTCTGACTAACATGCAACCAATTGGTTAACCCTAAACCTGTTTATCTATGTTGGTTGAATATTATTGCACAAACAAATCTATTATTGGTGATCACTTGAATTATAATCATATTAGCAATATCAATAATAATTCATATCAAGCAACAATAACAATAATAACAATCATAATTACACTACTTCAATTTCCGTATTTTATGGACGCTTTTACCTTGACGATGTGGTACTAGCGTCAATGTACGAATCTATATTCCTCTTATTGTCGACGCTTTTCCGAGTCGAAGTAATCTATGGACACTATAAAGCGTCGACAAAGTCACATGACCCGCACGTGCCCCTAGAGTTAAACCGCCTAGGTTAGATCATCAGATTTGCTAACTTGCTACGCCTTATCCACCTATCTGTTTTCCACTCAAATTCATTCCAAAATCTAAAATAATTTCCGATTAATTCATCACTCGGTTTAAATTCGTTCTTGAAATTGTGGGAATTTTCTTCTTCAACTTATCAATTTCATCGATTAATAGACGTAAACTTTCTTGCTTTTCCTTAATATCTGGTTCGAATTTCATATAGGGCATAGTATAATGTTCGAATTTCTCATGAATTTTCTTTAATCTCTAGTTGAAATCGAAAATTCTTTGGCCTTTTACGGTTTTGAATTGAAACAGAATAAGCATTGCCATACCGATACTTCGAAGAATTCATTCACGGCGCATCAGGTAATTTTCTGCAATTAATTAGACACTTAAATGTTTTTCATTTCATAATCGTGCTTTCAATTTCCAAATTTGTTTTTCTTCAAATTTTCCTTTTTTTTTTTAAAAAAAAAGGGTCGTTTGTTTGTTATATGGCTTGTTTGTTTGGATTTTCTAAATTTTTTCAGCCTAAGGTAAAGGTTTTTTCATTAATTGTTTAGTTTAGCTTAATTTCCCCTTTTAATTTTGCCTAATTTTCATTTGCTTCGCTATAACCCAGGCAACTAATTTAACTAATGTTTTGGGTTTTGTCAATTTCTCATTATTATATGCTTTTTCTGCCAATTTTGATTATGTTCTTCTTAATTTGTTAGATTTCGGGACTGACTGCACTTGCATTTTAATTATTTGATCTATACTGCCTAATTCCTACTGCATTTTATAATTATAATACTTGCTCTCGTTCTTGCACCCATGGATTTCGAACACTCTCGTCTTTTCATTAGTGCCCTATGTTCATGTGTTCATATAATATCCAACCTCGAATGTGTATTTGCCATTAGTCCGTGGACAACGTTTTCGGTCATTTTAGTTTTGAAGAACTTTGTATTCTCAATCTATTCCACCTCAATCCAATAAAAACCATTGCATTAATTAAGCAAATCACTTAGCATAAATTCTGCTTATTTACCCCTTTCTAATGCCCTATCTCTATTTGAATGGCAACCTCTAGTAACCGATGTGGTCTTAGTCACTTTAATTATGGCCATTTTGTTTCCTGATTAGATGAATTTATTAATAGTATTAAATTCTTAAACCATTGATGGTAAATTGCTAGTTTTGACTAAAAGTTGTATACCTTGAAAACAATGTAAATATCTGCAAATTTAAAATTAGATATTAATAACTTGGTGTGCTCTAGAATGACGCTAAAACAAACTTGGCTTGTTAGGGATACTAGTAAGCTAGGGTCATCCATGTACGTTGGTAGGATGACTATGCAATAATTGCCATTTGCCAATGCAACAGGCAGGAAGAAAACAAATTCATCAATTTTGGTGGTTATAAATCAAATAAACATCTCCTGTAACATACCCCGATTTCCAAGTAACTGAATTGAGACTTAGAGGTCTGGCCATGTGCCGTCATCTTGTATTCTGGGGGTGCTGATATTCAACTGATTCATTGTACATAGTTTCAAAAAATTCATTGAATGCAGCTTATACCCTTGTTGAAGACTTGTTTTTTTTTTCTTTCTCTCGTTCTCTGATAACCTTTATTGGTTGGTTCTTTACTTGGGTGTGTGGAAAGACTTACTTTGAACTCTTCTTAAAGATCATTACCTAGGCCTGATTAGGAAATAGGTTATTTTTTATCTTCTTATAACTTAAATCATTTAAAGCTTGAGATCATAGTCAAAGTGTATATATTAATGCATTTTTTATAACACAACAATATTTGAGTAACCAAGATACTACACTCCCATTAAGCTCCTTTGCAGGCTATTTGTTTGTAATAGATTATCTTAGGTAGGTTATCAAAATTATATTTTTGTGTTCTTTCTATCAAAATTAGTAATTTAAGCAATGTTTTGGAGTGATTTTGATTCACTTATAGAGTACTAGTGCTCACTTTCTACAAATCTTGTTGTAATGAAATATTAGAAGCTATCAATGAGGAATGGAGTGAGTTTGCATCCAATGTGTCTGCCTGGAGGACAAGGGATTTTGCACCCTTCTCAGCTTTCTCACATGGAGATTGATTTTGACGATGCCAGTGGTTCCTATGACATGAACATGACTACTGAACTTAATACTATACCAGTAACATCAAATACTACATTAAATCTTCCCAACCAATGTACGTCCTCAGTAAAGCCTTCCTTAGCCACTGTTCCTAGTCCCAGCATTATTAATTCAGAGGCCATGTCATTCGGCCTTGAATCATGTATGCCTGGTAGCTTTCACCCTTATCAACCTCGCAATCCTCCTCGGGTAAATATAAATTTCTTAAACAAAAATCAATTAATCCATCAAACATACATTTTATGTCATAATTGTATTTATTTATTTTGTGTGAAGGCTGTTGGTAGAGAAAGAAGCATGCCTCATGAGAAAAAAGGTGTCAATTATATAGAGACAAAATCTTTAAGTATGTTTTCTGTCTTGCTGTATCTTTGTTTGCATCAATATCATTTTTTTTTCAAGTATTTATTGTTAACTAAATAGAAAATGGCTTAGCTAGTTCAATTTTGAATTTAGGTGCTGTGACTACATCTACGAGGCTAGGGCACAACTCTGTTCAAGAACGGATGCAGCAAAAACATGCGCCACAAGAGACCCATCTCGAGAATATATCGGGACAGAATCTGCTGGTTTCTAGTAATTTTAGTGGGTATAAAGCAAAGGTAGAATGTTGGTTTTTAGTGCCATTATTAAGTATGCTTAAGGATATGTTTAGTGCCATTATTGGGTATGCTTCAACCGTCTTTCATTTTACAAGTAGAGATTTTAAAAATCTGTGACACTTAGTGATCTGGACCTTATTACAGATGGCAAATTAAGTGTCAAAGATCTGTGCTTAATTAGATACTTCTCAATTTTACGGTACAAGGTATTGCTCTGATAGAATATGTTCTTGCTTAGGCACTAATTTCCTAAATAATAGTTGCTACTTGCTAGAGGATGCATTTACTGTAGTCTATAGTGTTTTCCATTTGTATAGAGAAATATTAGGCAAGGCCTTTCACTACTGTTAAGTTGGATAAATTCCATAGTTTACATGGGGAAATATCTTGTGTGGCCTTTTGTTCTGTTAATTGATTCATTGAATGTAATGATTATTAGTTGGGTAACCCTATTATAGCCTTTTTGTTCGGTTAATTGAATCATTGAATGTAATGATTGTTACCTGGGGAACCCAATTTGGTATACTTTTTTTTTCCCCTTTCTATAGTTTAGTATCACTTATTCCATGTTTTATTTGTAGGCTGCTCTTGGTAAGGTGATGAGTGACATTTATGTTATTCTTAGGGAGTAGTTTTAGAGTCATTTTCGTGTTTATTTTTCCTTTTATTCTCTTGTTTTCTTTTTAATAAAGTTTCTAGTTTATTTCTTAGTTTTAGTATGTTTTAATTTAATTTCTTTATTTAATTAGTTTCTAGTTTATTTTCGTATTTTATTTGCATTCGATTTATTTTATTTCGTTCTTTTTCTTTGTTACTTTCATAGTTTTTATTAGTTTTAAATTTATTTTGTTATTTTATTTGATTTTATTTACTTGTATAGTTTTATTTAATTTTTATTAGTTTAGTGTTATTTCTTTTATTTTCTATTTTATTTATTTTATTTTATTTTTTGTCCCAATTCTATTCTCGGTTTTGTGTGTAGGTGTTCGGGTTCGAGGTCCAAGGCGAATTCCCAAGACATGCTCACACACCAATCTATTGTTGCCCCTTAACCTTCACCCCACATTTCACCTTACCCTTCACCACAAACCAGCAGCCGCACCACCACCATCACCCACCAATTTCACCCACCTAACAACTCCCCTGCTCCAGCAATAACAGCAGCCGCCACCAACCTCCAACCATAGCAGCACTTCCCAGCTGATGTCAACCCCAAATCAGCCCACCAATTAACTGCACTAACCTCCACCATCACCCACCAATTCCACTCCAGCTCCCACGCAACCAACACCCCGCAACATCCCTCACATCAACCACTCTCACCAGCCACGCAACCACCAACCAAATCAGCCCACCAATTAACCGCATCAACCAACACCAACACCACCAATCAGAATTCAGAACTCCCCTGCTCCCTCGACCTTTCACACATACCTCCACCAACAGCAGTAACTCAATCTTCAGCCACCTAAACCAGCCCACATCAATCTCTATCGCAAGCCAAACAACAGGAGCAGCCCCTACTGCCCTTAATCATCTCTCACATCACCTTACCTCCGTATCCACCACCAGCCGCACCACAATTCTCAATCACAACCCGTCAACAGCCGCGTCAACAATTTACAGCAACAAATCAGCCACCAATTGCAACCCCAAATCGCCCAAGCAACAGCCCCAATTTAGAGTAAATCACAAATTGATCGGGTTCGGGCAAACCATTGAGGAGTTCGATCGAAGTGCAAAAAAGTGTTAAAACAATCAGGAACTTTTGAAGTTGTCTAAATTGAATAGGTGTGGTCGAACATACCCATGGTTCGACCGAACCAACCCCTTAGTTCGGTCGAACCTACCCGAGGTTTGATCGAACCATTTCACGAGCATCACACGTGATTTTAATGAAGATCAACCGGTCTAATAATGATGATGATGATGCAATTGGTGATGATAGCCATTGATTTGGAGCATTGATTATGATCAGATGGTGGTGATTCAATGATGATGGTTAATGATGGTGGTATGATGATCACAAATCAGAGCAGCCATAGAGATCGAAGAAAAGGAATGGAGTCTTATTGTTTTGTGAGGGATTTGGGTTTTTATTATTTTCTTTTCTTTTTATTTTTATTTCCTTTTTCCTTTCTCTTTTCTTATTTCTTTTTAATTCCTTTTCTTTCTTTATTTATTTCCTTCTTTTATTTTTCTATTTTTTCCTAGCTTAGTATATATATACCCATTTTTGGGGTAATTAGAAAAGGGGGAGAAAAACAATTACCATTTATTCTACTCTCTAATTAGTTTTTAGGGGAGCTTCATTCTCTCTCTAGGTTTAGGTTAGAATTAGATTAGTTTAGAGAGAGAAAGTAAGGTTTTCACCATTGTTGAGCTTGGATATTGAAGAGAAAGATTGATCATCTTGCTTGTAGATTTTCACATTCAATCAATGAGAATCTCTAACTCTCTCCTCTATTTTTTTTATTTGATTTATTTTGTTATTTTAGTTGTTGGTATTGCTTGTTAATCATGTTTATTCTTGATTATTTGTTAATTAATCTTGTTATTAGCATGATTAGTGAGTAATTCCCCCATTAAGGGGATGGTTGTAGTGTAGTTGGATCTTGAGCATGTTCTACGGTTTAGAATTGATTTATTTGTGATTAAAGTCTTTATATGCTTGATATTCTTTAATCTTCTTGCAAGTGCACATTGTTGGTTGATTAAAGGTGAATCTTTGCTAACAAGGAACGAAAGTTGACTTAGTTAAGGTTCATTACTATTGATTGTTATTTAATATTACCTCCTAGTATATGGTTCTAATGTGGAAACATAGAGGCTATGTTAGGAGAAGCCAATTGACCCCGGAAGGCGGCTAGATTGAATCCTTTACTTCGATATTCATGCATGTTTAGTTCATAATTAATTCAATTTCTATGCCTTTGTTTATGTTCAAGTGAATGTTATACCTAAACTATTTCCCTTAATGTTTTATTTCTTGTTTTAGCATCTTTAGACTTTAGTTTATTTATCTCTTATTCCGGACTAGCTTAATTGCCGATAACATTTGGTGGTGTTTATCCGTTCTCTGTGGTTCGACCCCTATGCTTGCCTTATACTCGTATTAGGTTTGTTTAGGTTGTATTAATTGTATTTGATCTAGAGATAGACAATTGACGACGCGTTTATTCCCTTGTCAAATTGCCGCCGTTGCCGGGGAACCGCTTCCATTACCATTGTGTTATCTTATTGAGACTAGTCCGTTGTTTATAATTTTCTTTTGATTTGTTGGTTTTTATTTGTGTTGCTTTATTTGAAAAAATGGCTTATATTTCTATTCCTCAATTTGATAAGGAACCGTTTTGGGTGTATTTCAATAGACTTGAGGATTTCCTAGATGGTGTTAAAGGTTTAACCAAGGGTGATTATTGTGAAATCATCAATTTGGGTTAAATGAGAATTTTAGAGGAGTAGTTGATAATATGTTAAATGGTAAATTTCAAGACATGTCTTCGGATGAAGCTTGGGATTTCTATTGATGGTTAGCTAGGGATAATTATGATTGGGAGAGGGCTAATCATGAGACTTATGTTCGGGATTCTCATGCTTTAAATATTGATGCTAATTGTCATGATTTGTCTAATATGAATTCCCATGATGTGCTTGATGCTCCCCGTAGTGACTATGTAATGCATGATTTCAACTCCCCTCCCTCTATAGCTCAATGTAATGAGGTACATTCTAATGATGATGAAGTGTATGTTCTTTCTCATATTGCATCCGATTTTTGCATGAATTCTAAAGGTGTTCCCCATAGTCCCCTAGATGATTCCAATGAGCAGGCTTTTGACTCGTCTATCCATGATGATTTGGACTCATTTGATATTATGGCCCAATTATTTCTCGAGTTTCAAACGGTAGCCCATAACCTTATGAGTTAGTTCATGGATAAGGCTTCATTAGAAAGAGATGAGTTTGAGAGAAATTTGCCCCCATTCACTCTTGATTTTGAGATGGTAGGCCTTGAGAAATTTAAGGGAGATGTTGTTCAAGGTTGTGAAGAGGAGGTTGAGGTTGAATCGCTTGGAGTTTTTGAGCTTGAGGGAGATGTAGAATGTGAGGGTTCTTCATTTGAGGATTCCATGATTGATTTTCATTCCCTCATTAGTGATGTGAGATCTTGCGATGAGGGATTAGCTACCCTTTTTTCCCTTTCTCATACACCTTTCTCCCAAAGATTTAACCATATCTCCTACTATCCTATGTTCCTCCCTTCTTTTCTCAAAGAACTTCTTAGGGGTCCTCTTCCTATCCATGCTTCCGAAGACCCCAACTATTTCGTTGTTGATGAGGAAAAGAGTTACAATGCCAACCAAAAAGATTTTTGTGAGGAGAGTTTGCCTCCCTATTTTTCTTTTTATTCTTCTACTTTTTTTTTCTTCTTATTTTCCTGATTTTTCTTTTGATTCTTTTACTTTTTCTTTTCTCTTTTCTCTCAAGCATAAAGTCTCCTTGTACTTTATGTTTGTTTGTCATATGAGCATCGCGTATGCTCTATTTCTTGATATGTTTGCCGGTGCATATGACAAGCTTTTGCGTTCTTTGTCGGGTTATTTACTAGATTGGTCATGCTTGGACGTTAAGCAAGCCTTTCTTGGGAAGTAATCTGTGTTTTATTGCTTTCTTTTTCTTTCTTTTATGCTACTCATTTTTGTTTACTCTCTTGTCTATGTGTATAGGTACTCGATGCATATACTCATGTGCAAGGATTTTGGATTGAGCTCCTTGAGAAGAAGCACACCAATGATTGCTTGCATTTGGAAAAGCAACAAAGACGAGGAATTAGATGAAATTGTGGACAATGTGCTCAATTGCGGGTTTCAACACCCACCTCACATTTTGTTTACTCTTTCCTTCTTCCCTCATCTTGGATTTGCTTTCTTATATGCATTTGGATTGAATGAATATGATTTGTTGTGTGGATATGGTTTCTTTCTTCCCCTTCCTCCCCCCCTTTGTGCCTTTATTTTGAGCATTGAGGACAATGCTCCATTCTAGCTTGGGGAGTAGCTATTTGCTAGCTTGGGGGGTTATCTATATCTCTTGGTGGTTTCTTAATCCATAGTCTCATGATTGCTTGATTTATTTCTCCCATACTTGCCAAAGTCTATTATTGAGATTGGTTTTCTATGTTTGGATGGCCGTGAGCGCCTTATTGAGTTGGCTTTTGGTATTTGTAGTCTTAATTGATCATGATTTCATCTTGCACAGTTGTATATGCATTCATGAGTTTTTTTTTTTTTTTTTTGTGAATATTTGTGTGTATAGTGTCTTTTAATGGCATTCAAGGCAAAGTTTCAAAATGTTTTGTTTTAAACTTGGACATAATTGGGCTTTAGCACCTAGAATACCCTCTTTGCTAGTTGTTAGAGGTTTTCATGCACTTAAATGTCGAGGTTGGTTCACACATATAACATTTCCAAGGTAGTAGAACTTAAGGGCTATGAGACCTTAGCTCACTTGGTTTGTGGTAAGATGGTTGTCGCTCTCTAGCTAGTTGAAGCTTTAAAGGTGATTTTTACTATTCCACTACCGTCATTTTTGTGAGGATGTATCTATATTGTTCTAGCCTTTTACATTTCTTGCATGTGTGGCGTTTGGATCCTTGGCATTGCTAGCTTATATCGAGAATTTGGCTTAATCTACCCAAGACAGAGACCGAACAAACCTAGGGGAAGACGAAGGCAATTAGGATTTTTGTTTTATTTTATTATTTTCCATTCTTTTATTTTTCTTTTGCATTTGCTCATTTAGTAACCCAATTTGAGCCATTTTCCCTTCTTTGGCATAACCACATTACAAACCAATGGACCTTTGCTTTATTTTCACCTTTATTAGTTTTTGTGAAGCATTCTTGGGCTTGATTTGTATTTTTGGTTAATGAAAGTGGGAAAAAGAATGAAAAAGAAGTGCAAAACTCAAATTTTCGTACTTGTGATTATCTTTGTTGTGTTGAATGGTTTGAGCAAATGAGAAGAAAATAAAAGAAATGAAAGAAAAAGCCGCTCAAAGTTAAAAGAGGCGAGAGCAAAGAATAAAAAGAAATGAAAAGAAAAAGAAAAAGAAAAAAAAATTAAGAAAATACAAAAATATTTGTTGTTTGGTTGAAAAAGAATAAGCTTGGGGGAGGAGTTGCTAGAATTTTTGATTTGAAAGTTGGTAGTTTGAATTGAGGAATGATCAACCTTGCTTCACTTCTAAGTTTACCACCAATTTTCAAATTTATTTCCACGCCCTTTACCCTAGCCTAAACGTTTCAACCCTTTTAAGACCTTTTTACCTTAGTGAGGTTTAGTTACTACCGGTGGAGGGTAATCAAGCCAAGCCTATTGAGCGAGCTATCAATGCCAAGATGTCGGGTAGCCTAAATGTTTTTCATTGATTATTTCTTCCGGTTCCTTCGAGGAATCTCGAGATATCACCTTAAAAGTGGATGCAAAACTAGAGAGGACGCGGAAGTTTGGTTGGAGATAAGGAGGAATGTAAGTCCCTCTAAGTTCTCTACCCTTTGCATGCTTTATGTGTACCAACCTTAGCTAATCTTTTGCTTGGCTACCTTTGATGTCTAGAAAGTATTGTATTCTTGTGCATTTAGCCTGTTGTTTGTGTTTGGTTTGAAATATCAAAACTCGAGTTTTCTTGATTTCACCTTTGCCTTGAATGTTATGTGTTGCCAAGAGTTGTGGGTTAAACCTCTTAGGAAACCCTCACGAGAGCTTACTCGTCCTCTTTGGCGACATGGGGGTTTAAAGGGCTTGATGCATACGCTAAATGCATCTGTGATTCCTACGGCAGTGAGTTAGTGTACATTCTTTCTCTTTCTTTCTATTTTGTTTCTTTTGCTTTCAATAAATCCATCTTGTTCTCTTTTGCCTTAGCTTTGCTCGAGGACGAGCAAAGGTTTAGATTGGGGGAATTTGATGAGTGACATTTATGTCACTCTTAGGGAGTAGTTTTACAGTCATTTTCGTGTTTATTTTCCCTTTTATTCTCTTGTTTTATTTTTAATAAAGTTTCTAGTTTATTTATTAGTTTTAGTATGTTTTAATTCAATTTCTTTATTTAATTAGTTTCTAGTTTATTTTCGTTTTTTATTTCCTTTCGATTTATTTTATTTCGTTCCATTTCTTTGTTACTTTCATAGTGTTTATTAGTTTTAAATTTATTTTGTTATTTTATTTGATTTTATTTACTTGTATAGTTTTATTTAATTTTTATTCGTTTAGTGTTATTTCTTTTATTTTCTATTTTATTTATTTTATTTTATTCTTTGTCCCAATTCTATTATCGGTTTTGTGTGTAGGTGTTCGGGTTCAAGGTCCAAGGCGAATTCACAAGACATGCTCACACACCAATCTATTGTTGCCCCTTAACCTTCACCCCATATTTCACCTTACTCTTCACCACACAAACCAGCAGCCGTACCACCACCATCACCCACCAATTTCACCCACCTAACAACTCCCCTGCTCCAGCAATAACAGCAGCCACCACCAACCTCCAACCATAGCAGCACTTCCTAGTTGTTGTCAACCACAAATCAGCCCACCAATTAACTGCACTAACCTCCACCATCACCCACCAATTCCACTCCAGCTCCCACGCAACCAACACCCCGCAACATCCCTCACATCAACCACTCTCACCAGCCACGCAACCACCAACCAAATCAACCCACCAATTAACCGCATCAACCAACACCAACACCACCAATCAGAATTCAAAACTCCCCTGCTCCCTCGACCTTTCACACATACCTCCACCAACAGCAGTAACTCAATCTTCAGCCACCTAAACCAGCCCACATCAATCTCTGTCGCAAGCCAAACAACAGGAGCAGTCCCTACTGCCCTTAATCATCTCTCACATCACCTTACCTCCGTATCCACCACCAGCCGCATCAACAATTTATAGCAACAAATCAACCACCAATTGCAACCCCAAATCGCCCAAGCAACAGCCCCAATTTAGAGTAAATCACAAATTGATCGGGTTCGGGCAAACCATTGAGGAGTTCGATCGAAGTGCAAAAAAGTGTTAAAACAATCAGGAACTTTTGAAGTTGTCTAAATTGAATAGGTGTGGTCGAACATACCCATGGTTCGACCGAACCAACCCCTTAGTTCGGTCGAACCTACCCGAGGTTTGATCGAACCATTTCACGAGCATCACACGTGATTTTAATGAAGATCAACCGGTCTAATAATGATGATGATGATGCAATTAGTGATGATAGCCATTGATTTGGAGCATTGATTATGATCGGATGGTGGTGATTCAATGATGATGGTTGATGATGGTGGTATGATGATCACAAATCAGAGCAGCCATAGAGATCGAAGAAAAGGAATGGAGTCTGATTGTTTTGTGAGGGATTTGGGTTTTTATTATTTTCTTTTCTTTTTATTTTTATTTCCTTTTTCCTTTCTATTTTCTTATTTCTTTTTAATTCCTTTTATTTCTTTATTTATTTCCTTCTTTTATTTTTCTATTTTTTCCTAGCTTAGTATATATATATACCCATTTTTGGGGTAATTAGAAAAGGGAGAGAAAAACAATTACTATTTATTCTACTCTCTAATTAGTTTTTAGGGGAGCTTCATTCTCTCTCTAGGTTTAGGTTAGAATTAGAGTAGTTTAGAGAGAGAAAGTAAGGGTTTCACCATTGTTGAGCTTGGATATTGAAGAGGAAGATTGATCATCTTGCTTGTAGATTTTCACATTCAATCAATGAGAATCTCTAACTCTCTCTCCTCTATTTTTTTTATTTGCTTTATTTTGATTATTACTTTAATTGTTGGGATTGCTTGTGTTTATTCTTGTTATTTGTTAATTAATCTTGTTATTAGCATGATTAGTGAGTAATTTCCACATTAAGGGGATGGTTGTGGTGTAGTTGGATCTTGAGCATGTTCTAGGGTTTAGAATTGATTTATTTGTGATTAAAGTCTTTAGATGCTTGATATTCTTTAATCTTCTTGAAGTGCACATTGTTGGTTGATTAAAGGTGAATCTTTGCTAACAAGGAACGGAAGTTGACTTAGTTAAGGTTCATTACTATCGATTTTTACTTAATAGTACCTCCTAGTATATGGTTCTAATGTGGAAACATAGAGGCTATGTTAGGAGAAGCCAATTGACCCCGGAAGGCGGCTAGATTGGATCCTTTACTTCGATATTCATGCATGTTTAGTTCATAATTAATTCAATTTATATGCCTTTGTTTATGTTCAAGTGAATGTTATACCTAAACCATTTCCCTTAATGTTTTATTTCTTGTTTTAGCATCTTTAGACTTTAGTTTATTTATCTCTTACTCCGGACTAGCTTAATTTTCGATAACATTTGGTGGTGTTTATCCGTTCTCTGTGGTTCGACCCCTATGCTTGCCTTATACTCGTATTAGGTTTGTTTAGGTTGTATAAATTGTATTTGATATAGGAATAGACAATTAACGACGCGTTTATTCCCTTGTCATAAGGTAGACCGGAAGAGAACACCTTGGATGATTGCTTTATTCCATGTCCCTTGGTACAACCGTACAATAGCAACACGGCTCACCAAGGTGAAGGAGATAACCATGTTAAAGCATAATATTAATAGCAAGATCATGTTAAATTAATCATAATAGGAATTAGTCATAATCAAAATAATAATAATAATTAAATTAATCATGTTAAAACATAATATTAATAGCAAGATCCTAGGCATGATACTAACAAGATTAATAACAAACCCTAGCATGTCACTAAACATAGAAAGATCAAAGCTTTAGCCCTAACATGATACTAACATGATATTAGGAAAGAAAATAGGAAGCATCACAATAATCATACTTAATATTTGAAATATTAATTAATCCTAAACATGATACTAGGAAGTAATAAAACATCCTAACATGATACTAGGAATAAAAATAATCTAAGCATGATTTCTATATTAAACGAATAACAAAACAATTAAAGTACTTACTTCGATGTCTCGTACCTCTTTCTAATAACAAAATACACACGTTAGTAACTTCAAGGAAAATATTAAATCAAACAATTAAATAATTAAAATAAGGATTTGGGACCAAACCCTCAGAAATATCAAACCTTTCACGTCTAGGGCGAAGGCAACTTTGAACTTGGCTAGGTGTTTCTAGAGCTAATGAGTGAGGAATTTTGAGAGAGGGAAGGTTTAGAAAAAGAAGAGAGAGAGAAAGCTTCTAGATTTTAGAGAGAGAGAATTAGAGAATTCTGGGTGTTGATGATTTAAAAACAGGGAGATACGACCCTTATTTATAGGAAAAATAGCACGGAATCGAAGATAATCATATTCGGAATAAAATACCTCCTGTCGCAAACGACAGAAGTCAGCGCCAAACGACAAGCTCGTCGGCAGGCGACGAAGGTCAGCACCTGGCGACGACTTAGTCGTCTTGCGCTGGTCCAAAAGTTAATGCGCTTTTCCACGCGTAATTACCTTTAACATCGGTTGTAGGTAATTATGCGTCCAAGCAGTTTTCGAAATCAGATTTAATATATTTTATTCTAAATAAACATCTTTATTTATCAATCCTAACTTTATTAGAATTAAAAAAACCTTCTAGATATTCCTAGAAGACTAAAATAAATCCTAATCACTTTAGGAATAATAATTAATAGGCCCTCCTCTAGATCATTGGGCACATTGAAAATCATTGGGCTTAATTTAATTTAATCCATAACTTTCTCATAATTCATCAGAATTGGGCTTATAATATATCATTGGAAAACTCTTTTCGATCTCAATCCAACTTCACTATTATTGGACCCTTATCATGGACTAAACCAAATCGGGCTGGCTACTTTTCATAAATAGGAGTAAGAAAAGAAATATTTTAATAAAACATCCTCATCACTAGACTTTCCATACTTTTACTTTGTTTGATAATCAAACGACGTGAAAGGTATTCATCACTGGGTTTGGTTTTGGGGAGACACAATTGGGTGTCTATAGAAACCCCCACTTTGACTGAGTTTGGAGAAACTTATGTTTTGAAAACTAAAGTCAAAGTAACGATAGAGACGGTAAATGATTCAGAACGTTCTGCGATCTTAAATCTTTTTACAACGCCAACACCTGCAAACTAGCGTTAGTTAAAACAGATAAGAGAGTTTAAGAAACGCGTATCTTGCACTGTAGAACATACATCTCAATAGTAACCGAGTTTTTTTGACGATCTTCCTTAAGCTAGGGGATACCGCCTGAAAACTACTACGCTTGTAACCGCTTCCAATTTCCGCTGTGATAATCTTCCGCAAGCTAGGGAACACTATCAAAGATTGCTTCGCTTGAAACGACCTTCTACCACCTTGTAACATCTTCCGCAAGCTAGGGAACACGATCGAAGATAACTTCTCTTGAAATCACCTCCTGCTTTTGACAACCTTCCACATCCTAGGGAACTCCGTCGAAGATAACTTTGCTTGAAGTCATCTTCTGCTTTCTGACAACTTTCCACATCCTAGGGAACGTCCTCGAAGATAACTCCGCTTGCAGACATCTTAGTTGTTTGTGACAACTCTCCACAAGCTAGGGAACGCCGTCGATGATAACTTCGCTTGCAGCCATCTTCAGTTTTTCTGACAACCTTTTTCATCCTAAGGAACGTCATCGAAGATAAATCCTCTTGAAGCCATCTTCAATTTTGTTGACAACTTTCCACATCCTAGGGAACGCTGTCAAAGATAACTTTGCATGAATTCATTCTCAGTCATTACGATAATATTCCGAAGAAAATTACCGAAGACCAACGCTTGTCGATCCTTAAAGCTCGCGTGAAATTTGCTGCCGTGATATTTGCTGAAATTTCCGCTGTGCCAATACATCGACACTTTTTCTGCTTATGAACCATTATGTTGGTGCCTCTGCTGCTTATGAACCATTTTTTCGGTGCCTTTGCGATGAGCCAATGTTTAGGCACTTTAAGCTAAGTGAGACGGTCTTTTATCAGGTCGATCACTTATTGTTATTGTAATCGAGCCAATTACTTAGGGTCTGTTCTCATACGTTGAAATTCAGTTCAGTTCAGCTCAGTTTAGTTCCGTTCAGTTCAGCTCCTAATTTCCTTCTCTTATAAAATATTCATTTCAGTTCAGTTCAGCTAAGTTCAGTCAATAAGAACAGGCCCTTAATCATGTCAAATTGCTTATAGGGGCTAACTGGCGTACCAAGGAGCTCAAAATTACTGCATAAGGTCCACATAATCATTTATGAGGGCCACGTGTTCTGTCGCCACACCAGCGCACGCTGGAAAGCACTATCGCCGCAATTTTTCTCTTTCGCCAGGCGACGAACTCGTCGACTGGCGCCGGAGTAGGGTTTTTGAAAAAAAAAAACCCTTTCTTCCCCATTTTCCGTGGCTGTTGCCGCTGCTATCCGTTTTCTCTCGAAACTTCAATTTGGTTGTTCTTGCTCGTTTGTCCACCAAATTCGCTCAAATTTGTTGCAAATAAAAGCTTGTCTCGTATATTTTCCGGATCCATGTAAGTTTTTCTTAAACTTAACTCAATTTATGCTGAATTCATATTTGTTCTCGCACGGGTATTCGAAAAAATCAAACTCAATTATGCTTAATTCGCTTTGTTTATCGAATTTTATGCCTTGAAATTGCTGGATTATGTTTATATATCATGTTTAGAGCATTTTGAAACTTATTTTACTCAATTTTGTGATGAAATGAGCGATTTGCCATTGTTGACCCCTTTGAGTTCGTGAGAACAATGTGGCCTGTTCTTTGTGTTTTTGTTAGCCATTTTTATCAAAATTTGTCACAATATTTATAATAATATTGCAAGAAATTATTTGACTGCTAAATTTGCTATTTATGCTCGGATAGAAATTGTACTCTGTTTTAGTACTACGTACTCTATTTTTGCGAACATAGTATCATGCGACTAGGCGAATCTTAGATACTATAGAACCTTAATTTTCTGGTATTTTGCATAATATAGCATGGCTATACAGCGAGGCTCGGGTTCTCGTTCTCATTCAAGGGAGACTCATCGAGCGGACGATCTCGTAGGCACCTCTTCTTCTCTAGGAAGGTTTCTAGAGTGGAATGAGCACACTCTATATTTCGCGCCAGAGTTCCACATTTTAGCGTGCCTTCGTCGAAGGATTCTCAGCGGGAGGGTCCGTAGCCATGGTTCTGGCAACACGACCATCTCTTTGTACAATACTTACTTCCACGACAACGTCGGTCTGCACCTTCTGCGGGAGTCATGTGGCTTGACTCCTTTGCTGCGAGCCACTCAGGTTGTGTACTCTTTCGGACAAAGCCACTATGTAGTCCGTGCTTTGGTGGAGTTATTTTGGGACACCACCAACACCTTTCACTTTCCTTGGGGTGAGATGACGGTTACCCCCAACTGACTTTAGTCTCATTATAGGATTAGAGTTCACTTCAGTCCCGCTTCCTTTTGATAGCGAGATCACGGTCTTTTCTCCAGAGGTGCTGTTGGGCCCTATCACTATTCGGGCTCGTGCTGAGGCTGACCTGACGCAGCTCAGCACTAGATTCATTTGCCGGAGTACGCTTGCGGCGGCATTTCAGGACCCTGCGACCACCCCAAAGCAGCGGGTGCACATTTTTGCTCTCATCTTGTTTTCAGGGACCTTTTCTCCTGAAAGAGGTAGTCGAGTTCTAATCTACTACCTGCCTACTGTTCGCGACCTTGCTTCAGTCGGGTCGTATGATTGGGCCAGCTTAGACTATGCGAACTTCCTAGTCGGACTGCGACTTTCTAGTAATCATAGCTCCTTCGAGGGAGATATCACACTTTCTAGTTTTTGGAGAGTTGTAAAGGTACGCTTTATTCCTTTTAAAGTTAGTTCTAGATCTGCTTTGGCATTTGTTGACATTTCTCTATTTTTATAGATCTGGTTCTACGAGTACTTTCCACCTCTTGCGCCGGCAAGACCTTCACCTCGCGAGCTCCCTGTTGCTGCGAGTTGGAGAGGTTGTCACAGTACGGATGTCACTTCTAGGCACATTCGAGAGTTGATCCTCTCGGTATGTTCTTCATATAGTTGTCTTTTTATACCTTTAGTAGGATTTTATCTTATGAGTATGCATTTTGTAGGAGCTGGCCGTGGGCCAATTTTGACGTTTTGCGCTTGCTGCGCAATACACCGCTCATCGTCGCTATTTCCAGGGAACGTATGATGCTATGGCGTATCTTGGCGAGAGAGTGGCTATTCAGCACTTCTAAGAGGCCTTTGTTGTTCCGGCTCGCCCTCCTCGGCATATATTCGATCACTAGTGGAAAAATTGTTATTCGTAACGGGCTTTACGTTTACGGCCGTTACGGATAAACAATGTTATTCGTAACGGGCAGTGTCCGTTACAAATAAGTAGTAATTTGTAATGGGCAAAACAAGTGCCCGTTACGAATAAGTAATTATTTGTAACGGGTAAAACAAGTGCCCGTTACGAATAAGTAGTTATTAGTAACGGGCAAAACAAGTGCCTGTAACGAATAAGCAGTTATGGGCAAAACAAGTGTCCATTATGAATAACCCCATTATTTGTAACCGGCATTACATCTGCCCGTTATAAATAGGTTTTGATCCAATTAAAAAAAAATGTCCAGCACATGCTGGACAGCTAGCTTTCACATGCTTATATCAAATAATATGATACATTTATATTTACACTTGATATATATTGGTTTTAATTCCAAAAACATAAATTCAAATATAACACATACACTAAATACAATATTATATCTCTAGAACTGCTCATAAACCCATCACAATGTATGATTAAAAATGTTGATAATTAAAAATAATAATAATAAACAGGAAACACCACCAGCAACACTGCAGCAGCACCCAAAAGCATCAGTAGCAACCAAGAACCCAGCAACTAAAGAGCAGTAGAAAAACGGCAGCTAAGAACAACAGCTAAGCGCAGCAGCAACTAATTACGAGCAGCAGGCCAGCAGCAACCAAATCACTTTAGCATCGATCAATGCCCAAATTTTCATATCGCCTGAAAAAATCCAAAGTTTCACTATCTCCAAATCACTTTACCGTAATGTACTTCGTAATTATCTCCTAGAAAATTTAAAAAAATTCTTGACCTAGCTGCAAGAAAATCAGCCAAATTCTGTCATTATAATCAAGGTATAGCAAAATCCCATTTTCAATTACAACCACTATATCGAGAATAATAAAGTATAACAATTATTTTCAACACAGTACAAATATTTAAGAATTTGTCCTGATTAATACATCATAACAACCTGCTTTCAATTGTTTAAAAAAAGTGAAACCCGGTCAACTACATACCATTAGTGCTATCTCCTTAAAAGAAGCTTTGGTATTTCCTAGTTATGGAGTATCTCCTTCCTTGTCCCCCTGACCTGCCAGTTAAGAACCAAGCTTGACATGAATCGTCATAACTAAACATTACACTTTTTGTTAGGCTAAGACGCTAAGTGTCACGGTCCGGGTGTTGAAGGCAAGAGCTCGGTGCATGATCTGGTGCCAAAACACCCGGACTGTGACACTAAGGAATTTCCAAGATTGTTGTGTCCTCGTATAAAGCTTTAAGTCTTAGTAACTAGTGAAGTATCAGACTTGCCATTTTAATTTGGACTTATACTAACATAATATGGAGCCATGGTTCTGGAACAGTGCATGCCATACCTATATATGATTTTACAATGAAATAGCCACAGCTAAACATGATTTGCATGCAATTATTGTTGAGTTCCCAGAAGGTCTAAGTAAGACTTTCAGCTCAGATAATTTAAATTTGTGTTCTATACCTTACTTACACTACTACATTTTTCATCAAATGCAACAGTTAAAAAAGGGCTAACACAACGCCAATGTTATTACCGTTGCAATAGACAAGCCTAATACGACGTCTAATATTAAAATACTTCAAAAGAAGGGCTACTGCAACGGCTACACTAAGCCGTTGCATTAGAGGATCTAATAAAACGGCATAAATGGCTATTGCAACGGCAAAGAGAGAGGGCTAATAATTAAGGTTTTCTGACTGAACCGCCATTTTGTCCCAAAATTTTAATCCTTCCCTCCTAATATTTCAAAATAATTTAAAATCTCTCTAAAATATATAGAAAAAAATAAAGGAAAAAAAAAACAAAAACAAATGTCTATCTTATAAAGTATCCTCAGTCCTCATTATTATTTCAACAACAAAAAAAAAAGGTACTCCTGAGAGAGCCGTGTGCCTATGTCCGCCGACCGCCGCCATTATCCACCATTGTCCACCGCCATAAAACCGCCATTACCTGCAGCAAAATCATCATCCTCTTCCTGTAGTTGCTTATGAATAGGCCCGGCTTTAAGGAGGTTTTTCCTCACACACGTAACAGGGCCCCCAAAAATCAGGGGCCCACAATTTTTAAAAAAAAAATCATTGACTTAAAAAAAAATCTACTTTACCTATTCATCTTCTTCCTTGTAAAAACCTCCATTTTGAAACCAAAACCCAAAAAATCTTCCTATCCAAAATTCAATCTCTTTTGTCTTTTGATTTCCAAAACAAAATTAAATTCACTCAATAATTATCACTCATAAACGCCTATTTTGCCTAATTATCTCCAATTCACTTAATTTTTTCTTTTTTTTTTGGCAAAATTGAAGAACAATTTATACTCTTATCGAAATCAATGACGATTCAATAGAAATTAACGGTCAAAATTTTATTAATTTATACTAATTTCTAGATCAAGCAATACACACAAAATATACTAATTTCTAGATCAAGCAATACACACAATTCAGTTTTCTTTCAATTTTAACTCAATTCAAAAGGTGAAAAAACGTTAATGGAAGCACTCAATATTCTGGCGAACTGTTCTTGTTCGGTGGATCTGGAGTGGGCAGAGGTTGATTACTTGATTAAAGAGCAGGTTGATTACTTGATCTATATATATTTATTATCTTAATTTATGCATAATTTTTTTTATTTCTGAAATATAAATTGTTGTTTTTTTTAATTATGGCTCCTAAAATTAGGAAATATGATTATGGTTGTGAAAAACGTCAAAAAAAAAATGAAGAATTGACTCAATCTAGAAATATGATTCTTGTTGTGAAAAACCAAAAAAAAAAATCATTTTATAATAATAATATTTTAAACCTTTTATAAATAGTCCTTTAAAAATTTAAGGGCCCAATTTTTATAATTAGAACAGGGCCACCAAATTACCGGAGACGGCCCTGCTTATGAAGGTGTTCGCTTTGTCGGGGCTTCTAAAACCCTAGCTTTCTAATGATCCTAATACCTAATTGATTTTTGTCATAGTCCATACCTTTTCTTGGTCGCCACACTGCTCTTCGCCTCTTCAGTAACACTCTCTTCTCTTTCCCTCTCCTCCTGAATTTATATTTTGTATATTAGTACTCTCAAATTTCTCATTTATTTTCACGAATATAATTCGAAACCTTTTCCATGAATTTCTTCATTGTGGTTTGGGATTATTATTGGTTTTTCTAAAAAATGTTGTAATTTGGTTGTATAACTGTTAATTTATTTGGTTTTTGTTAGATTTTTGATGCAAAATATGTGTTAAATTGCAATTTATTTGGTTTTTGTTAGATTATTATCGAATTTTGTTCATGGGTTTTGTTGGCTGGTTGCATTAGGATTTATGATTTAGTTTTGTTTAGTAACTTAATGATTCCCTTTAATTTATTCTTAGTATTAGGTGTATCAAGGTTGTTATTAGTAATTTAAATGCTCTAAAAAATGATTATTTTTGTTGTTTGGGGTTGAATGAAGGGAAATTTTATACCTTTCAGATAATGGGTTGTTCGTTCTTATTCTAAGAATGTACTATTGTCTGCTTAATTGAAGTTTTTTCGAGAACAAATTTTGATAACTAGTTTTGTGCCTCATATGAGTGAAATTTAAAAAGAACTTTTTTGTTTTTGCCTTTTTGTGTTCTTGATGTTATAGAGTATTAGGTAGGATTTAAATGTTAAAATTCATGGTGAAGGATGATTGTCTATATGTGAATGATAAGGCAATCATACACTTGTTCTTTTGATAGAATCTAGTCAAAGGTCAGCAATTAATCACACATGTTTGGAGACAAATTACCTTAATCATTGGGAACAAAGCATCCGCAAAGCTACATTTTGCCATACTATGGATCTAACTTTTAATTCTTTGTCATACAGAATACTCAATGATGGAGTGCCAAGTCTAACTTTAAAAGTTTATCTATGCTTTGTGCTAACTTTAAAGTTTTTCTTTTATGTATATTATTTGTTCTTGCCTTGAATTAGAAGTTTAGTCCTTAATTTATCATTTTTGCAATTCATCACAATGTTTATAGTCCATACCCTCTATCAATTTGATTAATAAGAGTACTATGTTATCTTTCAATGAAGTGCATTAGCTGTTTCTTGCCCTCGTGACAAAGTTCATAGTCTGCATCATCTCAATTTGATCAAACTCATATTGCTTTATAATATGATAAATTCATTAATTGATTCTTAGGAACGAGGGAGCAAGCGGCCAACTTGGAGCTCAATAATTTCCTTTTCGCTTTCGACAGAGATAAGGATGGTGATGGTCCCACCATTGTCCGATCGAAGACGCCTTCACTTTCTTTCTACAAAAATATTAGGATTATGTCTTTGTATAATTGAGTCTACATTATTTATTTATTTCCAGTTTATTCACTACAGATAGATGAGGTAATAAATCAAGGTCAGACAACAAGGTTAGTTTTGGGCTCTCAGAGGGCATTGTTTGGAGATGTTTGAGGATAAGTGAAGGATTTAAGCAAGAAATTTCATGTCATTTGTGGTCTACTTCATGTACAAATACAATTAACCTTCCTACTTTTGTTTTCTTAAAGAAAAATCTCAATTTACTTCAAATATATCTGAAAAAAGAAAAATGAAATAAATCAGGGGTTAATATTGATATGACTGTGCAGGTTCAATCAAAAGAGATACACTCATTCTCTATATGATCGCTACTTGTACTTTGTTCCTTATTATCTATTGGCTTTCAAAATGACAGTAACATTTTTGAAAATAGGAAGAAAAAAAAATACACATTTGCTATTGTCAATTGTCAACTGCAGAATCTTTTGGTTTTTTGTTTCCATAACTTGCTGGTAATATGTAGGTCAATGAACTCTTACAGTTGAAATATATGAGTGTTATTACCCAACCCAACAGGAGATCAAGAAAAGAGTTTTTCTTGCTTTCTTTGTGTATACGATTTTATTATTCTATGAGATTGAGTTTGATTTGATTATTTATAAATATGCAATGCTCAATTGATAGTAAGAAGCAGATTAGCAGCTTGGAGGATATTGTATAATTATTCGAGTGATGAAACGCTCGAAGGAGGAAGATAACAAACCCAAATCACAAGTCAAAGATTGGGTTCACTTGGGGCCCAAGCTCATCTATTATCTCCTCGGAGGAAGGAAATCAGAGTGAGAAACACCACAAGGAAATTGAAGCTAAATTCAAGTTACTTTCTGAGGCTTATGATGTAAGTTTTTGATTGCCTTTTTTCTCTTTCTGTAGTTGGAATTAATTTGTAAAGAGGATGAAGTTTTTTATATTTAAGATTTGCATTTTTGCTGTATAGAGGTTGAAATCAAGGTTGATTTTCTGCTATATATATATTGTTGTGTTATGAGCTTCAATTAAGTCACAAAAGAACCATAAGAAGATTATTTGGATCTAGGACCTCATCTTTATCTTCTGGGTTGTTTTAATCATCTATCTCACTACTCAAACCTACTTCCCTTTTTGCCTTTTGCTGTATTAAATAGGTATATGATATACTGACATGCACTATCTTCCTGTATCAAATGCAGATCGAGCTATTTGCGAATACCCATTTGCTATAGTAGGCCTAAATATTACCTTCATGCTAATCTAGTTGTTAGATCTTGTTACATTTTGATCAGGTCTAAGACTTGCAGGCGAAAGTGCTAGGCTGCTAGTCGTCTCAGATGAAAACATAGGTGGAGAGCCAGCTGGGAGAATTTTGAGCTTAGTTGGAACTTGTAATTATTTTTTCTAAACAATGTAAAAATTATGTTTTGACGAATAAACATGTAGATTTAAGTGATATATGAATTTGTAACTTAATTTTTCTTAGTGTGAAATTGTATACATGTACTCTTAATTTTTAGATTTCAACGAAAATTTCCTTTATTTCGATACATTTATATAGCTTCATGTGTAGTAATAATAACAACAACAGCAGCAGCAGCAGCAACAGCAGCAGCAACAACAGCAACAACAACAATAATAATAAGCCGTGGCATTTTCTTCAAAAAAAAAATAAATAAATAAATCGTAGCATTTTCTTCAAAAAAAAAAAAAATAAATAAATAAACAGTGGCATTAGGGTATATGCATCGTGACATTAGGTATAGGAAACCGTGGCATTAGGTATTAAAGCTAATGCCACGGTAATAATATTGTCGTTGCATTAGGTATTGATCTAACGCAACGGATCATTGATACCGTGGCATTAGGTGTCATATACCATTGCATTAGACCTATTGCAACGCCTGCAGATGCCACGGTACATGGCTGTGGCATTAGGCCTAATGCAACGGAATTTGACGCCTAATACAACAAATTTAGGGGTTGCAATAGATAAAAAATGTAGTAGTGTTAATAAGATATATTTCATTGATAATTAAGAAATCTCTTTTCTTGCAAGCTTAAAAAAAATCTCAAGTATGTAATAAAACCAAATCAATTAAATTGAACATGTAAGAAAATCATGGAGAACAATGCAGAAATGTAGAGTACCAAGAAAATCATCAGTCAGATTTCCTACATCATACTTCCTAGGATATATGCCAGTGTTTGGATGCAAGGACAAGATTTTCGCTTTCATTTTAGCATGATCATAAGATTGATTTGTCGGATTTTGCAAGTTAAAGAGACAGTAATTTACCGGATTCAGAAGGCCTTTGTAAGGCTCATCATCTATCAGCAAAGTGTGTAATTAAGAAAACAGAACCCCTGCTTTTGAAGGAGCTGTTGAGGTCTGCCAAATTTTCTTGAGCTCTTTGAAAAAAAGCGGCTTGTTTTCATACACTGCTAGCTAGTGTAGCTAGATTCAAAAATAAAAAAGGAAAGATATTTTATTACCAGAAAGAGAGGAGCCAGATTCACTTTCTAGCATATCATAGAACAAGTTTCAGCTTCAGCTCATTCGGGATATGAGCTAAGGCACTATAACAAGGTTGCAGAATAAAGAAAGGAACTGAAAAGAATTCAAATTACCAGGGAAAAAAAATATTTTATTGCTTAACATTGTCTTTTCATGTTATGCCCACATTGTAACAAGTTGTTAGTCATTGGATTGGCATTAATGGTTTCTTGAACTGAAGAACATTTTTGTGACAGATAATATGGAATATGACAATTCAAGTGGATAGATGATAAGGAAAGATAGCTTTTAAGAAATTAAAGGGACCAAATGACTCATAAAAACCATCACAAAAAATATAAAGGTACTAGTTACCTAGATTCAATTTACCTGGTAACACCCCTAACAATGCCCCACTTGTTACCCATCATCACGGAATCCTTGAAACCCTGATTAAAACCCTCTTGTGCAACAACATTTTTCCATTCGATAAACCATCACGATATCCAGCCTATCAGATCATTAGAAAGAATTTCACTCAGCTAGGTACAAGTGGTGTAGAGATAATTACAGGGAAACCAGACAAATCAAGATATTAAAAAATTCCACGAAGTTTGCGGATATGAACACAGGTCTCTTCGGCTTAACTGCAACCTACATATTGTAAAATTCAATATCTAATGCAACCTACATATTGTAGGATATGATCCCATTGACACCCCAATCATATAGAACTTGGGTCCTAACTCTAACCGATCGGCAAGTTGCTCAATATCTAATGCTTCACTCTTGAGTGACCTTTCAGGGTTTAGATCACTATCAGCGTAGCCTGCTCTATCATATAGCAGCATATATATATTCTATTCTTCAATTAGCCTCTAAAAACTAAATCATTATAAATCAAGGTAATCCTGCCACAAACAAACAATTTATTGTATCATACATTCAAGATTATTCTGAGTTCTGCCCTATTTATTAGTTTGGCTAGAACTAGAATATGTTGTAACTCTTTTTGGGACCAATGTTGCTCAGCATATTTTGGTACAAAAGAATATGCTTTATCTCAATGACATAAATACACTCATATCCAATAATGTAAACAAGTTGACATATGGAATTCAAATTCAACACACGTAATCACAATACCCGTAATCTATCTCTACTCCTAATCCATGGCAGTGACACACAAACCAGCATTTATCCAGATTACATGAAATATGGGTATTTCTACTCCAAATTATGTACTATATAAAATAAATTCACCCACTTCCTTATTTCTATCAATTTATCTAAAATTACTCTTTTCTGCCTTTTCATACGCCAAGATTGATTAAACTCAAAATCAAAAGGGTTTTTCTACTTCAAATTTACTCAAGAAAATTGTTATACTAAAATTAAAAAAAAAATGCACCTAATTTCTACGTTCAATTATTCATCCCATCACACTCCATTTCAAAAGACAAAACTGATTATAACCCATCAAAATTCAGATCCAAAAATTTAAGATGGGTTTGAGAGGACGAAAATTCGAATAAAAAAGATAATAACAAAATTGAGTATAAAATGAAATATATAACACAATCATAACACCAAACATGCATAATTCCCCAAAATTCGAAAGAACAACTATAGATCTACAAATTAAGAATGAGAAAATCCACACACAAAATAAAAGAACAACATCCAACATGTTTCCGCACACAAAATTCGTCTTCCAGAAGACAAAATACATCAAGATTTGAACTCATTTAAATAGAAATCTACAAGAATTGAGGAATTAAAAAAGAAAAATGAGAAAAGATTAGCACCATGAAAACAATTAGCACCATGAATTCAACAAAGGTCAAAATACTCTAAATTAGCCCAAATATCAAGCATTAGAACAATATCCATATTCCAAAATCACAAGAATTTCATAAAATATTGCAATTTAGAGAAGAGTGAAAGAGGAACATACTTAACAAAGCAGGATTATAGGAATTTTTCTTGATTTAGCATCGGCAAATGCTTCAAGAGAAAGACCAGTGCCTCCCAATCTTTGCATATATTTCTTCATCTTAATCTAACTGTTGTTGTTGTTCATTTTGTTATTGGGAATGAAGCCACCTCTTTCTCCGGAATCGTTGTTCTTAAGATTAGCGTCCTTCATCGTCCGAATTAAGCACAAAATAAGAGAGAAGTAGAAATGCCCAATTTTTTCAGTGAAGATAAATCCTGAAGAGTGAGAAGTAGAAATACCGTCGAGATGAGATTGAGTGAGGAAATGAGACAGAGAGATTGAGAGAGAGAGAGAGAGGATAAAGAGGGGTGAGGGCAAGGTTGACGGCTGGAGAGTGAAACCCTAATAAAAATAAGTAATGGGATATGGGCTCCTCTCCCAACCATTGGACGAACTTATTCGTAATGGGCACAATATGCCTGTTAGTCTGTTACGAATAATAGGAATGTAACTTTGGGGGGTTACCTCCTTGACCCCCATCTCTTTGTTTATTCGGACGGTCACAGTAAATAGGCCCTGATAAAAAATCTCCTCCTGCGTCCGCTTGGGAACAAGCTGCAGGGCTTTTTTCCCAGCTAGGAGGGGCAGTTCCTGGGTCTAGCAGTTAAACCGCTTGTTCCTTTGGAAATCTAGGAAAGAGATTATCTAAAACTTGGACCTCCATTCCTTCCATTTGTTCTCCTTCCGTAGAGTCATCATATAGCGCCTGTGGCTGGTTAGGGTGAACCAGCCGACCCCACTTACGTGTGGAGTCCTTCTCAGATAGTGCATATGAGCAAACGCCTCGAAGCTGGGGTCCACCTTCACCATCTTACAGGCGGCAACGTAGCCCTGTATGTTTATCCAAGAATTGGGGGCTAGTTGCCAGATACCCAGTTGATATCCGTCCAAAATCCTCTCCACAACCGGATAAAGAAAGAAGCGCAGTCTTGCCTGGATGGATGCTTCATAGCATCCGAAGCACTAGTCACCATAAATGGCCATCTCAGGCCAGGTGACCTTGTCCTCAGCATCTGGCACGGACAACAAGAAGCCATGTCCCATGACATGGGCGGAAATAAATTTCCCGAAGTCTTTTGTCATCTTTTCCCGCCTGCCTTTGGCGACGTGCAAATAATAGGGCGCACGTTCCTATCGTCGTGAAGCAGACAACTCTTCCCAGCTGATGCAAAACATCAAGCCTTTCATATCTTTAGTTGCTTATTCTATCTTTATTTGCTTTCTTGTTTTTGCCCCAAGGTTTTAGGATCCACTTGGATTCGTTTTACTTGGTTTGGCTTAGTTTAATTACTTGTTTTAGTCTTATTTTCCTTTAATTAGAATTTGATGTAATTTAGGAAAGTCTAAGATTACTAAAGCTGCTAGGAAAACGTGTGAAGAGCTGTTTGTTTCGGTTTGCTTGGAGTCCAAGCTTACGTAGGAGGGTGTTCTAGGACGGTTTAGGGATATCCTAACCAACTTAGGAAAGTTAATCCTAGTAGATTTTGGTAGATTCTTAGTATATAAATAATTGTAATCTAAAACACATTACATTCGAAATTAATACAGACTTGTGCATTGCTTGCATTATTCTTGCGTGAGTTCTCTTGCGTGCTTGTTTAATAATCGATTTAGGAGGTGAGTTGAGAGTTAAGAACATCAAATTAATTAGTTCCAGGAGGTGGTCTAAATAATTTGATCAGTCAAGTAATTCGTTCCAGGAGGTGGTCGAATTCTTGTCATATCGGTTCGTTTCCTACATTGAATCTTCAAGAAAGTGTTCAAGAACGGATTTTTATTTCAAGATTGTGGTTTTCTACTTGACTAAACAACGGGTTAGGATCCACATCAATTTGGTATCACAGCCAGGTTTTGATCTTGGGACCTGTGGGTTATGGGCCCACCACGCTTCCATATCAATTTGGTATCAGATTACAGGCGTTCTAAGGGAAAAATCGCTCCACTTCTACGCTGCCAGAAAATACAGTTCCTAAAGTTTTATTCTGTTTCTCTTTTGTTTTGAGAATTTTTCTGTTTTTCTTTCATGGAATTAGACCTACTTTGTGTCTACGTTGATACTGGAAAGTTTGAGAATTTTTTGATTGCGTTTGCTATTTTATCTGGAATTATTTTCTCAACTGGTCCGGAATCGCGCAAATCCTGCGCAGTTGAATGTGTTTGATTACTGCGACTTCGTTATTGATCTTTTTCCAGAAATTCCAATTGGAGTGTGCTCTAAAAACACTAAATTTATGATCTGGAAAGTTTGGTTACGTTTCGCACAGTAACGAATTCATAGTGTCTTATTCTTTTGCTACAAGTTTCTGCCTTAGCTTTATTCTGCCAACTTGTGGTGTTTTCTTTGGTTCGTGTGAGTTGCCATCATGGATGAGCAGTTGTATAAACGACTCATGGATGATTTCCAGAAGAGGTTTGATATCATAGACCAAAGAACCGAACGACTACAGGATCAAACTGATTCTAGGTTCGATGCTTTTGCAAAACTTCTTGAAACTAAAGAGAAGAAAAAGAAGAAGGACAGCGACGATGAGTCTTCTAGTGGTGATGAGAGTGATTCTAAACACTCTAAGATTGATGATAGGGGTATCAAGCTCGATGACTTTACTGGCCTTGGAAGTCCAGAAGACTTTCTTGAGTGGGAGAGGCAAGTCGAGAAGATTTCTTACTACAAAAGGTTTGATGATGCAAAAAGGATCAAGCACTAGTAGAAAAAAATTAAAAAGGCACCCCTTTATTGCCACCGGTTCAGTCTAAATCGTTGGCAAAAATGGGTTAAAAAATTGGCGGATTTATGAACCAAGAAAAAAGGCAACGGTTCAATTCAAACCGGTGGCAAAAATATAAAGCCCACCGGTTTGAACCGGTGCCGAGCCTTTAAAAAAAAAAAAAAAAAAAAAAAAAAAAAAAAAACGCTCTCCACTCAAAGTCTCAAACCCTATTTCATTCTCCACCCTTATTTCGCCGCTTCTCACTCTCTCTCTCTCATCCCTTTCTCTTTCATCCCTCTTTCTCTGATTTTTCATTCTCATCTCCTCTTTCTCTTGTTCTATTTCTCTGATCTATGAATCTCTTTCTCTTTCAATCTTTCATCTCCTCTTTCTCTCGTTATCCTTTTCTCTGAATTTTGGGTTTGATTATTTGAGGTTAGTATTAAATGTCTTGTTTTTTTTGGGTTTTATTGTTGTAATATTGTTCGAAATTTGGGTTTTTTTTTTATTTTTATTGGTTTTTTCTGGGGTTAATTGATTTTCGAAATGTTTTGCGTTTAATTGATTTACGAAAATTTTGGGTTTAATTTAATTTAATTTGAATTCGAAATATTTTCTGGTTAATTGATTTTCTGGGCTTTATGTTAATTGATTTTTCTGGGTTTCTTCGAATTTTTTTTGGTTTAATCCACCAAGAACGCATGCATGAGCAAGATAGGGTTTAATCGATTTTTGTTTTTAGTTTAATCGATTTTAATTTGATTTTTTTTTATTTTAATCGAATTTTTAAGTGATTTTTTTTAATCGATTTTAATTTGTTTTTATTTTATTTTATAGGTTTTTAACTGATTTTCGATTTTTCGGTTTGTTTTAATCAATGTTTTAACTTATTTTAATTCTTATTTTTTTTATTTTCTGGGATTTTAAATTTATTTTAATCGGTTTTTTTGTTATTTTAATCGATTTAAATTGGATTTTTTTCTGGGTTTTTAACTGATTTTCGATTTTGTTTTTATTTTAATTTTGTTTTTTTAATTCAATTTTGTTTTTTTCTTGGTTTTTTTTATTTGATTCGATTTTTTATTTTCTGGTTTTTTTTTTATTTTTTTCGCAGCTAATTCAATTCAAATTCGATTTTGTTTTTTTCTGGGTTTTTTTGTTATTCGATTCGATTTTTTCTGATTTTTTTTTCGCAACTAATTCAGTTTAAATTCGATTTTGTTTTTTTCTGGGTTTTTTTGTTATTCGATTCGATTTTTTTTCTGGTTTTTTTTTTTCACAGCTAATTCAGTTTAATCGATTCATGCAGGTATACTATTGCTTTGCAAGCCCAAAATAGTGCACATAATCGAAGAATCAAGAGTATTGATTTAGAGTATTGATTTTGAAGAATTTTTTTTTTTTGATTTAATTTGTAGATTTTTTTGTATTATTATATGTTGTAATTGATCAATTTTATAGATCTAAATTGTAAATTTTTTTTTATTATATACTGTAAATTTTCGATTATATTGAATGATAGTTGATTTATATTTTGTTGTTCTTCTTTATTTTAGATTTTTAGTTAATATAATTTTTTAGTGAATAAAGACAAAAAAAAAAAAAAAAACTTTTTTTGGATTTTTTGGCACCGGTGCCAAAAACTTTGAAATAATTTTTTGTGGGCTTTTATGGAACCGGTTAACCGGTGCCAATTTTGATTTTTGCCATCGGTTTGAACCGGTGGCTTTTTATCCACTAAATGGCACCCCCCACATTGGCACCGGTTCAAACCGGTGGCATTGAGGGGTTTTGAACCGGTGCCAATTTCCTTTTTTCACCTAGTGAAGATTGCTTACATACGCCTCACAAAAAACGCAGGTGCATGGTTTGAATCTCTCAAAGCAAGACGTGCTAGAGCAGGTAAGAAAAAGATCTCAACTTGGACTGATTTAAAATGTAAATTGCGTGCCAAGTATCTACCTGATGATTTTGAGCAAATTCAATACTTGAAATTAACTACTCTAATCCAAGATACTTTGAGTGTGAATGAGTATATTGCAGAATTTGATAGATTAACTTCTATTTGTGATTTGAATGAAAAAGAACCCATGAGCATTGCTCGTTTTGTTAAGGGTCTTCATAGGCCTATTGCTAAAAAGATTGAGCTAATTACGTATAACTCTTTTGATGATGTGTGTCAATTGGCTTTAAAAATTGAGAGCCATTAGAATGAAGACAAGAAGGCAGGTCTGTATGCTTCTAAGGGGTATGGTTCATCGAAATCATGCTACTCTAAAGGGTCTGGTTCTAATGTATACAAAGCTCCAAACGAAGACTTTGATTCCAAGAAAGACACATCAAAAATAGAAGAAAAGACGGTGGTTGAAAAGCATAAAGTGTTTGTTCCACGTGAGGAGTTTGAGAGTAGAAGGAAGTGTTTTAAATGTCAAGGCAAGGGACATGTTGCTAGTGAGTGTCCTTCGAAGAGAGCTATTACTTTGAAACAATACAACAAATGGGAGGAAGAGGAGAAGACCATGATTATATTGCCCGAATCTGAACAAGAGTCCGAGTCTTTTGAAGAAGAGAAGATTGAATTCGAAAATGCCTAGCCGGAAAGTGCTCACAACAACTTAATTCTTCGAAAGCTTTTACATGTGGATCTAGTCAAAGAGGAAGAGCAAAGGGAGAGTTTATTTCACACTCGATGCTAGGTTGGTGAGAAGACATGCAACATGATTATTGATAGTGGATCTTGCACCAATGTAGCTTCAAGTGAGATGGTAGCTAAGTTGAATTTGACTACAAGGGGGCATTCGAAGCCTTACAAATTGGGGTGGCTTGATGACTCAACTGGTTTACAAATGAATAAACAAGCTCTTGTTAATTTCTCCATTGGAAATTACAATGATGAGTTGTGATGTGATGTGATTCCAATGAGTGCTTGTCATCTATTATTGGGAAGACCATGGCAGTATGATAGGAAGGTAATTCACAAGGGGGACTCCAATATCTATTCGGTCCTAGTTGGTAAAAAAAGGATCAAATTATTACCTTTGTCTCCTAGTGATTATTATGCAGATTTGAGGAAGCAAAAAGAGAAGGCTACAAAAGGAGTTGTATCTATGTCTAAGACATATAAGGAAGCAACAAGCACTTCAAAGGTTCCAAGTTTGTTCATTGATACATATAATGCATTTGAGGTAAACAAGAAAGGTCGAAGGGCTAAAAGGCAAGAGCATCTATTATCCATTCGCAAAGACCCTCAAATTGAGGTTGGAGATTATGTGTGGTTATCTTTGGATGCACAGAAGGTATACGGAAATGACAAGGGAAAATTGGAAGCCATAGAAGAGGGTCCTTTCAAGGTGGTTCATAGGGAGAATTTTGACTCATACCAAGTCTTGCTAGGAAGGGGTATTTGCGCAACTCTACATGCTCAAGATCTCGTTCCTTGTTTCGACAAAGCTTGAGGCAAGCTTTTATTGAGAAGGGGAGTATGATGCAAAACATCAAGCCTCTTCATATCTTTAGTTGCTTATTCTATCTTTATTTGCTTTCTAGTTTTTGCCCTAAGGTTTTAGGATCCACTTGGATTCGTTTTACTTGGTTTGTCTTAGTTTAATTACTTGTTTTTAGTCTTATTTTCATTTAATTAGAATTTGATGTAATTTAGGAAAGTCTAAGATTACTAAAGCTGCTAGGAAAACGTGCGAAGAGCTGTTTGTTTCGGTTTGCTTGGAGTCCAAGCTTACGTAGGAGGGTGTTCAAGGACGGTTTAGGGATATCCTAACCAACTTAGGAATGCTAATCCTAGTAGATTTTGGTAGATTCTTAGTCTATAAATAAGGCACGAAGGCTGTAATATAAAACACATTACATTTGAAATTAATACAGACTTGTGCATTGCTTGCATTATTCTTGCGTGAGTTCTCTTGTGTGCTTGCTTAATAATCGATTCAGGAGGTGAGTTGAGAGTTAAGAACATCAAATTAATTAGTTCCAGGAGGTGGTCTAAATAATTTGATCAGTCAAGTAATTTGTTCCAGGAGGTGGTCGGGTTCTTGTCATATCGGTTCGTTTCCTACATTGAATCTTCAAGAAAGTGTTCAAGAACGGATCTTTATTTCAAGATTGTGGTTTTTCTAAAAACTTGACTAAACAAGGGGTTAGGATCCACATCACCAGCCCTCTCCCTTCTCAACGGAGATAGACTCTCGGGCAGCCTTAAGATTGGACTGCGCCTCCTCCGAGTCAACGGAGGCGCTGTCGGAGGATGATGACACAGAGTAATCATCAGAATTTTCCCCAGATATGGGGGCCTGCCGGCTGGTGCCAAGAGTGGCCTCTCCCATCTCAACATCCGGTACCGATGCACTCAGCCCAAGGGTTTGATAATTATCATTACACTCCTCTAAAAATGAGTCACTTGGGGTGCTGATGTTGCCAGGAGGGTCTCTGCTAATCTCGGAGACAGGCGCCCTAATGGAGCCATCCGAGTAGACCGTCTCATTTTCCGAATGGTACCAAGAACCATCCGTTCTATATCTTAGAGTCGTCTGCTTTGTTCTGGCCATCGTGTCTTGCAGGGGCACATACACTATCGGATTTGGAGATGCACTCAACGGGTAGTTCTCGAACGTGCATTCGGAACTCCTAATTCTAAATTCAGCCGTCCCCGGTGACCAGCTGATCGCTAATCTAGGTCGTGCTGGGTGCGTTTGGGAAACCATTTTTGAAAACAAAAATACAAAGAAATAAGTAAATAAAAGATCAGGCGGTTACCTTAGAAGAAGGTACTAAGAGGCGCTTGGTCTGGAACGTCTGCTAGAACAGACGGACGAGTTGGCAGAGTGTTGGATGCTGAAGAAGTCAAAAGTATTCAAAAGTCAAAAATTCAAAGATTCTCCCAAAGATTTGTGCAAGTCTGAATCCAAGAGAGGTTAAACCTTCTATTTATAGAGGGGGTAAATTTTCTAGAGTAAAAACCTTAGATTCAGGTGAATAGTAAAAGTAACTTTTCGGCCAATCAGAGGCCGACACCTGTCACAGGCAACATGTGGCAATCATGTGACCCCCTATGAGGGGCAAATGATTTGGGTATTTTATACCCTGCCAAATGGCCAAATCAGAGCATGACAATGTCACTGGAAGGGGCGCCAACTTGGACCTTCCAGATGGTGACACGTGTCGAGCGGATATTGCCCCCTGGGAATGGCGGCTTTCAAGGCCCAGATCCCAAGGGGCCCCTAAAAAACGGCGTGCCCTAATCCCTAGGTCATCAAACCCTAGGCAGGGCACACTTCCCAAGGTCCCTATAAATAGGGATATTCCCCCATTTATTGGGACACGTTCCAATCATTATTGATCTGTCACCTCAAGAAACAGACAACACCTGAGCTTGGAATCCGAGCATATAACTTATTTTCTACACGTTTTACTCCGAATCCGTACTAACTTAATCTTCGGAGGCGGACCACCGACCATTCGGTGCTCTGTTTGTTTTGCAGGTACATGCCTCCTTGCTGAATCCAGTCTTTGAGTTATAATTCTCCCGAGGGACACAAAAAAACCCGAAACACCTGTAATAATTAATGACCAAGTAACCCCTATAACACTGACGTAGTAACCCTTGTAAAATTTAACAAGTAACCCCTATGACACTAATGAAGTAATCCTCATTATGGAAGGCTACACCGCGTGGCCAGCCACAGATAAGACTTTGTGATTTTTATTAAATGTAATGTTATTGGGAGCAAACTTATGAATTATATAGATAAAAAATACAATAAGGTTAGTCAAAAGATAAGATTTCTAATAAGAATATGTGGTCATAAAACAAGGGATGTCAGAAGATAGGAATTTAGTTAGAATTGCAAGTTAAGACTTACAAGACTTACAATGTTATCACAATAATATTAAATAGCATTTAACTAAAATTAGTACAAATAAATGTCATATTAATATATAGAAATTACACTCATATTAAAATGGTACATTGACAACAATTCTAGCTACAATGACAATAACAATAACAATACTAACAATAATAATAAAACATACAACTTAAAATTGTACTAGTAATAAGTCACAAAAAAATTCCACTATTTAAATGAATACAAGTGCCACCAATTTAAATCCATTTGACTGTTGTATTGTGGGACTTCTCTGCTTCACGCTACTAATTCCTTTTTTAAAAATTTATTCTTGTTTTGTCTTGTGGGACAAGGGAGCTACTCCTTTCATAGAAATAATTGGGTACTATCCTCCCATTAAAAGGATCATTTTAGCAATTTTATTTTTCCAGCCTTTTTTTAGATTTTTTTTTAAATTTTTGTTAATTTTTTTTTTTGCTCGTAACTTGAACCATTCGTTTTTGGCAAAAGTTGCACAAAATAAGAAACGAAAGTAGAATCTTATTCTGCATTTAGGCAAAATGCTATTGTGAAGGGAGTAATAAAATTTAGGGAAAAAAATAGGCAAATGCTAAAGAGCGCTACCATGACATTAGATAAAGCAACTAAATCTAAAAATATTAAAGTAAAATTAACATTAAATTTACCACATTTAATTTTGTCATGCATTAGTTTAAGTGATATAATATTAATTAATTATCTATTTATCTAATGCTCGAAATGCTCGTTAGAAAGATTTTGGGCTAATGCCCCCGCCCTTTTTTTTCTTCTTTCTTTTACGGTCGTTCGCACGACACTCAACAGTCAGCACTGACACTGTTACAGTGAAGAGGAAAGAAAAACAAAGAAAAGAAACAACCTGCTCAGCTTTGGTTACTGCAAAACTCAAACAACTCGACCTCCAAAAAAGAATCAATTCCCCAATGCTAATTTAGAAACTTAACCGTTTTCCTTCATTTTTTTCCTTAAGCAGTAGGGTTTTGTTTTCTAGCTCCCTCATTTTCTTAGTGTTTTCCAAAAAACAATCAGTATAATTGTTAGTTGCGGCTGCTCTGTTTCTCCATTGTTCTACCACCCTTCTTCTTTCAGGTATGTTTCTGTCCGACCCCATTTATGGGGTAAGATAGGGTAATTAGTGATGTTGACGGGATTTTTTCTCAAGACGAATTAAGAGCAAGTTTAGCCCCAAGTGACATCGTCATTTTGAGTTTTAAGATTTATAGTTAAGATTTTTCCCATTGAAGCAAAGACTTGAGATTGGAGCCATTTCACCCACTTTACTTTTATTTTTATATCACTTTTTTCTTTTTAACACTTTTCTACATATAATATGTCAAATATTTAATTTTTAGGGCTAAAGTGATAAATTTGTGCAAGTCTTAAAAAGAATTTGATGACATCATTTTCAATAGGGACCACATAAAATGATGTCACATATCCAGGGGCTAAACTTGCTCTAAGAAACACCCACTTTTTTACTTATATTTGGTTGTGGGGATTATAATAATGAAGATACAAGTTTTTATTTTCTCTGTTTTTGAGCTAAAATGTTCCATTGCTTTTATTCACCTGTATTTAGTGTTTAATGTTAATTAATTGCTGTTATTTTATTAGGGGAGTAATTGGAGTAATCCTAAAATAAATCTAGCAAATTACAAGGACTTCGTATATATATATAAGAGGGGTTCCAAATGCAAATGCATTGCGTAGTGTAGAAGAGATATGGTTTCTTATTGTGTAAGTGGAAGTTATTTAAAAATAAGAAATAAATAGATATACCCAAGATTAATTATTTATTGTTGCTGTTGTAGTGTTGTGTCATTGCTTCCTAGTTACATATGCCTGCTTTTAATAATGTTCTATAAGACCAAATCTATGTTCTTATGCACATTAACTTTAACTTGGTAAAGTCTTAGCGGGACTTGGTATTGAATCCCGTTTCTATCATTGTCTTTTGTGTCTTTTTTTACATGTGTATACTAATCTAGCTTTACTACGGAGTATTATATTATTATATAAAAGAAGAAAAGAAAAGAAAAGGAATAAAAACAGTTTATGGTCTGGAGTGAAAAGGAGGAAAAGAAAAAGAAACGTAAAAATGTGGTTTGTGGGGATTGCTTTTGTTTAGTTTTGTAATAGTGTTGTGTTTCTCTTTATCTGAGATAGCAACTGATCTTTTTTTTTTTTGCTTTCCTAAGATGTTTTCTGTTGTGGGTATTGGTTGGTATGAGTGGCGGTTGTTTAATTCAAGGAGTTCCTTTGAAGGGATTGTTTGTATTGTTTGTTGTTGTTAGTTTTGCTTAGAATTGTATTATGCAAAATACTATCATTAAGTGCTGGGTATCTCTCTGATCAACATTTCATTTCTTTTCTGCACATGTATAGTTTCAGAGAGGTCTTCTGACATTGCTGTGTGTATATGTGCGCTGGTGGGTCAGGGAGAAGGCTAATTTGACCATTGCTGTTTCTTGTTTGTTATTTATAAGAGCGGGTGAAATATGCAGACTCCAAAAGAGAGGTAATGTCTGCTTTGTGTTTAAATCCTAAGGGAGACTTACAACTATCTCTGCTTTTCTAAATTCAACTCATTTCTAAGTTGTTTCCCTGACCTTGCTGTTTATCATATTCGCTGCTCATGAGTCACGGCTATGTGCTTGAAGCGGTAATATGTATGTTCAATGTCTTTATGTCAAGTATTTAATTTGGTTGCTTAGGATATCAGTTTAATGTAGATCATAAGATGTCTGCTTTATTTTTGTCTTAGTGACCGAGTGATTACTGTCCTCAAGTGCAGGTGTGCACTCATAATTGTTGACAATGTTTGCTTGTAGGGCACATCTGGCATGTTATACCCTACTATGATTTTGTTACCCACATTCCTTGGCCTAGGAATTAGGAAAGGAGACAAAGGGGGGAAAAAATGACGCCAATGGTATGTTGGTTATAATATGGATTATATAATATTTTTTTGTATAATAAAACTTTCCTACTAATGAAGCTTGTCTTCATTTTAATTAAGCTAAGCAGCAAGAAGGAATTTTGTTTTTGGGTGTAGCTGTGGAGAATGGAGTATCAGTTCATTTTTAAACTGCTTGTTTGAATTGAATATCATTCAACTACATTGATATATAGATAAATTTTTTTCTGCTTAATTCTTAATGGACTTGCAGTGAACATGATATACTTAATCGAGTGGCTCTTTTAACTTCCGTTTTTGTCTTTTTGATTACCTTGTGTGTGTGTGCTCGCGTGGTGCAAGTTGTATATTGGATAAAAGAATAGGGAGATCTTTGACAAGAAAAGATGCTTGTATTTGTGACACTTCCACTGTTCACAAGAATCACAACTAAAGAAAATATCCACTGTCATATGGATACAACAGATAACTATGAATGAGTTTTGGTTTTAGCAGGGAAAATTGTTGGCTTGTGAACTTGTCCTATCTTGTTGTTTAAATTTACTGGCCGTTTAAACCAGCATTGAAAAAGAGTAAAATAGCAAAGTAATTCCTTCACCGGGAAGGCGGGAATTCATCGGCTGGATTGTCCTTCTATTAATTACTGTTTTTTTTTTTTTTTTGGTTATGGACAGTAGGAATGGCTCATCAGAAATGCCTCAGAGGAAACCTTCTTCCACAAAATCTTCCCAGAAGTCATCTCCCACGACAAATCAGATTGCTCGGCCACTCAAGGTGGCAGGATCAGGTTCTGGATCAATTGCTTCTCCAAATTCTTTGAGTAAGACACCTAAAAAAAGGAGTCCAAAAGTCTTGGAACGTGGATCACCACAAAGCCCAATGAATGAGGTAGTCTATCCATTCTGCAAACGAGTCTGATCAACTGGATTAGACTCTAATGCTCTACAATTTATTAAGTATTCAATTAGCTGCACCTTAGGAATAAACTCATCTTATGTTAATCAAGAAACATTACATGTTTTGGCAAGCTTCTGTTAATATATGAATATCTATTACATGGAAAAACTTCAGTTTGAAACCCACCAAGCAGATAATGCTGTTTAATACTTTAATTCTTTCTTAAATTGATCGATTATGCTTTCTTTGACTGCCTACTATTTGTAATGTTTAAGGCAGTTGCATAACTTTCCGTAATAAAAATGTTCAATGTAAAATTATATCAGTCTGAACTGGCGGATGGGGATAAGTAATATGGAAAGAAAGAACTAATGATGGGCGGACACTCAAACAAGATTTCTCCTCCTCATCTTATATATTTTTAACTATTATTGACAAAGTTATCATTTGGTATTTTTTTTATCCAGAAGCATACCCCCAGCAAATTGTCGGAGCTAGAATCTCAGCTCTCTCAACTCGAAGCTGAGTTTAAGAAGGCAAAGGACCAGCTGATCTCATCTGAAACACAAAAGCGACGTGCCCAACAAGAGTCTGAAGAAACAAAGAAACAGCTCTCAGTCATGTCGGCAAGACTTGAAGAGTCCCAGCAGCAGCTGATGGAGCTTTCTACTTGTGAGGATTCTCGGGTTCAAGAACTCCGCAAACTGTCTCAAGAACGTGATCGAGTTTGGCAATCTGAGCTTGAGGCTATCCAAAAGCAGCACTCTATGGATTCTGCTGCACTGGCCTCTGCCCTAAATGAGATCCAGAAACTTAAAAGACAGCTTGAAATGGTGGCTGAGTCTGAAGCTACTCAGAGTATGCATGCAGAAACAGCACATTCTGAGATTGAAAATTTAAGGGTGGAGCTTTCTGAAACTTTTTCGCTGGTTGAGAGTATGAGGAAGCAGCTTAATGACTGCAAAGGATATGAAGCTCACGCGCTGCAAGTGGCTAGAGAGGCTCAAATGCAATTAGAGGAAACCATGAAAAGTGCAGAGAGTCTACGATCTGAGGGCCTCAAGGCGAAGGAGGCTTACAATAGTTTGATGTCAGAGTTAGAGCAGTCGAAAGGTGAAGTCACTTTACTAGAGAGCATGTTGAGGAAGCTAAAGGAAGATTTGGAAACTAAAAGCCAAAATTCATCAGAAGAGATCATGCCTAAGGAGGATGGTGAAGACAAGAAAGGTGAATCCAGTGAGCTCAAAGCTGAAATTAACTCATTAAAACTAGAGATTGATCAACTAAAGTCTGCATTAGAAGCTTCTGAACTTAGATACGAGGAAGAGTATATCCAGAGCACATTACAAATTAGAAATGCGTATGATCAAGTGGAGCGGGCAAAGGCAGACTCTTGTGCTAAGGTGGCTGAATTGGAGGAAGAGTTAAAGAAAGCAAAAGGTGCCATTGAAGAGCTGAAATCAGAGCTGATGACTAAAGAAACAATTCAAAAAGATATATCAGAAAATAACAAAGAACAAAGCATCAAAATTGAGGAAAATGAGACAAGTCCCAAGAGGTCTGAACTTGAGGTGGAACTGAAGAAGTTGAACACAGAACTCCAGGATCTTAAGGAAACTTTGTTGGACAAGGAGACTCAATTTCAGCATACTGCAGAGGAGAATGAGATGCTAAAAGCGGAGATGCAGAAAAGAGAGGAGAGCAGCCAAAAAAACAATGAAGCAGCCGCATTAGCAGAAGCAGCAAAGGCTGCTGAAAGAGATGCGTTGATGAAACTTGGGTGTGTAACTGAGGAGTCAGATAAAAGTAGTCAGAGAGCTACAAGAGTTGCTGAACAGCTAGACGCAGCGCAGACTGCAAATGCAGGATTGGAAGCCGAGCTAAGGAGATTGAAAGTTCAGTCAGACCAATGGAGGAAGGCAGCTGAAGCAGCTGCCAATATGCTTTCAACTGGGAGCAATGGAAAGTTTGTGGACCGCACAATTTCTAATGACAGCGGCTATAATACTCTCGCTGCACAGATGGACTCTCCTCTTTCAGATGACATGGATGACGACTCACCCAAAAAGAAAAATGGTAACATGTTGAAGAAGATTGGGGTGTTATGGAAGAAGGGTCAAAAATAAGATGCATCCAAAACAAAAACCGCTGTACTGTGTTTAAAATATCTTCTTTTAGAATCTCTTTTGATGTTTTTGGTAGATTATGGCAATGTAATCGTGTATGTGGTTGGAAGGAAAAATCTCTAGCAAGACAAATGCTTTTACAGAGGGTTTGTATAGTTCTGCGGACAATTAAATCCAGTTATTCCATTACTATATGCTTAATACATGCTCGTTCTTGAGCTGATGGTTGAGTTCACCCTCTATGCTATTCAACTAAATTTCAAAATTTAAGCTACCTCTAGGATTGCCAAGCTCTTAAATATCTTCAGAAATTATTGGAAGATATTGTTTTATGTTTTGAAGGTAATCTAAATTGACTTATATACTTCGTATTATGAAACCCTTAGTAAGGAAGCCTACTTACCCACCATTTATACTAATGACATGAAAGCGCTAAGGCTGCATCTGATATCGCGATGAGTAGCAACTAGACCCGGTTATTGGGTGAGTTGGGTGGGTGCGGTTCGATTGCGAGTCAGGTCAAAAAGGGTCACATTTTATAGGATAAATAGCGGGTCCGACCAATGCAGATCGTGGGTCAATAGTAGATCTATAATGGACGTGCCAACAAAATATCAATTAAAATTAATATTGGACAAAGCCATTATTGAGTATATATGGTTACAAATTTATCTTTGTAATTATTTTTACACTATTTATTTTCTTTATCTATTAAATTGGAAAAATAGTTTGGTTATATATTGACCCTACCAAATAAGAGGCATGTCCATTAAAACCTTTTTAAGCTTGACCCTATTCCTATTATCATTGGGCTACCCTACCCAATAACCAGCTCTAATAGCAACATGAACCAACTTTTTGTACCTTCCAAATGTGCATTTTCAATCATGTTATAATTTTGTTGACACTCATATACTCACAAGTCACATTACTTGAATCATGATTATTATGTTTATCCCAGCATAGACTTTCAATATATTTTTGACAACTCATCATTCATCAAAAACATAAAAGCAGGAGTTAAGAGCTGTAAAATTTTATTAAGTCCGCCATTATTGTAGAAAAAAAGGGAAATATAGCGCTCAAATGCAGTGAAAATTTTTAAAGCTGAAATTTCATAAAAATTTAATCTCAACTTCCCAATTTAGTTTGTTAAATGTTGAGCAACCATTAATGGCTAATGAAGTTGAAGGTATTCTCAAAATTGTTAGAATAGGAGCCAAGCAACATTCATCTTCTTGTTGCCGTAGATAATCTAAGGGCCTATTTTCTTACGTTGAAATTCAGTTCACTTCAGTTCAGTTCACCTCAGCTCAGTTTAGTTCAGTTCAGCTCCTAATTTCCTTCTCTTATAAAATATTCATTTCACTTTAGTTCAGTTGAGTTTAGCTCAGTTCAGTTCAGTTTAGCTCAATTCAGTTCAGTTCAGCTGAGTACAGTCAATGACAACAGGCCCTAAATTTGAGGTAATTTAAAAATAAAATACAAATTATAAACTTGAATTACTAATTGAACCATAACTTCCATAATTTAGATAGATGTAAGTTACTGATAGAATTTGATACACTTGTAGAAATAGGTTTTGCAATGAATTTTAATTGATTTTACTTGAAGTTTGATGGTGATTATTGTAAATTAGTGATTAAATACAATGTGGTTCAAGATAAGGACCATTAGAATGTCGATTTATAATGGTCATTGGTTAAAACTAGATTAATGTATTTTAGCTAAGCAAATTGTGTATTTTTAAAGCATGTTCTAATTATGTTAGTGTCACATGAATTTTTAGAGTATCAATTTGATTAATGTTGGTATAATTGTATGAAATTTGGTATCATTAAGAAATATATTTATATGAGCAGCATAAGCTATATATAAAGTATTTTGTGATAATTGTAGAGAATTTGTATCTTAAGGCCAATTCGTATTGAAAAGTATCATGTTTTTATTATTATATTGATCTTAATGAAGTTTTCTAATGGAGAGTGAGGAGGAAGAGAAAGATTTTCAAATAGCACAGTACTACCCCACAAGTTGTAATGGAGTGTGAGGAGGAGAGGAGGGGGTCAGCCGGTGGTGGAGATGGGTCACTAGGGATGGGGGTTTTGCGCGGTGACTCATCAGGTGGGGGAGAATGAATACTAGTAGGGAGAGGATGATTGGGGTAGTGGAGGTGATGGTAGTTTTTTTTTTTTAATTTATAAAGTAATTTAATTGTTAAATAATTAATTAAGTTAAAGGTAATTAGAAGAAATGGCTGGGGGGGGGGAATTAGAGGTTCTTGGTTGTCTACAACAATGGAACGAACAATTATGTTTTAACTTGCCAAATATATTTTTAAGGTTTTTCTCACAAGAATGTTGCTATAAATGGTTTTTTAAATTTTTTTTTTTCTAATATATAAAAAAACAATATTGTAATTACTAATGAAATAAATAACGTATTTATATAATCATATTAGACTTGAATAAAACTTTTTAGACATGACAAATACATTTATGGAAATTTATTAAATCAAATTTGACTCAACTAAAATGGATTAAAAGTTATTACGCTCATTAAATCTGATAACATCCTATCGAAATTTATTTAAGGCGACCTTTTTTTTTTTTGACAAAGACCTAAACTTATTTAGTGAACATAACACACCATTAATAGGTAAATTACTTTAATAACTCATAGTTGTCCAACGAATTCTACTTTACATTGTAATTACTACTCACTTTTTGTGCTTGAAATCTTCTCTATTTGTGTGCAAAATTTTCTTAGATTAATAACACAATGTTTCATATGTGGTTAACCACACCGTGTAACCGAAGTTACTTGGTTCGGGCTTACTCGGTTAGATATGGTTTGGGTTATTCGGTCAGTTAGGGGTTACTTAGTCATGGTTTTCTCAATCAGTGATTACCCTATCGATGTTTTGGTAGGTGTCATCCAACCACACTAGAAACTCGTTGTTTTCTATGTGTAATTGTAAAATATTATATTGATTTTGGGAGGAAAAGATATTTTTACATTAATATTATTTTTAAACATAAAAGATAATAAATATTTGGAATGATATATAACTTAAATGATTGTTGAACTGGTTCACAATAATATTATTATAACTTATTTTAATAATATTATTGTGGACTAAAGTCCACCTAGCTAACATATTGTTGAACATATTGACCCTAATTTTAACATAATAACCGTTAAACTTAAGAACGATTAGAGAAAACGACTTAACCTTTGCATTGATCATAAACACATATATATACACAATATAATTTAGGAAACCTAATTATCCTAAAACTCCTAACAAGATAAACTTAACATAAATACAATATTAACATAAATATAACCATATAACCAAACCGACTCTAATATTCCCCCTCAAGTTGGAGCATGCAAATCTTGAATTCCCAACTTGCGTAATAGAAAACCAAACAGCTGACGCCCAAGAGCCTTGGTTAGAATATCTGCAAACTGATGACCCGTCAAAACATAGGAGGTAGAAATTGATTAGGGGATTTTGCTCCCACCAATCGGAAAGCGCCACGTGGGCCAATCAGGTCCTGCCAAGTGTCCTCCAGTTGGAATTGCCAGGGTTTTCCACGTGGCACACACCTATTTGTCCACCCTGGACCTATTATGTCATGACACGTGGCATCCTCCATGCCTAATTGGAAAAACCGGCCACCTAGGCCCAACTTCCAAGGGAAGCCCAATCAGCCCTAGGTTAACCTAAACCTAGGATTGGCACGTTTCCCAAGGTTATAAATACCTCCCTTAATCCTCATTAAGGGGGATTACGCACATTTAACACTCTCACCTAGAGAGACCCAATCACTTTTATTTCCGCATTAATTACTCCTTAATCAAGTACTAACTTGACCGTCGGAGGCGGATCTCCAATCATCCGGAGCATCCGTTTGTTTTGCAGGTACATGCGTCCGGTTCCAGTCTCGGAATTGTAACTCTCCCGCAGGACATCAGAAAACCCCGAAACATTTTGGCGCCGTCTGTGGGGAGAGTACTTCTGAGATGGCATCCACGTCTGTACCGACTCCTGAAGAGAGGCGTCCCCTAGACGACCCTCAAGTTCAGTCGGACCATGATACTGAGGAAGAATTTGAAGTCGAAGCTCACACAGCTTCAGACGGGACCCTAAGGGCCCGACACACCCGTCATACCGAAAGGAGGGAACGGGAACATCTTCAAACTGGACTCAGTGATCCAGCCGGCGCACCGCCTGTTCAGCAGCAGCCGGCTGATGGGTCTGCTCCCATTACAAGAAACGAACTCATGACCTTCATGAGGGGCTTCAAGGGAGAGATTCAAGAGTTGCTCAACAAGAAGCCGCCTGCTCTGGCCAAGGAGCAGTCGGCTAAGAAACCTTCCACTTAAGGGAAAAGGAAGCCTATTCGAGAGCGAGAGACGACCCCTCATCCTAACTCTAGGAAGTGGGAGCCGCCTGTCCTTGATTTCACAAAGTACCGCTTTCCTACTCCAGGAAAGAGGAAACCTGTTCGTCATATTCAGGCGGACGGGTCGAATAAAACATACACAGATGCTCGGCTATTGCTAGAGAAGAAAAAGAATGACCGATTGTCAGAGTCGGCCTCTACTTCAGACTTCCAAGACAGTCTACGCAATACCTCGATGAAATATACTCAGTCGCATCATGAGAGTCAGTCAGGTGGCACCTCCCGTCAGTCCGGCTTTCATAGTGACCAGGCGGTACCAAACTTACCATTTGTACCGCAACAACAATATTTTTTGCAGCCACCTCTGTTTGGTGGGCATGCAGCAAAGAATGTTCAACCTATGGACTGACAGCTACGGTTGCTTAGACTTGGGGAACAGCCGTCGGCCTTCTCCAAGGAAATTGCGGAAGCCGCTCAGCCGGCCAAAGTGAAAAATGTATTAGTAGGCACCTATGATGGCACTACTAACCCAGAAGACCATTTGATGGCATTCACCAACCTGATGTAACTTCAAGGGTTGGATGATCCCACTTGGTGCAAGTGTTTTCCAGCGACTCTCAAAGGAATCGCACAACAATGGTTCGGCAACCTGCCTACTGGTTGTGTGAATAACTTCAGGACGCTTGCTTACTTATTCACCTCCAACTTTTCCATGAACATACTTGCGAAGAAGACGACCCTTGATTTAGGAACGATTCAGCAGGGCGAGAAGGAGGGGCTTCGTTCTTACATCAGGCGGTTTAACCTAATGAGAATACAGATTCAAGGGTTACCGGATGAGGTAGCCTATACTGACTTCTTCAGAGGCCTCAAAGACGGATCTACATTCAAATTTGATTTGGTTCGAAAGAGGGTGGCGACTCTTCAAGAGGCCTTGGTTGAAGCGGAAGCCTATATACGGGCGACTGATCTTTGTAGTACAGGAAAACAGTCGGACGGGAAAAGGTTCGACAAAAGAGAAGGACAACAGAAACAGTCGTCGAACAAAGATGAGAAGAAGAGAAAAGAGGTCTGGGCGGCTGATTCCTCTAAACAGCCGGCCCAGAAGAAGAAGAAAGAATTCAAACCATACTCCCCAAAGTATGCGTTTAACAAGGATAGCCAAGCTATCCTAAAGGAAATCAAGGGACGGATCTCAATTGAGAAGCCGGTCCCCATGAAGGATTCTGCGAGCAACTGGAACCAAGAAAAATTCTGTGATTATCATGAAGATGTTGGTCATCACACCAATGAATGCATCAGTCTCATGCGGTATCTGGACCGCCTGGCTGAGCAAGGCGATCTTGACTCTTATGTCAAGAAATCTACGGGGAACACTTCCTCGAAAAAACAGTCGGCCAAAAAGAGTCAACAGACTGACAGCTCTGATACAGATGATGCAGTCGTCTACACCATTGCAGGCGGCTTCTCAGGAGGCGGCCCCACTATTAGGGGCATTAAAGACAATATCAGGCGACTAGACGTAAATTCCGTTCACCAAGAACGACCCTCCAAATATTCATTTCCTGAGATTGTCATCACTGAAGAAGATCTAGGAGGGGTAAAGGGGCCGCATGACGACCCTATCGTTATTGAATGTAAAGTGGCCAACCAGAGAGTTGGCCAAATCCTTATAGATACCGGAAGCTCCTCAGATCTTATCAGTAGAAAATGTCTGTCAAAACTAAAATATCAGACTGATTGCATACATCCGGCATCCCACCCTTTAGTAGGGTTTGGAGGAGGAGTCGTCCACCTAGTGGGACGAGTGGATTTACCCATCCGCCTGGGTGAAAAAAGGGGAAGGACGACACATGGTAGTCCGGTTCCTGGTAGTAGAAGAACTCTCGGCCTACAACATGATTCTGGGACGACCAACCCTTAATAATTCCAAGGCTATTATATCCCATCTCTTATGTTGCTCAAGTTTGAGAGGGATAATGGAACAGTCGGGTCCCTAAGGGGAGATCAGAGGATGGCCCGAGAGTGCTATCTCTCGGATATCAAGCCCACTGTTATGGCCGTTGTGTCAAGTGGTGGAAAAACAGACCTTGACAATGTCAAGGAGAGTGCGCCTGTTCAAGAAGCAGGCGGCAAGAAGAGAAAGGCTACCCAGACGGGGGCCGCAAGAAAAGACAGAAAATAGCAATCATTGGTAGAGGAGCGGTCGGATGAATTCTGCCCTCAGCCGGCTGGTGAGCATACGGACCTGATCTTAGACGACTCGCGTCCTGACCGAATAGTCAAAGTTGGGACGACTGCTCTGAGAGTCCTGGGTGACGACTTTCACAAACTATTGAAAGAATACAAGGACATCTTTGCATTCGAAGTCCACGAAATGCCAGGCATTAGTCCTGACCTGGCGGTACATAAACTGGCTGTGGATCCGAAAAAGAAGCCGGTAAGGCTGAAGAAGCGGAACCATGGCGAAGAAAGAAGTCAGGCGGAAGCCGCCGAAGTTAAAAAATTACTTGATGCAGGGTTCATTCGGCAATGTTACTTCCCAGACTGGGTTGCGAATGTGGTGCTTGTTAAAAAGCCGAATGACACCTGGCGAATGTGTGTAGACTACACAGACTTAAACAAGGCGTGCCCCAAAGACAGTTACCCTCTGCCTAAAATTGATAACCTGGTTGACTCAACAACCGGCCATGCTTTGATGAGCTTTATGGACGCCTACTCTGGTTTCCATCAAATTCCTTTATGGAATAAAGATCAGGAGAAGACGGCCTTCGTCACTGATCAAGGGTTATACTGTTACACGGTCATGCCGTTTGGTCTTAAGAATGCCCCGGCCACCTTCCAACGAATGATAAACACTGTGTTCTTTGATCAGATTGGGAGAAACGTCGAGGCATACATTGATGATATGATTGTCAAGTCTAAGCTTCAGATAGATCATCTAACGGACCTCCGAGAAACTTTCGCCACACTCAGGCGGCACCATGTTATGCTCAATCCCAAGAAATGTGTATTTGGAGTTGAGTCTTGGAGATTTCTTTGATTCCTTATCAATCAGAGAGGAATAGAGGCGAACCCTGAGAAGGTGCAGGTGGTTATCGACATGCAGTCGCCTCGTACCATCCGAGAGGTTCAGAAGTTAACAGGTTGTCTGGCGGCCTTGAGAAGATTTCTAAGTCGATCAGGCGACAAATGCTTATACTTCTTCCATGCCATTAAGAAGAAGGCAAGGTTTGAATGGGGGCCGGATGCTGAGGCGGCCTTCCAGAAATTGAAAGTTCACTTGCATTCCTTGCCGAGGCTGGTCAGCCCTTTGCCCAAAGAAGTACTCTACATGTACCTGGCCGTCTCTAATCATGCGTTAAGCGCTGTTCTTCTTGCTGAAAGAGACGACTGTCAGCTCCCGGTTTACTTTGTCAGTCATGTACTGAAAAATGCCGAGCTGAGGTATCCCTTAGTGGAGAAATTTGGTCTTGCACTCTTTATGGCTGTTAAAAAATTGAAGCCCTATTTTTTGGCACATGCAGTCGTCGTGTATACAGATCAACCTATCAAGCGGCCACTGACCACCATGGAGTCGTCAGGCCGGATGATCAAATGGGACATAGAAATATAGAGCCTCGAAGTTACTTTCGAGCCTAGAAAAGCAGTGAAGGGGCAAGCCTTTGCTGACTTTATTGTTGAAATGACTCGTCCCCCTGATTCTTGAGATCCAGACCAAGTCTGGAAGGTATATGTGGACGGAAGCTCTACTTCAAATGGTTGTGGAGCAGGCGTCATATGTCAGTCGCCAGAAGGCGACAGGTACGAGTATGCTCTACGCTTCAGTTTTCAAGCCTCAAACAATGAGGCAGAATATGAAGCTTTACTAGCCGGAATCCGCATGTGCAAGGCGGCAGGGGCACGAAAGATAGACGCCTGTTCCGATTCACAATTGATAGTGAGTCAGTATAATGGCGAATACGAAGCAACCCATCCGGCCATGATCAAGTATTTACAGGCGGTACGACAAGCAGTCGGATCCCTTGAAGATTTTCATCTGACTCAAGTGCCGAGATCAGAAAACAACCAGGCGGATGCACTTTCAAAATGAGCATCATCCGCCTCTTGTGATACTCCTCGAACTGTTTTTTGGGAAGTAATGGAGAAGAGAAGCATCGAGGAAGACCCTATTGGAATCCTAGACAGAAGCTCAACCTGGATGGATCCAATCAGGGCATATCTGACAGACGGTACCCTGCCGGATGATCATACCAGGCGGCAGCGCTGAAAAAACGGGCAGCCAGTTTTGAAATGATAAAGGGAGAACTTCACAAAAGAGGGTACCTTCAACCCTACTTAAAGTGTGTTACTCCAGAAAAGGGACGAGAGATACTAGACGATCTTCACTCTGGTTACTGCGCTTCCCATATAGGCGGTAGGTCGCTTGCTCAACGGACAAGGCGGCAGGGCTACTTTTGGCCTACTTTAGAAGCAGATGCAATGGAGATGGTGAAAAGATGTGACAAGTGCCAAAAGGTTTGGCAAACTAATTCACCGACCAGCTACTGACCTCACTACCATTCATAGCCCACTACCGTTTGCTAAGTGGGGCATGGATATTCTGTGTCCCTATACGCCTGCTACAGGTGGAAGGAGGTACATACTTGTTGCAGTTGACTACTTCACTAAATGGGTGGAGGCGGAGGCTGTAAAGGGAATCAAGACGAAGGATGTAATTTCATTCATCTGGAAAAATGTCATCACTCGGTTCGGGGTTCCCATGTCTATGGTTTTTGATAATGGTCCCCAATTTGAGACGCCTGTTCTCAAAAGCTGGTTGGGTGACCAAGGAATTGCTCACCACTTTGCATCAGTCGGCCGTCCACAAGCAAACGGCCAGGTAGAAGCCTTTAATAAAATCATCTCAGACGGTCTCAAGAAAAAGATTGAACGAGCAGGCGGCCTATGGGCGGATGAATTACCACATGTTCTCTGGGCCATTAGGACGACTGAAAAAGGGGCGACTGGAGAAACTCCATTCCTCCTAACTTATGGTGCGGAAGCTGTTCTTCCAATTGAACACTACGAGCCGACTCTTCGAGTAATGTTATATGACGAAGAGGCAAATTGGGAAGCCATGCGCCTGGCATTAGACTCACTCCCAGAAAGGAGGGGCAATGCTGTCTTGCGCCATGAAATTTACCGCCTGAGAATGACCAGATCATACAACAAAAAAGTACACAGGCGTCCACTCAAAGTGGGGGATTTTGTACTTAGAAAAATGGAAGTAGTTGGTAGGGCTAATGAGCTTGGCAAATTAACTCCCAACTCGGAAGGACCCTACCTAATCTATGAAGAGGTTAGGGATGGTACCTACCGTCTGGAAACACCAGACGGCCAACCGTTGCCTCGAACCTGGAATGTAGATAATCTTAAGAAATATTTCTTTTGAATGATGTAAATAGTCGAGGGCTACTTAATAAAAGCTTGCTGTTTCATTCAATTTTGTACTAAGAGGGGCATGCCTACTGACAAACAATCGGCTACTCTCCATGTTTAATTTTCATTTTTACTTAAGAGGGGCATGCCTACTGACAAACAGTCGGCTACTCTCCATATTTAATTTTCATTTTTACTTAAGAGGGGCATGCCTACTGACAAACAGCCGGCTACTCTCCATGTTTAGTTTTCATTTTTACTTAAGAGGGGCACGCCGCTTGTTCCACACAACTGGCTACTCTCCCATAACACAGTTCACCAAGAACTATCAAAGGCTCATGGCTGAAATGATCAGACCAGGCGCCAAGCCAACTGATCCAAATATAAGTTTAATTCGACCTGTCCCAACATTATAGCAGGCGTCCGACGGCATCCATCCGGATGAAATTCGTCGCAGAGAGCAGCTCCCTTTTGGGTGGAACATTGTTCTATAAAATCATTACACGGCACCTATACAACTTTCTAACCAAGACAACCACGTAGCCGTTTCCCGGACAAGGATACCTCTCACTTAACTGACTAATCAGGTCAAACAAGTGTTCGCAGTAACCATCCGTGTCAACCAAACCGACTGAACTACTTGGGATAAGAACAGTCGGTATCTTATGAGTTAATAGCCAACAAACATTGGCGAATAAAGGGGAACAACCGGTACCCACCGCTTGAAACCTCTACTACTCAGTCACTCGGTGACTAGGTAACAATTATGTTTACTTGGTCACTCCTTAAAAATTTAGTATGAAACTAAAAAGGTGTTCATACAGCGCCTGTTCACACTAGATTAAATGTGGCGGGGAACAGTCGGCCTGGACCGACTAGAGTCTCTAGCTTAAAAAACAAAAAAAACAAACAAGGCAGGTAGGAAACCACCTTCCTACTTGGTTGAAGGAGATCCAGTCTTTAAAGTGGCCGATTGATTGCTTAGCCTGGAAACAGACAACCAGTCGTCCAGGGGCATAGGTAGCGTGACTAACTACCTCGTACCTGTCCGCAACTATCGGCCATGCAAAACAGTCGGTATAGTATGCAATTGGATATCAAAGTTTCGATACTTAAGCAAAATCGAAACAAATTTGAAACGAAACATTTGTGGCATAAATATTCATACCCCCGGCCCCTTGGCCGGGTAAAAGATACAAAAGAAGCCGGTCATTAAGACCGGCAAAATATTCAAAACCCCGGCCCCCTGGCCGGGTAAACAGAAACAAACGACACGCAGGCCGTAAAAAGAAGACATAAAGCTTAAGAAGGGGGCAGATCTTCAATAGTAGCCTCTGCCACCTGGTCAACACTCTTTTTGCTGGACTCGGCTTTAGCTTCATCCTTCTTCGATGCATCCACCCCAAGCGGCACAAGCGCCACTACCGGCTCCTCCTCCTCCAACGCCTCGTCCTCAGCAGCCGCCAGGATCTCTTGATTATATCTATCAGAACACTGGCGGTACGTTTTTTCCCAGGAGGAAAAGTCAGCATTGGGGAAGAGGCGGCCCCAGGTTAGGCGCTGGATCTGAGCAGAGTCTTCCATCATCTCTCGGACCAGCTCCTTCTTTTCTTGCTCGGCCTTTTCCGAGAGCTCCTGAGTAAGACTCTTCTCCTGGGTCACCAGGCGCTCCTTAACGTGTGCCAAGGATTTCTCCAAGGTGTCGTAGGAGGACATTTTTTGGCGAAGAGGTCTCAGCTCGGCCTTGAGATTGTTGATGGTCGCCTCCAGCTCATTATTTTTCTTCTGGGCCGCCTCTAACTGAGCCCGGATAGCAGAAGTAGCCTGCGCCTGATAATAAAGAATATCAATTGTCAAAACCTCATTTTGGGCAATTTGAAACATTGCCTTATCACAGTCAGAGGCGGCCATAGCTTTTGCAGCCTTTACCTCTTTGTTTTTCCTGTCAAGCGGCTTGCGAAGGCCGTTTACTCGGAGCAGGGCCTAAGTAAAAGGGAACAGGCGTCAGTTTTCAAACAAAAAACAGGCGTCCTAGAATTTAAATAACCAAAAATATGCTAAGTATACCTCAGCAAGGACCCCTGCAATCCCGTCAAGGTCAAGGGTGCCGACACCCCTGACGCCTCCCTCTCAGCCGGAGGGACGACTTTGATCATAGACTTGGCCACCTCGACCAAGTCTGGCTCCTGAGGGCCGGCTGCATCAAGCATAAACAAACGAGTTAGACCTAGTAAAGAAGTGAGCAAGTCTAAATTCACAAGGATAGCTTCATACTTCTAGGCGGCCCGATTGGAGTTTTAGAAGGAGTGGACGGCTGCTTCTCAGCCGCCGCATGTTTCCTGGCAGTACCAGGAGAGCCCGCAACAGTCGTCCTCCGGGTCTTGGAGTCCAGCTGTTGGGAAGAAGAGGCTCTTGGAGTGCCCGTCTAAAAAAAAAAAAAAAAAACACTCGGTCAGTATATGCATTAACCCAACTCCAAAAAGAAAGTGAATGGTTCAGAGCTCACCAAGGGCGCCCCCTTGCTGGGGGAGTCGGTTGAGGATTGTTGGATGATGGAGGCTCGCAACATGGCCGCCGCAGTCTTGGAGGCGGTAATTTTGCTCATGGCGTCCGCTGCAAGAACAAATAGCAAAGTTAATAAAAAGTCATAACAGTAATGCCTGGAAAAACAGAGTATTCGACAGGCCGGCTACCTCTTGAGCATCGACTGCTGAGGCCACAGGCAGCCAAAAAGTACTCGTCATAGAGCCATTTGAAGCTCGGGACGCAGTGCAGGGGTACTTGCTCTCGTACCCCTGTAGTAGAGTCGACCCTCGACTCTACTTTAAAGAGTCCTTTGTCCAGGATCTCTTTCTTGGCTTTGGGGGGAACAGGCGGCATGCTGCGGCCGCCTGCAAGAAGAGGCGGATTCCTGTTCCACCTGTTGAAGCGCTTGTTCAGCTCTGTGTCTGAACTTTCAATGATAAGGAAGGTGCTTCGCCAATCCTTCCACTTGTTTGCTTTACCTCTTGTCATGAGGTAGCCTCTGTGGCTCGTCAATTGATACCAGCCGGTACCGCCTGCCTTAGGGGTCCGGCTGAGGTAGTTCATGTGGGCGAAAGCCTCGAAGTTTGGCTCCACCCCGTGCAGTTCGCACCCGGCCACATAGCCGAGTACGTTGACCCAGGAGTTTAGGGCTAACTGCCATAACCCCAACTCATACCCATCCAAGATCCGCTGAATAGCCGGATGTAGTGGGAAGCGCAGCCCAGCCCTGATGGCCGCCTCGTAGCAGCCAAAGCAGGCGCCATCATAACTAGTACCAGCCGGCCAGACGACTGTGTCTTCTGGATCCGGCACGAAAACTAAAAAGCCGGGGCCCATTGTGTGGTTCGCAATAAAGCTCCCCACTCTCTCTTGCATGGCCGTGATCCGGCCCCGTGGGACAGTGCAGTAGTAGGGGGTATTTTGCTCTCGGTAAGAGGCGGATGGCTCCGCCCAATTATCCCCCTTCTCAACTGCGTGAGAAAGCCTCGCCTCTTGTAGGCGGCTGTTTTTCTCTTCTGTGTCCAGAGAAGCATGACCAGAAGAGCTAGACTCGGATTCGTCCTCTGACGAGTCCGAAGAGGACGACTCCTCCCTTCTCCTAGAGGGGCCCGCCTTCTCTCCTTCAAAAGGATCAGGATAGAATGTAGACTTGTCAACTGTAAAATTGGAAGGGGTCACTTTGACTCCTCCCTCAGAACTGTCGGCTTTTAAGCCGCTTTGGTTCACTTCCACATCTGGCGCCTGGTCAGATGTTTCACTAATCGGCACCCTGTGGGAGGAGCCGTCTGAGTTCGAAATCCTAGCAGTTTTTTTTGTTCTGGCCATCATGTTCTGCATAGACACAGAGATAGTCGGACTTTGTATAAAGGGAAAAGATGGGTCCGGAAAAGGGCAGGCGGCACTCCTAGTCCTAGATTCAGCCGTCTCCGGTGACCGGCTGATCACTAACCTAGGTCGTGTCGTGTGCTTCCGTGGTGCCATTGCAAAAAAGATTAAAATAAAGAGATAATTAAGAGTAAGAGAACCGACGGTTACCTGAACGAGTGAAGTTGACGGAGTTCTGGAAATTCTGTGTAGTCGGCTTGTCAGAGCAGGCGGTAGGCAGAAAGGGTCCGAAATGTCAGAGCAAGTTCGGGGGTCCGAATGTTCTCTCTAAAAAAGTTCTCAAGTGTGAAAATGACTGAAGTCAACACACCCTTATATAGGCGAAGTGAGAAGGCGAAGGGTCACTTCCAAAATTCAAAATTTGGGCGGGAGAATCTCTCGGCCTTTCGCCGAGTGACACCTGTAGCAGGCCGTCGCCTGTCACGGTGCGACACCTGTCACAGGTAACACGTGACCAGTCACGTGCCACCTGTGAGGGGCAAATGATTAGGGGATTTTTCTCCCACCAATCGGAAAGCGCCACGTGGGCCAATCAGGTCCTGCCAAGTGTCCTCCAGTTGGAACTGTCAGGGTTTGCCACGTGGCACACGCCTATTTGTCCACACTGGACCTATTATGTCATGACACGTGGCATCCTCCATGCCTAATTGGAAAAACCGGCCACCTAGGCCCAACTTCCAAGGGAAGCCCAATCAGCCCTAGGTTAACCTAAACCTAGGATTGGCACGTTTCCCAAGGTTATAAATACCTCCCTTAATCCTCATTAAGGGGGATTACGCACATTTAACACTCTCACCTAGAGAGACCCAATCACTTTTATTTCCGCATTAATTACTCTTTAATCAAGTACTAACTTAACCGTCGGAGGCAGATCTCCAATCATCCGGAGCATCCGTTTGTTTTGCAGGTACAAGCGTCCGGTTCTAGTCTCGGAATTGTAACTCTCCCGCAGGACATCAGAATACCCCGAAACAGAAATATTACCGTTTATCGATCAACTCATCACGAACAAAATGACAATCTACCTCAATATGCTTCATACGCTCATGAAATACCAGATTCTTAGCAATATGCAGGGCTGACTGACTATAACAAAACAAACTGTATAGGCATAGAATTTAACAATGAGAACAAACAACAACTGCTTCAACCACTTCAACTCACGAGTGGTGAAAGCCATAGACCGGTATTCGGTTTCTGCCGAGGACGTGGAAATGGTAGGTTGTTTCTTAGTTTTCTAAGAAACAGGGAAACCACCTAAGAACACAAAATAACCTTTCAAGGAACGCCGAGTCAACAGGCACGCCACCCAATCAATGTCACAAAACACCGTCAAGCGTAAATCCATCACAGGTCGCAACAAAATACCTTGTCCCGGACTACCCTTAAGGTAGCGCAAGACCCGAATGGCTGCATCCCAATGATAAACCTGTGGAACACTAGAAAACTGTGCCAAGACATGCACTGAATAACTCAACTCTGGTGAGTGATCGACAGATAGACCAACCGGCCAACCAAACGACGATATTGTTCCGGTTGAGTATGCGACTCACAAGAAGCATGAGCAAGATGATGATTCTGCTCCATAGGAGTGTTAATGGGTTTACAACCCAACATTCCCGCCTTGGTCAAAATATCGAGAGCATACTTTCATTGAGAAAGAAAGATGCCCTCCGGACTCCGAGCAACCTTAATGCCTAAGAAATACTTAAGCACACCCGAATCCTTCATATAGAAGCATTTGCACAAACAGGCTTTGAAACTAACAATAACATCATGAGAGGAGCCTGCAATAATCAAGTCATCGACATATACAAGAACATGCAAAGAGACAGTGCCTTGTACATAACTAAATAGGGAGTAATCAGCATATGAGTTTTTTAAACCCAAAAGCTCGCAAAGCACTAGACAACTTTGAGAACCAATGTCATTCAAGCCATATAAAGACTTTCGCAACCTGCAAACTTTTCCAGGTGTCGGAGTACCGTACGCTGGAGGAAACTGCATTTACACTTCTTCATTCAAATAACCATGAAGAAAAGCATTATGAACATCCATCTGATGTAATTCCCAATTTAAAGATACAACAACATATAACAAAATACGTACCGTACACATATTTGCAACAAGAGCGAACGTCTCATTATAATCAACACCTTCAACCTATCGATTTCCATGAACAACCAATCGAGCCTTGAGACGTTCCACCTTCGATTTATTGGTGTACTTGATTTTGTACACCTAACCTCTACCAATATCCCTCTTGTCGGGAGGAAAATCCTTAACGGTCCATGTGCCATTACGCTCTAAAGCGTCAATCTCATCTTGCATTGCCTTACGCCATCCGACATCTTTAACCGCCGCTTTAAATGAAGACGGTTCCTGTCCCTTAGTGATCATCACCAGAAAACACCCGTGTCTCATAGAAAAATGATTATATTCAACATGACAAGTTATAGGGAAAGGTTTACCTGAGGAATGTGATTGAGAAGGGATGACAGTTGATGTAGAGGGGTCTATATTTTCAGCGATGATGGTATGAGTAACATAATTACGATGCCACAAAGGAGGACGTTTCTCACAATGACCACGACCCAAATTATCCGACGAACTCCCCCTTAAATAATTTGGATTAATAAAAATATTTTTATCAACTATTTCACGTGCAACAACCACATTGGAGCGATAAACATCACTAGAAACCTCACCTAAAACATTACCGGAGCTTGAACCACTACCGGCTAGATGTTCGGGGCTAACCACCTGCGGTGGATGGACAGTAGGGGCAGCAGCATGCTGCCGCGCGCAGGTGCTGCTGGCAAAAGTGGCACGTTGTTGGACAGAGAAGTCCGCAGCGACCTGGCTGCGGTGTGCTCTGTTGCGAAGTGCTGCTGGGTAGAGTACCCCGCAGCCTGGTCGCGGCTGGGGTCTTCCTCCCGCAGCCTAGCTGCGGTGGGGACCGTTTTAGCAATTGCTCCCCTCAAATTCACTCCATTAATACCAAATGCTACTTCATCGTCTTTCCACAAGGGTGGGTATGAAAAATATTGCTCCTACAACTTTCTTCGATCATCGGGAAGTGACTCTAGGTATGGAAATTTATCTTCGAAAAATTGTACATCACGACTAATAAAAAATTCGTTAGTATTTAAGTCATAAAGGCGTCACCCTTTTTTGCCATGAGGATAACCAACAAAAATGCACTTTCGACTCCAAGAATCAAACTTATCTTTAATTCGTGGTCAATTCGCCGCATAAGCAAGGCAACCAAAAACTCACAAACTATCATATGATGGTAACTGACCAAATAAGATCTCACAAGGAGTTTTTCCTTTTAAAACCAGAGCCGGTGTGCGATTAGATGCACCGCAGTCATAACACACTCACCCCAAAAATACTTAGACAACTTTGCCTGAAATCGAAGAGCTCGTGCCACACTTAAAATGTGACAATGTTTACGCTCAACTCTACCATTCTGTTGAGCCGTGTCAACACATGATGTTTGATGCAGAATGCCTTTCTTAGCAAAGAAAGAACTCAAATTGAAAACTCCTGATCATTATTAGTACAAACCACCTTGACCTTACGACCAAATTCAGTTTTAGCCATAGCACAAAACTCCCGAACCAACTGAGAAGCTTCATATTTACCAACCATTAAGAACACCCAAGTAGAACGCGAAAAATCATCAACAATGGTAAGAAAATACCGAGCATCACAACTAGAAAAAATCTTATTCGGACCCCAAATATCACAATGAATCAAATTGAATATACCAGATGCTCTATTCGTACTCATTGGAAAAGAGTTACGGAGTTGTTTCCCCATAAAACAAATATCACAATCAAACGAACAACTAGAGGAACTACTATGATCATGAGTACTACGAAAAACTCCCGAAAGGGAACTAACCACTTGCATTGATGGATGACCAAGATGTCCGTGTCATAAAAAACTTGCATTTGAAATCACCACTTTGTTTGCCCGAGGAGCCCGAGCACGAATTGGATAAAAAATATAACCCCATTACACTGCTTCCCTGCTCCAATCAGGTTCCTTAAACCGCGGTCCTGAATAATGCACAACTTGCCAGTGAACATAGCAGAATAATATTGTTTTTCTAACAATTGAGACACAGACAACAAGTTGCATTTAAGAGCAGTAACATAAAGAACATTATGAAGAGTTAAATTATCAGACAGAATATCTCTCCCTACTGTTGTAGCAGTAGTGCTCTTCCCATTAGGCAAACCAACAAGAGACGAAATATCAGATAAATTTGTAAACAAATTAATATCACCAGACATGCACTAGTAGAATAATGTAAAAGGGCACCAGTTCAAAACCCCCCTATAGCACCGGTTTTGAACCGGTGTTCATGTGAGGGATGCCAAAAAGTGAGAGTTTTTTTCCACCGGTTCAGAACCGGTGGCAATATTACAGTTATTAGCACCGGTTCAGCTCAGAACCGGTGCCAAAAACACATTTATTAGCACCGGTTCGGTTCATAACCGGTGCCCTTAATGCCCCAATATATATATAGCATTTTTTTTTTGCATTTTTTTGACTTAAATTGATATACAAATACTTACATATATATAAACTTATAATTTCGTAATAATTATAATAGTAGGCTTTGCATTAAGTTTTGTGATAAGATATATAATAGTTAAATTTTCACCATAAAAACCTTTCTTTTATAATGTGTTGTAACTATTGTGACATTTCAATTTTAGGGAAATGTTGCAATTCAACTATAAAGAAACGAAGAAAGTATTATATAGTATTCCTTCCGTTTCATAATAATTACAATAGTAGGCTTTCCATTAAGTTTTGCGAAATTTATATGATAGATATCATAGGATGAATTTTATAAATTATAGTTAGTAGATATGTATTTATTGTTAGGAGAAAATCGGGTGAAATAATAACAATAAAAAAAGAAGTATAAGTGAGAATAAACTTGTGTGGATCTGTCTGACGTATTGTTGAGCATAGTGACCCTAATTTTAGTGAATTGCTATTTGTCACTCCCATTTTACATACTAACGCTTCCATTTTAACTTGAATGGACAAACATGCCCTTGATGCAAGTTGCAATATAAAAAGAGGACTTTGTTGGTCTTGAACATATCATACCATACGGTCCCCTCAAAGTAGTACCACGTGAATCCCGAGCCCACCATATCGGTCCCCACGACCTTCAAACCAAATCGGTCCCCATGACCACCATAAATTGTTTGTTTTAAAAAAAAATTAATTATCAAGTTTTTGTGACGGGTCTTGGATGATGGACGACTGGAACATTCGTACGCCGGAGAATGCGTCGGAAGATTGTGTAAGTTTTTTTTATTTTCTGGAAAAAGGGACATCCACCTAAAATATCCAGATGTCCCAAGGTGGATTCGCCTGGAATTTCCGGATCCACCTTGGTAGATCCGGAAATTTTGAGAGGAAGTCATGATCTGCCCAAAATTTTCGGATCTTTTAAGGTGGATTCGGAAATTCCAGACGGACACACCTTATTCGGAATATTTGGGTGGATGTCCGTTTTCCAGATTTTTTTTAATATTAATTAAATTATTTTGTTTTTTTTTTAATTTTTGATTGTTGTTGTGATTATGTTTTTAATAATTTGAGTAATTAGTAATTATGTTATTAGTGTTTTGTAATTGTTGTTATTATTATTGTTATTGTTAGTAAATAGTAATAATAATAATATTATTATTAGTAGTAATTTTATTTTTTTAAACCTTATTATTATTATTATTATTATTATTATTATTATTATTATTATTAATTATTTTTTTAAAATTTTGAAGCAAAAGGACGCAAACAACTTAGCAAATGAATTAGAGTCAAATGGTCGTATTGATTGATTGGGTTCCTTGGTATGCTAGTTAGCCTCTATAAGCAACTTAACAGTACATGATTAATAGTCGGCTCAATTACAATTGCAATCAGTGATTGGCCTGACGATGATCATCTTACTTAGCTTAAGCGCCTAATCATTGGCTTATTACAACCACCAAGGCATTGGTTCAAAAACAAGCACATCACCAAAACGACAATTTTCTAAGATTGGACTGTCATCTCAAACTGTTAATATTTCCAAGAGTGAAGTGTCGAGCGTCATTCTTCAATGACAAATTTTCCAAGATTGGATTATCCCCTTTGGCAATGTTTCTAAGCGTGGATTGTCGTGCTCCTTCTCTATTTGGCAAGTTTTTTCCAAGTTCGGATTGTCATACATTCATCAAATCTTCGACAATTTTTCCAAGATTGGATTGTCATCTCAAACTGGCAATGTTTCCAAGCATGGATTGTCGTGCTCCTTCTCTATTTGGCAAGTTTTTCCAAGATCGGATTGTCATACATTCATCAAATCCTTAGCAATATTTCCGAGATTGGATTGTCATGCATCAAGTTCCCTATGGAAAAATTTCCCAAAGGATTGTCGTAGGTCTTTTTTCATCTTAATATTTCGGCAAAGGTTCCCCAACTTGGATTGTCATTGATTTCAATAATGGCAAATTTTCCCGAGATGGATTGCCAATCGACTCTTTTTTGCAAATGTTCCAAGACGCGGATTGTTAATTGTGGCAATAGTTTCCCAAGAGGATTGTCGCATAATATTGGCAAATTTCCAAGGTGTATTACTTTCAAGAGTTATATTCCAAGACGTGGATCGTCGATCATAGCAAGGTTCTTATGACAAATTATTACGAAGCATTGGCAATTTTTCCCAAATTTGGATTATTCATTTCAATAGCATCGCCTTAATAACCCGGGGTTATTGTGCCAATTATGGGATTGTACGTACCGTACAACGAGCACGTAGTATGCCCATGCGCACCCCCGCAACACCAAGCATGCATGTGGGCTGCTTGTGCTCGCATGCGCTACGCCCGGCCCAGCCAAGCGTAGCAGCATGCACAGCGCGCACAACATTATGCTGCTGCTGCGCCATACTGCTGCTTGCTGCTGGCAGCGAGCAACAGCCCACGCCTTTCCTCGCACACACACACCCACAGCACCAAGCACCTAAGAACGAAGTGCCCAGCAGCCTCGGCAGCCACATATGGGTTGCGTGAGCAGCCCAGCTGGCCGAGAGCTAGCTTGGGGCTCTTAGGCCTCGTGTTGCGTGCTAATGCTTCGAAAATTATCGATTTTTGTGTGTGACATTATAAATCAATTCTAAATTAATTTCAGAATCAATTTTGAGGAAAAATGAAAAATAACAAGTCCAACTTAAATAATTCATCCAAATGCAATTAACTAAATTTATTTCCAAGAACCATTCTTTAATAAAATTGGTTTAACTTGGAGTAATAAAATAAATCAGGGCAATTCTCACTATTAATTTAATCACTTTAAATTAATCTTGAGATTTTGACAAAATAAAAGGGAGTTGGAAAAAATGAACATAAGTTCAATAAAGACTCCAACTTTAATACTTGTGACTTCATGAAAAATTATATCTTCCAATATGAAGATAAACCAATTTCAATCACAAGTTTTAAACTTTATGATTCCAATCAACTAAAAAATGATTAAATCAACAAAGTTTAACCAAAATTCATGGAATTTAGTAACTCAAAGTTTCAATCACTTATCATAAATAAAGATTGAATCTTTAGTACTTGGAAGCAACAAAGAATAACAATTTCACACTTAATGCAATCAATTTGCAATTATGTGAAAAATAAAACCAAACTTTCAAGCACCAATTACTACCAATTAATCATGCTTAAAGTGGTCTAAAATTGCATATAAATTAAGGAAAGAACCAAATACATAACCACCATAAATATGCAATCAATTTTCAAGGTTATAAAGACTTAAAATTTTTCGTCAAAACGAAAAATCCCTCGAAAAATGCATTTCTGGTCGTTTTTTGGCTAAAAACCGAGTCCTAAAAGGGTAAAACCATTTCCATAACGCCTTTTCCACACAAAATTCACTATTTTTGGGTCAAAATCTGGGTTCGGGAGCTGAAGATAGCTCTAATACGAGGTAAAAATTGGAAAAACGAGTTACTAATCTAATTAGCAACTTAAAACCAGAAAAATTAAGCCATAAAAAACACCTTGAAAATATTATGATTTTAAAATAAACGAGCGAGGCTCCGATACCGCTGTTGGGGTTTGGTGAGTCCGACTCACCGCGGAAACAAACCCAAAAACAAGACCGCACTCGCAATAAATAAAACCATAAATATAATTATATTAATCACAAGATTAAGATAAGCTAATTACCTTTGACGCGTGCTTCGCTCTAAAATGAGCTCTTACTTGAAAGCTTCAAGTCCCGCTCACACGGAGACCTCCAACGAAGTCCACCCGCACCAACAAAACCGACTCGGTCCAATGTCTTGGGGTTAGCAAGACCCGACCAATGAAACCCGAGTAATTATATTGAGTTCAAAGGTTTTCACTAATTGTGATGCCTTTTCCAACTCTTACTCAAGCATCATTCCCAATGCCCATACTTGGGTATTTATAGGAAATGATGGGAGTATCATTTACTCTCCCATCAATGTGGGATAGTATGATTTTTCCATTTTATTTTAAAGCTAAAATAAAATTAATAATCAAGCTAGTAATAAATCAACAAGTGGCAAGCTCATGTGAGTGGTTAGGTGAGGACCACTTGGAGAAGGGGGGGGGGACCAAACTTGCTCCCCACTCCCTCTCCCATAACTGGCCACCTCACTCCACACACACTCAAGGACCACTAGCCACATGGCACCCACCCTTGGGCACTAAGGCAGCCAAGGTGGGCTGCCATGTGCTGCTGTCCGTGGCAGCCACGCCCAGCAAGCCCAGCAGGCCCAGCACTCGCATGCGGGCTGCCAGGCGCTACTGGCCAGCAAGCCCAGCATGCTTGTGCGGGCTGCTGCTGGCCTTGTGCCTTGGCCAGCGCTGCTAGGCAGCAAGCAATGGCCTAGCCATGCTGCTGCTAGCTGTGGCGAGCTGGCGCGCCTAGCGTGCTAGCTGCAGCAGCTTGTTGCGGCATGACTTGCTAGCCATTGCGCGCACAAGGATGTGCCTAGCATGCTAGCACGCACTAGGCAGTGCCTAGCCTTGCGATGCTAGCATGGGTGCGCTAGCACGCACCAGCCAGCCTAGGCTCGGCTTGGTGTGCATGCTAGCCACCATGCTAGGCCATACGCCCTTAGCACTCGGTTTGCTTGGGAATTCCGATGCTAGGGGTATTTTGGCCTTTTGTTGATTTATTACTATTTCTCATCTCGTCTTTCACTATTTTTGGACTTGACTTCCGACGCTCGATTTCAACGCTCTAAGCTCGAATTTCCGACGTCTAAATAAATATTACTCGGTCGAATCATTAATTCCTTCCGAATTAATTTGTCGGTTCGGTTTGTTGAATGCTTGGGTGTGACCCGAAGGGTTCAGTCAAGATTAAGCTGTAATATTAATTATTCATTAATATTACTGATCGGAAGCGGCCTCCACCCAGGCATTCTGATCACTTGACCTCACTGAATATATTAGCTTTCTAATAATTCTGAACCCACTAACGAAATAGTACACTTGTTCGAAGGACACCATTCCTTTCAATCTCCCACTTGTCCTTCCGGACAAGTGCGCATTTTGTGTACAACCTTTTTCCTATGTCGCTTAATGTCTCTTCATGAACTATAAGGTAAGATTTATTTTGTCATCGTTATTACGTCCAGAAGTGTTTCCCGATTCCGAGTCCGACTGTCAATAAACAGATGATTTCTAAAATCCATCCGAACACGGCCATGCATTTTACAGTCTCGCTCTACGAGAGGCCTTGTATACAACAAAGACATCTTCCCTATTTTAGTAGGGGGACATTCCCAGTCTTGTAATGTAGCTCCTCTTACTGAGAGGACCTAGTCGCCCGAGTGCTGCCGTTATAATCCCCTATTACGGCAGACGTTTGACAACATCAAAGCGAACTAGTACTCAAACAAGAGAACTCACAATACTCATGGTCGAGGAAATAGGTTCCGATAGCCATAATGAGAAGTATACTTATGACAAATTTTTAATTTCTTAAAGTATTCTCATAGGTCGATCCAGTATGGTTCTAAACCAATACCTGTGCAAATGATTTATGACAATCATGTCCTTGTAGCACATGAAACGGTGCTATAAATCAAACTACACACTAATCTCAATCGGTCATTAATCGTCCATCGTTTAAATGACCTTGATTAGGGATAATTTTCGATTATAATATTCAATGTTCACTTAATAGGTGTTTCCTTACCAAGACTGGTCTTGATACCCTATTTTGAATATTCTCAGAATCGAATTGACTCATTATTTAATCCTAAACCACAATTAAATAGCATAACGGAGTAATAAAATATTGCATGAAATTTTATATTACTCCAAAACTTGAATGGTTTTCCTTAGCGTCTTACATTAATTTTTCTCAAAATTAACTAAAACACTAAACAAGGAAATCAAAGCCAGTCTCCTACATGCTTGATTCCCATTGCCTCGACGTACTTGTTGTGCTTCACTTGAGGCAAAGGTTTAGTAAGTGGATCGGCTACATTGTCATCCGTTCCAACTTTGCAAATTCTGATTTCACCCTCTGATTCCATTGTCGAATCATGTGAAATCGCCGCTTGACATGTTTAACCTTCTGATGTGCCCTAGGCTCTCTGGCCTGAGCAATAGCTCCATTGTTGTCACAATAGAGGGATATTGGACCCTTTATAGAGGGTACAACATCAAGTTCACCAACAAACTTACGAATCCAAACAGCCTCCTTAGCTGCTTCAGCAGCTGCTAAGTATTCGGCTTCAGTTGTAGAATCTGCAGTTGTACTCTGCTTTGCGCTCTTCCAACTAAACGCCCCTCCATTTAGACAGAACACATATCCAGATTGCGATTTGAAATCGTCTCTGTCTGTCTGGAAGCTTGCGTCGGTATAACCTTCCACAACTAAATCCTCTGCACCACCATACACTAGGAATTTATCCTTGTTCCTTTTCAGGTACGTTAGGATATTTTTGGCCGTAGTCCAATGCGCCTCTCCTGGGTCTGATTGGTAACGACTTGTAGCACTCAAGGCATACGATACATCTGGCCTAGTACATATCATGGCATACATGATCGATCCAATAAGCAAAGCATATGGAATCTGATTCATTCTTACCCGCTCATCAGGTGTCTGTGGACACTGCTTCTTGCTTAGGGTTATGCCATGTGACATTGGCAGGTGACCTTTCTTGGCCTCCTCTATGCTAAATCGAGCAAGTACCTTATCAATATAAGTACTCTGACTCAATCCAATCATCCTTTTTGATCTATCCCTATAGATCTTGATGCCTAGTATGTACTGAGCCTCTCCCAAGTCTTTCATTGAGAAGCACTTTCCAAGCCAGGCCTTTACAGACTCTAACAACGGAATGCTGTTTCCAATGAGCAATATGTCATCGACATATAAGACTAGGAAGGCGATGTCACTCCCACTGACCTTCTTGTAAACAAAAGATTCATCTGGATTCTTGATAAAACCAAACTTACTGATGGCTTCATCGAATCGCAAATTCCAACTTCTGCTTTCTTGCTTTAATCCATAAATGGACTTCTTAAGCTTACAAACTTTCCTAGCATTGTTTTGGTCGACAAAACCTTCAGGCTGTGTCATATACACAATTTCTTCCAAATAACCATTAAGGAAGGCGGTTTTGGCGCCTATCTGCCATATTTCATAATTGTAATATGCAGCTATCGCTAGGAGGATCCGAACGGATTTAAGCATTGCGACTGGTGAAAAGGTTTCATCGTAATCAATACCATGAACTTGTCTGTAACCTTTTGCCACCAATCTAGCTTTGTAAATGAATACATTTCCATCTTTGTCGGTTTTCAACTTGAAAATCCACTTACATCCGATAGGTGTATAACCTTCGGGTAAGTCAACCAAGTCCCAGACTTGATTTTCAAACATGGAATCCATTTCAGATCTCATGGCCTCTTGCCATTTAGCAGAGTCGGTGCTTGCCATCGCTTGCTTGTAGGTTGCCGGTTCATCTCCATCCGTAATCAGGATGTCTTGATTCTCGGTTAATACTAAACCAAGATATCTATCAGGTTGAGATCTCGGCCTCTGAGACCTACATAGGGTAATGGATTGAGCATTTGCATTGTCGGTTCGACTTTGCACATTTTGATCATTTTGACTTGCGTCAACAGATGCTGTTTGAGCACTTTGACTGTCATTATGATTTTGTTGCTCATCCTCACGAACTTCGCCTAGTTCGATTTTCCTCCCACTTGTCATTTTGGAAAGGTGCTCCTTCTCCTAAAAGACACCATCGCGAGCAACAAACACTTTGTTCTCCGATTTGTTGTAGAAGTAATACCCTTTGGTTTCTTTTGGTAGCCCACAAAGTAAACCTTGTCAGATTTGGGATGAAGTTTGTCAGGAATCAATTTCTTGACATATGCTTCGCATCCCCATATCTTTAGAAAAGATAACCTGGGAGGTTTCTTCGTCCATGATTCATATGGAGTCTTTTCTACAGCTTTTGATGGAGCACGGTTCAGTGTTAGTGCCGTAGTTAGAAGTGCGTGTCCCCAGAAAGAGATAGGAAGATCACTAAGACCCATTGTTGATCGTACCATGTCTAACAAGGTCCGATTTCTCCTTTCGGATACTCCGTTCCATTGAGGAGTTCCTGGAGGTGTCAATTCTGAAAGTATACCCTTTTCTTTCAGATGGTCATCGAATTCTTGGCTCAAGTATTCACCACCTCGATCCGATCGAAGGGCTTTGATTTTCTTGCCAAGCTGATTTTCAACTTCACTCTGAAATTGATTCAGATTTATGCGACATGAGGTAGACATAGCCATATCTACTATAGTCGTCTGTGAAAGTGATGAAATATCGATGTCCATTTCTTGTGGTTGAGCTCATTGGTCCATATACATCGATATGTATAAGACCCAATAAGTCACTTGCCCTTTCTCCCAAATTGGATAATGGCTGTTTAATCATCTTGCCTATTAGACATCCCTCGCAATTCTCAAACGATTCTAAATCGAAAGAGTCAAGAACACCTTCTTGTAGAAGTTTCTTGATGCGTTTGATGTTGATGTGGCCAAGACGACAATGCCACAAGTAAGTCTGATTTGACTCTATGGTCTTAGCTCTTTTGGTATCATTATAAACAATTTGTCCAAAGACACAAACGTGTTATTCCATAAATATAAACAAGATGATATGTCTTGTGACCAAGTTCAAAATGACGTCCAACGCCACAAGATCAAAATATGGTAGATAAAACTAAACAAGTTTTAAATCTAGACAAAATATGAGATTACAAGCTTTCTTTGAAAGATTATCTTCTTCTTCCACTTGTGTACTCATATCCACTTGAAAAGCACCGCTCACTTTGTTCCTGAAACAGGAGCATATAGTGAGCCAATTTTCCGGTATCTAATACCTTATAAATGGCTTATGTTCAAGTGTAAAGATGATACCTGAGATTGAGGTTACTTTTCTTTTCGCCTCATCTTCTAGATACATGCTACATTCTCTTTTGTAGTGTCCGGGTCTACTACAATAGAAGCAGCGCATCTTAGCTTTGTTCTTGAACTCCTTCTTCTTTGGTCTTAGAGCAACCTTAGCCTTCTTGCAAGAATAGGTTTTCTGGAGCTCTTGAACAACTTCCATCAAGGACAGTTTGTTCCGCTTAGCCGTAAGTCGCATCTTTAACGCAACATACCCCGAATGGAGTGAGCTTAGTAGCATGAGAGACGCTTGCTCATCGTCCACTGGTTTTCCAATTAGCTCCAGATGGGTGAATATCCTTGTCATGTTGAGCACATGAGCTTGAAGTGGCATCCCGGGTCTAAGTCTTGCATTATAGACCTTAGCCCATACTTCTTGTCTCTCTTTCGTGAGACACCCATCTTGCGGTGGCTTGATCCTCATGTTCGAGAGTGGCCTAGTCACATCTTCCACAAGTCCATCATAGTTCCCCACTTTGACTGAGTTTGGAGAAACGCAAGTTTCGAAAACAAAAGTCAAAGTATCGATAGGGACAAAGAATGATTCAGAACGTTTTGCGATCCTAAATCATTATTGTAACGCCGATACCTGCAAACTAGCGTTAGTTAAAACAGATAAAAGAGTTAAGAAACGCGTATCTTGCACCGTCGAGCACACGTCTCTAAGTGTAATCGATTTGTCGCTGCATTTGTTATTGTGACAACCTTCCACAAGCTAGGGAACACCATCTTACTGTTTTGATGTTGTTGATGTTCACTCGTCTCTGAACAAAAGAGCTTCTTTTTTTTATTATGTCCATGCGTCTCTAAACAAAAGAGCTTCTTTTGTTTATTATGTCCACGCGTTGCTGAACAAAAGAGCTTTGATAGGACGCCCACGCGGCTCTGAGCATAAGAGATTTTTGAGGGATGTTCACTCGTCTTTGAATAAAAGAGATTTGATGATGTGCCCACGCGTCTCTGAACAAAGAGCATTTTAATAATATGCCCACGCGTCTCTGAGCAAAAGAGCTTTTTGATATGTCCACGCGTCTGTTAACAAAGAGCTTTGAATGATTGAGATCGTTCGATTGGCTGCAAACAGGAGCTTTGCTGAATGGTTATATCTTGTAAAAATCAAAGATTGCCAAAAGATTTTTCTAGCGTTTTTCTTAGGGTTGACCTAAGGCTTGATGTTTTTTCTTAGGGTTGACCTAACTGACTTGAGGTTGACTCAATGCGACTGACTGACTTGAGGTTGACCCAAGGTGAATTGTCACGTGTGACTCATGACTCATGTGTGCATTGTATTGTGATGTGCTTGACTTAAAATGCGAAAAAGAAAAAAATTTCCGTCATTTTTGTGGAGGGTACCGACTTTCTCCCGAAAAAGATAGACCCGAAAAAGAATCGAAGTGTTTGATGGTGCATGTTGAATGAGCTTAGCCAAATGTTGTTTGATAGTATCTGTGATCATACACTTAAGCATGGTGGCGTCCAAAGGGAATATTTCAAGTATTACCCCAAACTTGAACCCCACTGTGATCATACACTTAAGCATGGTGGCGTCCAAAGGGAAAGAAGCAAGAGCAAAAGAGTCGCCAACAAGTTTTAGGAAATGTAAACCGTTCACAGGGTGAAGGTTACACCCCTTAACGATCCAGGAGATCGTCAACTCCAATAGGTCCGGAACCAAGACTGGAAGTTCGGGGATGAAGGTACAAATCCAACCTAAAAGAGATTGAACCTGCCCTAATAATAGGCCTCTACTTTATTCTTCTCGTGTTCATGTGCGCTTTCTAACTAACATGCAATCATTAGATTTAGCCCTAAACCTGTTTAGTCTATGTTGGTTGAATATTAATGCACAAATAAATCTATTATTTGCGATCACTTGAATTATAATCATATAACCCTAAACAAGATTATGAATTATCTTATTAAGCGTGATTACAAGTACCAATTCCCTTTAAACATGCATAAAAGGCGTGATCAAGCAATAACAATAAATAAAAATCAAGCAACATAATAACCATCATAATAACTCATCATCACAAAATTATAATCATAAATCATGTTAACGCATAATAGCAAGATCCTAGGCATGATACTAACAAGATTAATAATAAATCCTAGGATGTCACTAAACAATGAAATTAAAGCTTTATCCCTAACATGATACTAACATGCTATTAGGAAGAAAATAGGAAGCATCATAGAAATCATAATTGATATAAGCAAATCACTCTAAACATGATACTAAGAAAAACATCCTAACATGATACTAGGAATCAAAAACAACCTAAACATGATTTCTATATCATAATATCAATTAAACAATTAAAGTACTTACTTGGATGCCTCATACCTCTTTCTAATAAAAAAAATACACATGTTAGTAACTTCAAGGAAAATATAAATTCTAACAATTAAATTAAATAATTGAAATAAAGATTTGGGACCAAACCCTCAGAAATATCAAATCTTTCACGTCTAGGTTGAAAGCAACTTCGAATTATGCTTGGTGTGTCTAGATCTTGTGAATGCGGAATTTTGTTTGTGAAAAGTTGGTTTAGAAAGAGAGAGAGAGTATCAAGATTTTCTTTAGGAGAGTTGGTCATTAAAAACGGAGGTCTAAGGACTCTATTTATAACGAAAATAGTCCGGATTTGATAAAAAAGAATTGGAGTTTGAAGAGTAATAAAACACGTCGTTGTCGCCGCAATAGCCCTTGTCGCCGTGCGACAGAGTCTGTCGTCGCGTGACAGGCCTGTCGTCCGGCGCTTCAAAATAGTTTTTGCAGATTTTGTTTTTATCATATCTTTTAATCCAAAAGTCCAAATAAGGCATATAATATTTCGTTGGAAAGCTCTTGAATTCTACTTTTAAAACCTAATAATCAGGTTAAAATATTTTGTAGATAAAAAGATATTGCCGAAATAGTGGAAGGGTGTCAGTTTTGGATAGAGTTTCATATTCCATTCATATATTTTTCGTTATAGCTTGGATTTAATTTTATAATATATCATTAGAAAGATAATTTCAAGATCTACCCAACATACAAAATTTGGATAAATATTATGAGGCACGAAAATAACATTTGAACATATCCCATCTCGTACAAAACAATGATTCTCAAAAGGATTAGTTTTATTCAATTTCAAACTCTTTGAAACATAATTATCAATTCTAACTCCATTTGGATTCAAAAGAACCTTCTAGAGAATTCTAGAAGACTATAATTAATCGTCATAGTTTTAGGAATGATAATTAATAATAGGCCCTCCTCTAGATCATTGGGCCGTAAATAAGAACCAAACCGGGCCAAGTTTAGTATTTTGGCCATAACTTCCTCATTATTCATCGGAATTTGGCTTATAATATATCGTTGGAAAGGTATTTTCAAGCCCAATCCAACTAAACTATTATTGGACCCTTATCAGGGACCAAACTAAACTGGAATGCACGTTTTTCATAAAATAGAGTAGGTTTTCGAAAACAGAAAGTAGAGATACTTTAATAAAAACATCCTCATCGCTAGACTTTCCACACTTTCACTTCATTCGATTATGATTCGACGCAAAAGGTATTCATCACTGGGTTTGGTTTTGGGGAGACACAAATGGGTATCTACACTATCTCTCAATGTGCAAAGGTAAATTCATCCTAGGCTATCCTAGTTGACCCAATAATGAAAGTATGTAGGTAACTTAGGCACGGAGGCTAAGCACTTCATACTTTGTGATGCAATAACGATTACAAGTGGTGAGTTATTTTGATATGACATGGCATGCTTCAACGTCGTGTTAAGATTTAATGACAAAGGGTTCCTAAGGGAAGTATATTTGGTCATGTATCTGTGATGTGTGGGATAGTGACACTAAAGTTAGGCCGCAAGGGCTAAGTGTGTGGGAAAATATTATTTCAAGAAGAGTCAAATGATGGTGACTCTTAAGGCTAGGTAAGTTAATAATGTAGGGATCAAGCCCCCAAGTCTAGCTCTAAATGAAAAGGGATGAGCATTGGAAATTCCTAGATATGATCAATTATAAGTGTAAATATCAATGTATTTTTTATTACGGTCGCACCTCGATGTGAGGTTGCCTACGTGTCCGTTCGGAATCAGGCCGAACGGAACTCTAGCCGAACCTCGCACAATTATGTGTATACATCAAAGAGGTCTTTTAAGAGTTGTAACGTGGTTATTTTAAAGGTTAAAGGAGAAAGGGATAAAGGCTCAAGACCCTAGATAAACCCCCAAGGTGTGCAAACTTGCATTTGAATCTCTATATTTTTATGCTTGAGGCTTTTAACTCTTTTTTTTAGTTCTCTTTTTTTTTGCTTTTGCATTTATTTTATTTTTATAAGTGTGGGCAATCCCGATCATGCGGTCTATCACTCACTTGACATTCATGTTTCTCAGGAACGGTACCAAGCACTCGATAAGAGACGCAATCTGAGACGTGTTCATATCAAAGACATGTTCATGTCAAAGACATTGGAATACTTGCCCTTTTGTACACTTTTATTGTTTTTTATTTCTTTTTTATTTTTCGAAATCACTCAAGCTTTTGAAATTGCACAAGTTACACACCATCCCGTCCCAAGGTTTGGTGGATGTAGGTTGAAGAAATAAAGGTCTATCATTAGACGAGGCTCAAAGTGGTTTATCAAGAAAAGATTGTATATTTGAAGTGTGAAAGGTAATATGATGTGGCTACAAGGGGTGCCTCAAATCATTGATATACCTTGTGCTCCGTTCGACATGGATTTTTTTTTAAATGCGATGTAATGCAATGATCATATGCAAGAAATAAAATGCTCATTTTTATTAAAGGAAAAGAAAGAATGATCTTACAAAATAAATCTAAGGGGAATAAAAAGGTGCCTATACTAGAATTATTGGGGAAGGGATAAACAAAAGAAATAGAAAAAAGAGGTCACAAAATCTTGTTGTTGAAGCTCGCCTTTTGTCTTTTATTATTTGCTTTATCATCACCCAGTCTCCTATCTAGCTAGAGGCAATGTGATCTTGTTTGCTTCTATGAGATCTTGAATGAGATTTTGAAATCTGTAGCATTCATCAGTGGTATGACCATTTCCTTGATGGTACTTGCAATAAGAGTTGGGATCCCATCTTGAAGATCGCTTTTCTGGTGTTGCATCCTCAGTAGGGCCAATAGGTTTGATTAATCCTCGATCATAGAGACGATCAAAAGCAACTTCATAGGTCATTCAAGTGAGTGTGAACTCTCTTTTAGATTTCTTTTTAGATCTTTGATTAGTTATAGCTAAGATTTTATTAAGGTTAGAGATACCAATATTGTTACTAGAGTAGGTGTTTTCGGAAGAAGAAGGATTATCGTTCTTCTTTCCTTTCCAGCCACTATTGTTATTGTTACTAGCTTTGGCCTTTTTGTCGCGTAGAGGAACATAAAGGAGATTTGAATCAATGAGGCCTTGAATGCGATCTTTGAGGGAAAAACATACTTCCGTGGTGTGAACACGGCATCTATGGTATTGGCAATAAGATTTTGGGTCCCAATTGGGAGATTGTTTTTCAGGCGGAGGGTCTTGACTTGGACCAATGGGGTGAATGAGACCTTGATCGTGAAGACAGTCAGAAGCTTCATTGTAAGTCATTTCTATTGGTGTGTATTCTTCAATGGTTTGTTTGTCGTGGTTTAGGAGCATTGAGTCCTTCATTAAATCATTGGTGAGAATTTTTTTCGATAACCATCATCCGATTTGCTAGTCCTTCTACCATATTCAAGAGTATGGCAATGACATCTTGTAGTTTTTGAACGTGCTCTTTTAGACTTGACAATTTTTCCCCGGTATCGTCTAAGAAAATTCTTTCATTCTTCTCAATCATGGCCACTGAATCAATAGAGGTTATATAAGCTATCTCGATCATGGGCTCACCTACAGGTGTGATAAGGAGTGAAGGATCGAAGGATGTTTAATCTTCTGCGATGGCTAGAATCTCGGAAGTTTTATTGTCATCGATCAGGTCTTGAATAGCTTCTTTGAGTTTCCAACACTCCTTAGTGTTGTGACCCTTTCCTTGGTGATACTTGCAGTGTTTATTAGGATTCCACATAGGTGGCCTGGCTTCTGGAACTGGATCTTTGATAGTACCTATGGGCATGACTAGTCCCTTGTGTTGTAGCTTTTCGAAAGTTGTTTCATAACTCATACCAAGTGGAGTGAACACTCTTTTCGACCTTTGGATCCGTTGTTTAGAGATATTCGTAGCATGTACTTCGTTAATGGGAGAGGAAGAAGAAGGATGGTCGTTCTTCTTTCCTCCCGCACTATTATCTTCCAGAAGGTCATCTTCAATGTCAATGACTATATTATACACAGCCTTGAAAGTATTCAAGTTGTGTTGGTATTTTAAGTGCTTGGCATATTTTTCTTGAAGGTTTTTGATGAACATCCTTACAGACTCTTTTTCGGTAGGAACCTTAACCATATTAGCAGAAGTTTCCCTCCATTTGTTGAAGAAAGAAGTGAACCCTTCGTTTTCATTTTGTTTTAACATCTCAAGTTGTCTGTGGTTTGTTTTGTCTTGGATGGTGCACTTATATATATATACGAAAGCGTTTTTTATGGAATCCCAAGAAGAGGTTTTCTCTTTGTCAAGGGAAAATAACCAATGTTGATAAACGGTTTCAAGAGACAAAGAAAACAAGAAATGAAAGACTTTCCTATCAATCCCCTTAATGTTCATTATGGTCTCAAAGGCTCTTAAATGAAAATAAGGGTTGTCAGTTGCCTTGAACTTTGGGATGTCGTTGGCACTGAACTTCTGCGGAAGAAGCTCCTTGTCCATCGAGACCCCTTGTGAGCTAATGCCCTGTAATCTATAGTCATTGGATATTTTGCTCAAGCTTTCTTGCATGAGCTCCATTTGTTGTTGCTTCATAGGGTCATTGATTTGGAGGGTTAAAGCCTTCTTCACCTTAGTCACGTCTTCCATTTGCTTCTTAAGATCATTGAATTCTTCTTGACTTGCCATTATCTTCTTAGCTTTTCTTTTTTCATCGACTGGTTTATCAAAAAGTTAAACTTTAATAAAGGTGTTGTCCTTGATTAATCGTCCTTCTCTCCTCGACCAAGTACTGTGGAAAGGGAAATTAGGGGTAAGTTTTTTATTATTTATTTTGACTCAAGCTCTATTCAACATGGAAGAGAAGGTGGAAGGGAATGGGAATAGATTGGACCCCCTACTCGAATGACGGAAAACGACTCATACATGAACATAAGGCATGACCATGGTGACATATACAAAGTGTGTACTAGGACTAGTGAGTGTTGGTGACATGTTAAGACTCATGTCATGACCATGTGGCTAGACTATGTGACTAAAATCAAGCAAAGACTGAGTTAACACTTCATGTATACGCATTAAACTAGACAGGCTGTGGTATTTTAGTCATAACTTTCGATCCGTGATCTGATTGGGATGAAACCAACGCCAAATTAAATATAAAACTCGGGGCTACAGATCCATTGGCTTTACGACTCGTAAATCTTTCTAAAACTCTGGATATGACCAAAACAAGTTGACGTTTGTGCAGTATACAGGAATAAAAATCCGGGTTGACTTAAAGGAACTATGAATCGATTTTAAGTTTATTCATTAGTTCAAATTAATTAAGAAAATTCCTTTTTAGTCATTAATTTATTTATACTTAATCACAAGTCAAACAAACGGTTAGGATAAACACATAGAGTATGCATAACAAATAATGCACAAGTAGTCAAGTAAGCACAATATGATGCAATGAGTTTGCAACCTAACCATGGCTCTAGTTCTCTAAAGTTCAGAATATGGGTTAGTTAAAGAGGGTCCATGCTTATGAGTCCGAATGCACTGCGCGGAAGCCTTACCTTTGAAAGAGTTAACGCGTGTGGATGAGACCCGCGAGTTAAACTCGCTTCCATGGTTTGGTGAATTCAACATTCTCGGATGTACCCTTTGTTGCTCAGAGCCTTCAATCAGGTAGATGGAGCATGAATTCCCAGAAGGTTATTACCATATGTAGAACGCATATGGGTTTCAAAAAACTGAGAAAAACTCAATAAGGAAGTAGAATAAAGCCAACAGTGCTAGAACTGGTCGAAATAAGAACTCATATTTCTTGCTCGGTATTGGAAGAACGCAGCGCCAGCCAACAGGGATGTCGCCGGGATATTAGCCCTGTGGCCTGGCGACAGAATTTTCGCTCGGCGATAGAGCCATATCTTCGGCGACGGGCTCTGTTTTCTAGACGCCAAATCCTACATGCCTCAGCAGCTATCTGTGTTCTTAAAATTTTCCTGTTTTTTGTAGAATTATTTCGATCCTAGTTGTGAAAGATATTTCTCAAATTTCCTACGTGTAAAAATCCTATGTTTTTTACTCATTACGGATGGTCTTTCCAATGAGAACTCTTTTATTTTATGCATATGACAATAATGTTAGTTAAAATTACGCACATGAAATACTTTAAACTTTTCAAGTCTCATCCACTCATTCTAAACTATTGCCAAAATAAATTCAGGAATTAAAATAGAAATCCTCCCCAATGGAGTCGCCAAAAACTGTAGGGAATATTTCAATCCTTACCCCAAACTTGAACCCCAATGTGATCATATCCAAAGGGATGAAAGCTAGAGCAAAAGAGTCGCCAACAAGTTTTAGGAACTTGTAAACCGTTCACATGGTGAAGGTTACACACTTTAACGATCCAGGAGATCGTTAACTCCAATAGGTCTGGAACAAAGACTGGAAGTTCGGGGATGATGGTACAAATTCAATCTAAAAGAGAAAGACTCGCCCTAATAATAGGCCTCTACTTTATTCTTCTCGTATTCATGCGTGCTTTCTGACTAACATGCAATCAATAGGTTAACTCTAAACATGTTTAATCTATTTTTGTTAAATATTAATGTACGAATAAAACTATTATTGGTGATCACTTGAATTATAATCATATTAACCCTAAACAAGATTATTAATTATCTTATTAAGCGTGATTACAAGTACAAATTCTCTTTAAACATGCAAGGTGTGATCAAGCAATAACAATAATATAAATAAGCAACACAATAAGTAATCATAATAACAATCATCATCATAATCATAATCATATTTATCATAATCATGTTAAAGCATAATAATAGCAAGATCCTAGGCATGATAATAACAAGATTAATAACAAACACTAGCATGTCACTAAACAAAAAAGATTAAAGTTTTAGCCCTAACATGATACTAACATGAATATTAGGAAAGAAAATAGGAAGCATTCTTTTAATCATACTTGATATTAGGAATTTTTAGTTAGTTATTACCCTAAACATGATACTAGGAAGCAATAAAACACCTAACATGATACTATGAATCAAAATAGCAATCTAAACATGATTTCTATATAATAATATCAATTAAACAATTAAAGCACTTACTTGGATGCCTCATATCTCTTTCTAATAACAAAATTCAGACGTTAGTAACTTTAAGGAAAATATGAAATCAAAGAATTAAATTAAATAATTGAAATAGAGATTTGGGACCAAACTCTCAGAAATATAAAACCTTTCACGTCTAGGGTGAAGGCAACTTCGAACATGACTAGGTGTGTCTAGTGCTAATGTATGAGGAACTGTGTTTGTAAAAGGATAGACTAGAAAGAGAGAGAGAGAGAGAATAAGCTTTAGCTTAGAGAGAGAGAAGAGAATTAGAGAGTTTTGGTTGAGAGTTCATTAAAAATCTGAGCTCTAATGACACTATTTATAATGAAAATAGTCCGGATTTGATAAAAAAGAATGGGAGTTTGAAGAGGAATAAAACACGATGATGTCACCGCAACTGCCCTTGTCCCCGCGCGCCGAGCGACAAGCCTGTCGTCCGGTGCTGCAGGGCAGTTCTTGCGGATTTTGTTTTTATCATATCTTTTGATCTAGAAGTCCAAATAAAACATATAATATGTTGTTGTAAATATCTTGAAGTCTAACCAACCTAATCGGAATTAGATTAAAATCTTTTGTAAATAAAAAGATATGGCCGAAATAGGGGAAGGGTGTCAGTTTTGGATAGAGTTTCATATTCCATTCATTTCTTTTCCGTTAAAGCTCGGATTTAATATTATAATATATCATTGGAAAGATAATTTCAAGATCTATTCAACCATATAAAATTTGGATAAATATTATGAGGCACAAAAATAATATCTGAACATATTCCATCTCGTACAAAACAAGGATTCTCAAAAGGAGTAGTTTTATTCAATTTCGAACTCTTTGAAACATAATTATCAATCCTAACTCCATTAAGATTCAAAAGAACCTTCTAGAGTATTCTAGAAGACTATAATCAATCATAATAGCTTAGGAACGATAATTAATAATAGGTCCTCCTCTAGATCATTGGGCTGCTTATAAGAACCAAACCGGGCCCAATTTAGTATTTTGGCCATAATTTCCTCATTACTCATCAGAATTGGGCTTATAATGTGTCGTTGGAAAGATCTTATAAAGACTTATCTAACTACACTATTTTTGGACCCATGAGATGGACCAAAATAAACTAGAATGCACGTTTTTCATAAATAGGGTCAGAAAAAAAATATTTTCAAAAACAAAAAGAAGAGATACTTTAATAAAAACATCCTCATCACTAGACTTTTCATACTTTCACCTCGTTCGATAATCAAATGACATGAAAAGTATTCATCACTGGGTTTTGTTTTGGGGAGACACAAATGGGTGTCTACAGGACCAAAATGAATTATGCGGCCCAATGATCTAGTTAGAGGAGGGCCTATTAATTATTATTACTAAAGTTATTAGGATTGAGTTTAATCTTCAAGAATAATCTATAATTTTCTTTCAAGTTCTAATAAGATTAGGATTGATAATTATATTTTAAAGAGTTTTATTTTGAATAAAATAAGTGATTTGTCACAAACCTGATTTTGATCTGATCAATGCGGAAAAAAAGAAGAGAATTCCGCGTACAAAGCGCGTTTAATTTCTGACTTAGCGCAAGACGACAAAATTGTTGCCTGGCGCTAAGCCTATCATCTGGTGCTAACTGCTGTCATTGGCGACTTGAGGTATTTTATTCCGAATAGGACTTGATTTGTTGCCGAACTGTTTTTTCTATAAATAAGAGTCGTATCTCCCCATTTTCATCATTCACAACCATCATCTCTCTATACTCTCCCATTAAGACACAAGGCGAGCTTCAATGACAAGATTTTGTGACCTCTTTTTTCTATTTATTTTATTCATCCTTTCCCCACTAAGTCTAACATAGAACCTTTTATTTTCCTTAGATCTTATTTTGTAGGGGTTTTCTTTTTTACCATTTATTAAAAATGAGCATTTCTTTTCTTGCATATGATAATTGAATTGCATTCGATAAAAAAAAAAATATCCATGTCGAACTAAGCACAAGGTATACCAATGATTTGAGGCACCCTTCGTAGCCTATCATATCATCTTCACCCTTTTAAATATACAATCTTTTTTTTTTTTGATAAACCACTTTAAGCCTCACCTAACGATATGTCTTTATTTTTTCAACTTACATCTATCTAACCTTGGGATATGATAGTGTGCAATTTATGCAATTTTCAAAGAATAAAAGCTTAAGTGATTTTATAAAAATTTCAAAAGAACAAAATAACAATAAAAGTGTGCAAAATTTTGATAGACCGCATGATCGGAATTGTCGACACTTATAAAAAAAGATTCAAAATAAAAAAAAATGTAAAAGAAAAAAAAAAGAGAGCAAAAAAAAAAAAAAAAAAAGAAAAGAGCTCAAAAGTGAGAAACCTCAAGCATAATAATACAAAGATTCAAAAGCAAGGTTGCACACCTTGGGGGCTAATCTAGGGTCATGAGCCTTTATCCCTTTCTTCTTCAACCTTTAGCCTAACCATGTTACAACCCTTAAAAGACCTCTTTGAGGTATACACATACTTGTGTGAGGTTCAGCTAGAGCTACGTTCGCCCTGATTCCTAACGGATACGTAGGCAACCTCATATTGGGGTGCGGCCGTAATAAAAAAATGCATAATTTATTATATCAAGGGATATCCAATGCTCATCCTTATCCATGTAGAGCTAGACTTGGGGGCTTGATCCCTACATCATCTTACCTAGCCTAAGAGTCACCATCATTTGACTCTTCTTGAAATAAATATTTTTTCCATATACTTTACCCTTTGCAACCTAGCTTTAGTGTCACTTTCACACACTGCATGGATACATGACTAAATGATACTTCCCTTAGGAACCCTTTGTCATGAAATCTTAACACAACGCTGAAGCATGCCTTATCATATCAACATCACTCATCATTGCATCATAAAGTATGAAGTACTTAGCCTCCGTGCCTAAGTTACCTAAATACTTTCATTATCGAGTCAACTAGGATAGTCTAAGATGTTACAATCCTTGTACTATGAGAGACAACGTTAACATATTAAGATCATTCAACATGCACCATCAAACGCTTCGATTCTTTTTCGCGTCCTTCTCTTTCTGGAGAAAGTCGGTACCCTCCACAAAAATGACGGAAATTTTTTGAATTTTTGCTTTTTCGCATTTTGAGTCAAGCACATCACAATACAATGCACACACGAGTCATGAGTCACACGTGTCAATTCACCTTGGGTTGACCTCAAGTCAGTCAGTCACATTGAGTCAACTTCAAGTTAGTCAATCACCTTAGATCAACCCTAAGAACAACATTAAGCCTTAGGTCAATCCTAAGAAAAAACACCAGCAAAGTCTTTTGCAATCTTTTGATTTTTACAGGATACAACTATTCAGCAAAGCTCCTGTTCGCAGCCAACCGAACGATCGCAACAAACATTCAAGTATCAAAGCTCTATTGTTCAGAGGCGCGTGGACAATCCTTTCAAGCTCTCTTGTTCAAAGACGCGTGGACATATCAAAAAGCTCTTTTGCTTAGATACGCGTGGGCATACCATTCAAAGCTCTTTGTTCAAAGACGCATGGACATGTCTTTCAAGCTCTCCTGCTCAAAGACGCGGTGGGCATCCTATAAAAGCTCTTTTGTTCAGAGACGCGTGGAAATTTCTTCCAAACGCTCCATTGTTCAGAGACGAATGAACAATCCTAAAAAAGAATCTCTTTTGTTCATAAACGCGTGGACATTTCTTTCAAGCTCTTTGCTTAGAGACGCGTGGGCATCCTATTAAAGTTCTTTTGTTCAGAGACGCGTGGGCATCCTATTAAAGTTCTTTTGCTCAGAGATGCACGGGCATCCTATTAAAGCTCTTTTGTTAAGAGACGCGCGGGCATCTTATTAAAGCTATTTTGTTCAGAGACGCGTGGGCATCCTATTAAAGCTCTTTTGTTCAGAGACGCATGGACATTTCTTCCAAAAGCTCCATTGTTTAGTGACGAGTGAACAATCCTAAAAACGAATCTCTTTTGTTTAGAGACGAGTGAACACGAACAGCGGCAAACCACGACCACAACATCAAAACAGCAAGATGGCGTTCCCTAGCTTGTGGAAGGTTGTCACAACAACAAATGCATCAACAAATCGATTACCCTTAGAGACGTGTGCTTGACGGTGCAAGATACGTGTTTCTTAACTCTCTTATCTGTTTTAACTAACGCTAGTTTGCAGGTATTGGCATTTCAAGAATGATTTAGAATTGCAGAACGTTCAAAATCATTCTCCGTCCCTATCATTACTTTAACTTTTGTTTTCGAAACTTGCGTTTCTCCAAACTCAGTCAAAATGGGGGCTTCTGTAGACAC